>NC_086445.1:588462311-588787975 GCF_028390025.1 Pseudophryne corroboree | reverse complement strand
TTAAAATTTACCTATTTTAATAGTGAACTACGGATACCAGCATTGTTGGGCTGCCAAGGCAAGCAAATAAATATTATATATATATATATATATATATTATATATATATATATACACAAATTTATAATTTATAATACAAATTTACAGGAAAGCAACCGACAAAAATACGTTGCTATCAGCAGATAGCTTCCATCCGGCCCCTTTAAAGCGGGGTCTTCCTCTTTCACAGCTATTACGAGTAGTACGTATTACATCTAATGTGGCGGAGCTACCACGGGCATTGGAAGAAATGGGCACACGCTTTGTACAAAGGGGATATGCACAAAATGAAATCAATGATGCTATTACAACATGTATGAATACCAAACGGGAGGATGCTTTGGAATCCAGAAAGAAGGATGCCACAACTGATCGAATGATTTTCTCCTCTACTTATTCTATAGCCTCAAGACATATTCGTGATGTCATACTTAAACATTGGCACATCATTCAGGCTGATGCGACTATAGGAACATTATGCAAAAATGTTCCACTCTTTTGCTACAAGAGGAGTAAGAACATTAAAGATATTATAGCACCATCAGATATTGGTCCGATCAGATCTAAATGTTGGTTACAACCCAAGTTGGGTGTTTTCAAATGCCATGGGTGTGCAAACTGCAGTTTCCTGACGTTAGGAGATTCTTTTTTTGATCATCAGAATGGCAAGAGATTCAAAATAAAGCATCATTTGGATTGCAACAGCCGGTATGTTGTATATCTTATATCCCATCCGTGCCGTCTACTATACGTTGGGAAAACAATTAGGACATTGAAGGAGAGAATTTCAATGCACCGTTCCTCTATAAAAAAAGCCTATGTTACATTGGACTTGAATACACCACCAGTGGCTAAGCACTTTGTGATGAGTGGACATACCATTAAAGATTTTCGCTGCATGCCAATAGATTGTGTCCCCCCACTGAGACGAGGGGGTGATCGTGGACGTATTTTACTCCAGCGTGAAGCCCATTGGATAGCCCGACTCAATTCTGTTGCACCGAATGGACTAAATGAGAGTCAAGGATTTGGTTGCTTTCTATAGGATACAATAATCTGTTAGGGACTCTATATATCCTGATTAAGTTATTTTGTTCCTATTCTTGGTTTTTGTTTTATCACTTTTTTGTTTAGCATGTTTAGGTGTGTCTAATATACCTGCCAGTATATAGAGTATTGTAATCTAGTTGTTTTGGGGCATTAATTAATGATTTACTATAATATTGCCCATTACTAGTAGGTTGTAGTTTGTTTTGTGGAGACGATGCCTGATTGATACAGCTGCGCCCAGTTTCCAATTAGGTGAGCATATTTTACTCGTTTCTGGTGGGTATAAGAGACACTTTTCATTACAGGTTGACTGTCCATGAGGAAGGTGCCTCTGAGCACCGAAACAGCTGTCGACCTACCTGTTTGTTGCTGGAGGCTTGCACTACTTACCACGTTGAAATGGTGATATGATATTTGACACCCCATGTGCTTCTACTAATGTTTCTTGCCTCTGGTGCTTTTAAGATCTTATTGTTTGATAAAGATTTTATTATGCAGTAATTTGGAGGTGCTGGTTTCTTTTCTTCTGGGACTAGTGTGTGTATATATATATATATATATATATATATATATATATATATATATATATATATACACATACATATACACACATCCCAATAATTATAGTGGCTTATATGGACTTCAGCGGTTAAACAGCTCTGCTAAATATTATACCCCTTTTCCACTAGCTCAAAAAACACGGGTAAATGCACGGGGGCGCGCATTTACCCGTGTTTTTTGCAAGTGGAAAAGGGTAAACCCGGATCAAGTGATCCGGGAATCCTACCCTGGTAGCTAGCCGGGTTGAACACGTGTTCAACCCGGCTAGCTGTCTAGTGTGAACGGGAGCCGTGTCGAGGTGACACGGCTCCCGTTCACAGTGCATAGGGAAGGCGGCGCTGGGAGATCATGTGATCTCCCTGCGCCGCCCCTGCCGTGTCACTAGAAGCGTCACCAACCCGGCATTTGCCGGGTTGTGACTGCTAATGGGAAAGGGACCGAGCACGGGTCGCAGCAGGGGGCAGCTCCCTTGTCAGGCTCCCAGCTGCGACCCGTGCTCGTTAGTGGAAAAGGGGTATTAGATAATTTATATTCCTTCAACTGCTTAACTGGACTGCATTTGAATGAGGAAAAGGGATACATGCACAGAGTTGCAACATATGTAGCAGAATCAGCTACTATATATTTTATCGCTACTTTTCATATTGTTACATGTATCTACAATTGGTCTTATTTGCTCTCCCGTAATGAGTACTTTTAGGGTAGTATTCAAATGATCTATCACGCTTAATCTCCTTTCTAAAGTGTTCCCAGTTATCGAGCATTTCACGCCTATAGTAATCAGGTTTAGCTGCGTAACGGATTGGGTGCCCTCGCTACTGAAATTATTATACCACGCCCATCAGCAGCAACAGAACGGGTGTGGAAGGTGGTGAAAAGAATTGAATGCCGCCTTTAATGTCTTATTGTGTGTAAAATAAATGTGTATTAATTTGGAACCACCAGCATTTCTGAATATAATTATTGGCTTTCTAGCACGGCCCTTTATATTTGTTTTAGCTTTCCCTATTAATTGAGACCTGTGCAGATAAGTCTCTGGGGTCCGTCGCAACTGAACCAATTTATTGATTAATTTCATATCCACTTAATCCACATTTTAAACGGGTGGTCTTCAGTATGCCGGCTGTCAGGATCCCGGCGCACAGTATACCGGCGCCGGAATCCCGACAGCCGGCATACAGACACTTATTCTCCCTCGTGGGGGTCCACGACCCCCCCCTGCAGGGAGAATAAAATAGCGTGCACCACCGTGCCCGCAGCGTGGAGAGCGCAGCGAGCCCGCAAGGGGCTCATTTGCGCTCGCCATACTGTCGGTATGCCGGCGGTCGGGCTCCCGGCGCCGATATGCTGGTTGCCGGGAGCCCGACCGCCGGCATACCATACTACACCCATTTTAAACATCCATTCACGCTACTAGGTATCTATTTCTTTTTCATCCACTAGGGGTCACTGGAGTACTCTTGGGATATGGACGGTTTCCATAGGAACAAGGCACTGAATAATAAGAATTTACTTACCGATAATTCTATTTCTCGGAGTCCGTAGTGGATGCTGGGGTTCCTGAAAGGACCAGGGGGATAGCGGCTCCGCAGGAGACAGGGCACAAAAGTAAAGCTTTTACAGGTCAGGTGGTGTGTACTGGCTCCTCCCCCCATGACCCTCCTCCAGACTCCAGTTAGGTACTGTGCCCGGACGAGCGTACACAATAAGGGAGGATTTTGAATCCCGGGTAAGACTCATACCAGCCACACCAATCACACCGTACAACTTGTGATCTAAACCCAGTTAACAGTATGATAACAGAGGAGCCTCTGAAAGATGGCTTCCTAAACAATAACCCGAATTAGTTAACAATAACTATGTACAAGTATTGCAGATAATCCGCACTTGGGATGGGCGCCCAGCATCCACTACGGACTCCGAGAAATAGAATTATCGGTAAGTAAATTCTTATTTTCTCTATCGTCCTAAGTGGATGCTGGGGTTCCTGAAAGGACCATGGGGATTATACCAAAGCTCCCAAACGGGCGGGAGAGTGCGGATGACTCTGCAGCACCGAATGAGAGAACTCCAGGTCCTCCTTTGCCAGGGTATCAAATTTGTAAAAATTTACAAACGTGTTCTCCCCTGACCACGTAGCTGCTCGGCAGAGTTGTAATGCCGAGACCCCTCGGGCAGCCGCCCAAGATGAGCCCACCTTCCTTGCGGAATGGGCCTTAACAGATTTAGGCTGTGGCAGGCCTGCCACAGAATGTACAAGTTGAATCTTGTTACAAATCCAACGAGCAATCGACTGCTTAGAAGCAGGTGCACCCAACTTGTTGGGTGCATACAGTATAAACAGCGAGTCAGATTTTCTGACTCCAGCCGTCCTTTAAATGTATATTTTTAAGGCTCTGACAACGTCCAACAACTTGGAGTCCTTCAAGTCGTCTGTAGCCGCAGGCACTACAATAGGCTGGTTCAGGTGAAACGCTGATACCACCTTAGGGAGAAAATGCGGACGCGTCCGCAGCTCTGCCCTATGTCGAATGGAAAATTAAATAAGGGCTTTTATAAAACAAAGCCGCCAGTTCAGATACTCTCCCGGCCGAAGCCAGGGCCAGTAACATAGTCACTTTCCATGTGAGATATTTCAAATCCACATTCTTTAGTGGTTCAAACCAATTGGATTTGAGGAAATCTAAAAAACTACATTTAGATCCCACGGTGCCACCTTAGGCACCACAGGAGGCTGTATATGCAGTACTCCTTTGATAAAAATCTGGACCTCAGGGACTGAGGCCAATTCTTTTTGGAAGAATATTGATAGGGCCGAAATTTGAACCTTAATAGATCCCAATTTGAGACCCATAGACAATCCTGATTGCAGGAAATGTAGGAAAACGACCCAGTTGAAATTCCTCCATCGGAGCACTCCGCTGCTCGCACCACGCAATATATTTTCGCCAAATACGGCGATAATGCTTCGCGGTGACTTCCTTCCTTGCCTTTATCAAGGTAGGAATGACTTCTTCTGGAATGCCTTTTCCTTTTAGGATCTGGCATTCAAACGCCATGCCGTCAAACGCAGCCGCGGTAAGTCTTGAAAAAGACAAGGACCCTGCTGAAGCAGGTCCCTTCTCAGAAGTAGAGGCCACGGATCGTCCGTGACCATCTCTTGAAGTTCCGGGTACCAAGTCCTTCTTGGCCAATCCGGAGCCACTAGTCTTACTCCTCTTTGCCGTATAATCCTCAATACCTTTGGTATGAGAGGCAGAGGAGGAAACACATATACGGACTGGTACACCCAAGGTGTTACCAACGCGTCCACAGCTATTGCCTGCGGATCTCTTGACCTGGCGCAATAACTGTCCAGTGTCTTGTTGAGGCGAGACGCCATCATGTCCACCATTGGTTTTACCCAACGATTTAATAGCATGTGGAAAACTTCTGGATGAAGTACCCACTCTCCCGGGTGAAGGTCGTGTCTGCTGAGGAAGTCTGCTTCCCAGTTGTCCACGCCCGGGATGAATACTGCTGACAGTGCTATCACGTGATTCTCCGCCCAGCGAAGGATCCTGGCAGCTTCTGCCATTCTGTTTCTTGTGCCGCCCTGTCTGTTTACATGGGCGACTGCCGTGATGTTGTCCGACTGGATCAACACCGGTCTTCCTTGAAGCAGAGGTTCCGCCTGGCTTAGAGCATTGTAGATTGCTCTTAGTTCCAGAATGCTTATGTGAAGAGACTTTTTCAGGCTCGACCACACTCCCTGGAAATTTCTTCCCTGTGTGACTGCTCCCCAGCCTCTCAGGCTGGCATCCGTGGTCACCAGGATCCAATCCTGCATGCCGAATCTGCGGCCCTCCAATAGATGAGCCTCCTGCAACCACCACAGAAGGGATACCCTTGTCCTCGGCGACAGGGTTATCCGCAGGTGCATCTGAAGATGCGACCCTGACCATTTGTCCAACAGATCCCTTTGCATGGAATCTGCCGAAAGGGATTGCTTCGTAAGAAGCTACCATTTTTTCCCAGGACTCTTGTGCATTGATGTACAGACACCTCTCCTGGTTTTAGGAGGTTCCTGACCAGGTCAGATAACTCCTTGGCTTTTTCCTCGGGAAGAAAAACCTTTTTCTGAACTGTGTCCAGAATCATCCCCAGGAACAGCAGACGAGTTGTCGGCATTAATTGGGATTTTGGAATATTCAGAATCCATCCGTGCTGCTTTAGCACCTCTTGAGATAGTGCTAAACCCATCTCTAGCTGTTCTCTGGACCTTGTCCTTATTAGGAGATCGTCCAAGTATGGGATAATTAATACGCCTTTTCTTCGAAGAAGAAATATTATCTCGGCCATTACCTTTGTAAAGACCCGAGGTGCCGTGGACAAACCAAACGGCAGCGTCTGAAACTGATAGTGACAGTTTTGTACAACGAACCTGAGGTACCCCTGGTGTGAGGGGTAATTGGAACGTGGAGATACGCATCCTTGATGTCCAAGGATACCATAAAGTCCCCTTCTTCCAGGTTCGCTATCACTGCTCTGAGTGACTCCATCTTGAACTTGAACTTCTTTATGTACAGGTTCAAGGACTTCAGATTTAGAATAGGCCTTACCGAGCCATCCGGCTTCGGTACCACAAAAAGAGTGGAATAATACCCCTTCCCTTGTTGTAGAAGAGGTACCTTGACTATCACCTGCTGAGAATACAGCTTGTGAATGGCTTCCAAAACCGTCTCCCTTTCTGAGGGGGACGTTGGTAAAGCCGACTTCAGGAAACGGCGAGGTGGCTCTGTCTCTAATTTCAACCTGTACCCCTGAGATATTATCTGCAGGATCCAGGGATTTACCTGCGAGTGAGCCCACTGCGCGCTGTAATTTTTGAGACGACCGCCTACCGCCCCCAAGTCCGCTTGCGAAGCCCCAGCGTCATGCTGAGGCTTTTGTAGAAGCCGGGGAGGGCTTCTGTTCCTGGGAAGGAGCTGCCTGTTGCTGTCTCTTCCCTCGTCCTCTGCCTCGTGGCAGATATGAATAGCCCTTTGCTCTCTTATTTTTAAAGGAACGAAAAGGCTGCGGTTGAAAAGTCGGTGCCTTTTTCTGTTGGGGAGTGACTTGAGGTAGAAAGGTGGATTTCCCGGCCGTAGCCGTGGCCACCAAATCCGATAGACCGACCCCAAATAACTCCTCTACGCATCGCCTGTCCACTGTCGTGTCCATAAAGCTCTTCTGGCCGAAATGGACATAGCACTTACCCGTGATGCCAGTGTGCAGATATCTCTCTGTGCATCACGCATATAAAGAAATGCATCCTTTATTTGTTCTAACGACAGTAAAATATTGTCCCCATCCAGGGTATCAATATTTTCGATCAGGGACTCTGACCAAACTACCCCAGCACTGCACATCCAGGCAGTCGCAATAGCTGGTCGTAGTATAACACCTGCATGTGTGTATATACCTTTTTGGATATTTTCCATCCTCCTATCTGATGGATCTTTAAGTGCGGCCGTCTCAGGAGAGGGTAACGCCACTTGTTTTGATAAGCGTGTTAGCGCTTTGTCCACCCTAGGAGGTGTTTCCCAGCGCTCCCTAACCTCTGGCGGGAAAGGGTATAAAGCCAATAACTTCTTTGAAATTAGCAGTTTTTTATCGGGGCACCCCACGCTTCATCACACACGTCATTTAATTCTTCTGATTCGGTAAAAACTACTGGTAGTTTTTTCACACCCCACATAATACCCTGTTTAGTGGTACCTGTAGTATCAGCTAAATGTAACATCTCCTTTATTGCCAAAATCATATAACGTGTGGCCCTACTGGAAAATACGGTTGATTCGTCACCTTCACCACCGGAATCAGTGCCTGTGTCTGGGTCGACCGACTGAGGCAAGGGGCGTTTTACAGCCCCTGACGGTGTTTGAGGCGCCTGGACAGGCACTAATTGAGTGTCCGGCCGCCTCATGTCGGCAAACGACTGCTTAAGCGAGTTGACGCTATCCCGTAATTCCACAAATAAAGGCATCCATTCTGGTGTCGACCCCCTAGGAGGTGACATCCTCATATTTGGCAATTGCTCCGCCTCCACACCAATAACGTCCTCATACATGTCGACACACACGTACCGACACACAGCAGACACACAGGGAATGCTCTATACGAAGACAGGACCCACTAGCCCTTTGGGGAGACAGAGGGAGAGTCTGCCAGCACACACCAAAAAGCGCTATATATGACAGGGATAGCCTTATGATTAAGTGCTCCCTTATAGCTGCTTTTATATTGATATATTGCCATTTATTTTGCCCCCCCTCTCTGTTATACCCTGTTTCTGTAGTGCAGTGCAGGGGAGAGACCTGGGAGCCTTCCTGACCAGCGGAGCTGTGACAGAAAATGGCGCCGTGTGCTGAGGAGATAGGCCCCGCCCCTTTTCCGGCGGGCTCGTCTCCCGCTATTTAGTACATTTAGGCAGGGGTAAATATCTCCATATAGCCTCTGGGGCTATATGTGAGGTATTTTTAGCCTTTTTAAAGGTTTTCATTTGCCTCCCAGGGCGCCCCCCTCCCAGCGCCCTGCACCCTCAGTGACTGCCGTGTGAAGTGTGCTGAGAGGAAAATGGCGCACAGCTGCAGTGCTGTGCGCTACCTTAAGAAGACTGCAGGAGTCTTCAGCCGCCGATTCTGGACCTCTTCTTGCTTCAGCATCTGTGAGGGGGCCGGCGGCGTGGCTCCGGTGACCATCCAGGCTGTACCTGTGATCGTCCCTCTGGAGCTTCATGTCCAGTAGCCAAGAAGCCAATCCATCCTGCACGCAGGTGAGTTCACTTCTTCTCCCCTCTGTCCCTCGTTGCAGTGATCCTGTTGCCAGCAGGAATCACTGTAAAATAAAAAAAACCTAAGCTAAACTCTCTAAGCAGCTCTTTATGAGAGCCACCTAGAATTGCACCCTTCTCGGCCGGGCACAAAAATCTAACTGGAGTCTGGAGGAGGGTCATGGGGGGAGGAGCCAGTACACACCACCTGACCTGTAAAAGCTTTACTTTTGTGCCCTGTCTCCTGCGGAGCCGCTATCCCCCTGGTCCTTTCAGGAACCCCAGCATCCACTTAGGACGATAGAGAAATTAAAATTTAGAACTCTCCTCCCCTCCATATCCCAGAGTACCTCAGTGTTTTTTCTGTGCTTCTCATAGCAACAGGCTTGTGTGGAGCTTAACCACACTACTTTGAATATTTTTATTTTTAATTTTTTTCTTTTCTTCTATTTTTAAATTTTTTGCTCACAGCACATCCCTTCCCAGTTTCTGTAAAAACTTGGGGCCGGGATAGTGCCGCTGCACAGAGCAGCGCATGGCGTGTTGGTCCTCACAAAGAGCACCCTCACAGCCACACGCAGCTCATTCCCTGACTGCTGCTACAGCTGGACAGAGCTTACAGATCGAAGCCCCGTTACAGCCTTCGCCTCTGGAGTCAGGTATGCTGGGGGTAGGGGGCGGTCAGCGCACGCTGCCGCCCCGCTGTGGGGGGACACTGTTCACTGACACCGCTCTCACTGCGCCCGCACCCGCCTCTCCTGACCGCCCCGGCAACCGTTCCGAGCAGCGCCGCCTCCACCGCTGAGACCCGCCGCCCGCCGCTGTAGGACCGCGCTCCATTACAGCGCTCCCCGGCTCCCTGGTTGCGCTGGGAGTGAGATACCTGCGCCCCGGTAATTCCCGCTCAGACAGCGGTACACGTGGGAGGGAGCAGAAGGGGGGGGGGGGGGGGGGAGATGACATTAGCGGAGGGCTGCACAAGGGGGGTGACATTGATGAAATAGGCTGTTGAGCCTATATTACAGGGTTGGCTGCACTTGTTACATATACCCTGCACTGTGAGGCATGGTGGCCATTTTAATCTTGCTTCCTGTCTTCCAGTTTGTGATTCCAGAACGTTCCTGTACTACATCTCTACTCCACCACATGCAGGGGTGTTGGTGGAAATTTGGGATCATATATATATATATATATAAGAGAGAGAGAGACCTTAGTACTATTTACGGAGTCGTGCAGGTTGTCTGTCTGTCTTTGTATGTTGTATTGTCTGTCTGCATGATGAGTAAGGCACCGGCAAAACCAAAAAAGCACTGCCAGGTCTGTGACAGTGTGTTACCGGATGGTTCTACCACATGCGCAGTATGTTTTGTGGATTCAGCTACGAATACAATCTCTGCTCCGCTGTCTAAACCGGTTTCATCCCCGGCCCCTCATGGGCTATGCTAGCAGATGTCATGGCTGGATTGCAATCAGAATTGGCCGCCGCTCGACAGGAGCGGGAAGCGGCAAGATCTGAGTCTAGGGTGAGACCGCTAGGACTACCGGAGGGTCTCAGCCTTGCCAACAGTCTAAGTCCATTTTGGGTAGCAGGGATAAATTTACTTTGTCTTATGATTTCCCAGTTTCTGCTATGTTACAGTCTGATGATTCTATGCCAGACCTCACTGCGCAAGATGACGGTGAGGAGGGCGAAGTAGACCAGCAGTCCGATAGTGAAGATTTTGACAGCCCAGGCATTGGTAATCTCATCAGAGCGGTGCGTCAGTCTCTGAAGTGTACAGAGACTGAGGAGCCTCTGACAAATGATGAAGTCGTCTTTGCTAAACAACAGAGGCCTCCGATGTGTTTTCCGGTTTCGGAATCTCTTAATAAGATGTTACTGGAAACACGAAAGAATCCGGATAAACTGTTTTCTATACCTCGCAGATTTAAGTCTAGGTACCCGTTTCCGGAGTCTGACAGCTACTTGGGAGAATCCGCCATTGGTGGATTCGTCGGTGTCTAAACTTACAAAGAAATTAACCATACGAGTACCAACGGCTACTACGCTTAAAGACCCTTCAGACCGTAAAATTTAAGCTATGCTAAAATCCATGTATATAGCAGCAGGAGTGTTGCTTAGACCTGGGTTGGTTGGCATTTGGGTAACTAAGGCGCTCATGGTATGGATAACAGAACTCAAGTCTGCCCTACATGACGATCACCTTATACTTCTCGCTGATCAAATCTGGGAAGCTGCTGATTATCTATGTACAGCTTCTACCGACGTCTGTCAGCTCACTTCTCGCCTTTCATCGTCGCTAGTTGCAGCACGACGAGCACTCTGGCTGCGCTCTTGGCAAGCGGAGGTCAAAAGTGGTATAGAGGCGTTATCTTACGGTGGCGAGAAGCTGTTTGGTCCTGAATTGGACAAATGGATTGCTGAGGCCACAGGTGGTAAGTCTGTTTTCTTACCATTGCCTCCAACGGCGCCTAGGCGGAAATACTCGGGCTCAGCGTTCAAATCCTTTCGGCCTCAGCCCTTTCGAGGCCGTGGTAGGGGACCAGCCACGGCCGGTAGTCGAGGGCGTGGTTTCCAACAAACCAACGCCAGTCGTCAAGACGCTAAGGTCACCGACAAGCCAGTGGCATGACGGACTCCCAGCCCATCTTGGATCTCCAGTTGTGGGAGCACGCCCTCAGACGTTCCATTTGGCGTGGTTCCAGACGTCCACAGATGGGTGGATCCACAATTTAGTGCTCAAAGGTTACAAAATAGAGTTCGACCGTCTCCCGCCACTGCGGTTTTTCAAGACAGGACTGCCTGTGTCGGACGACAAACGGGCGGTTCTGCAACTTGCCATTCAGTCTCTGCTGGAGTCAGCAGTTTTGATTCCGGTCCCTGTACACCAACAGGGGCAGGGTTATTATTCCAGTCTGTTTGTGGTACCAAAGCCGGATGGCTCGGTCAGGCCAATATTGGGCCTCAATCAGTACGTCACTTACTACAGATTCAAGATGGAATCTCTGCGGTCGGTAATTGCAGGTTTAGAGCCACAGGAATTCATGATTGGATCTCAAAGATGCGTATTTACACATTCCGATTTGGCCACCTCATCAGAGGTTCTTGCGGTTTGCAATCCGGCAAAACCATTACCAGTTTCAGGCTCTACCGTTTGGCCTCTCGTCAGCGCCTCGGGTATTCACCAAAGTGATGTCTGTGATGATAGCTCATCTCAGATCCCTGGGAGTGATAATAGTTCCGTACTTGGACGATCTGCTCATCAAAGCTCCGTCTCAACAAATGCTCCTCCAACATCCGTTGCTAACGTACGATGTCCTAGTTCAGCACGGTTGGATTGTCAACTTCAAGAAATCACATCTGATTCCATCTCAACGACTGCAATTCCTAGGTATGATTCTCGATACGGTAAATCAAAGAATTTACCTACCAGAACAGAAAGTACAGATCATTCGTCATCTGGTTCGATTGGTGCTCAAGCCACGCACAGTCTCTGAACATTTGTGCATTCGCCTCTTAGGCACAATGGTGGCGGCTTTCGAATCGCTTCAGTTCGGGAGACTTCACTCACGTCCTTTTCAACTGGATGTGCTCGCACAGTGGTCGGGCTCGCATCTGCAGATTCACCACAGAGTGAGGTTGTCGCCACGGGCCAGGATATCACTACTCTGGTGGCTCAATGTACACAATCTGACCGCAGGGAAACGGTTCTGCACCTGGAATTGGATGATTCTAACGACGGACACGAGTCTCAGAGGTTGGGGAGCCGTAGTTCAAAATGGTCATGTCCAGGGTCTCTGGGCGGCTCACGAAAGATTGCAGTCTATAAATGTCCTGGAACTCCGGGCAATTTACAATGCGCTATGACAAGCAGTGCACATTCTTCGGTCTCAGCCTGTCCAGGTGCAGTCAGACAATGCGACGGCGGTCGCATACATCAACAAACAAGGAGGAACGAGAAGCCGCATGGCAATGCGAGAAGTAGCTCGAATCCTCAATTTGGCCGAGCGTCACCAAGTGATGTTGTCGGCAGTGTTCATTCCGGGAGTGGACAACTGGGAGGCGGATTATCTCAGCCGTCGGGATTTTCATCCAGGAGAATGGGCATTACATCCAGAAGTGTTTCACATGTTGGCCCAGAGGTGGGGTTACCCTCAAGTGGACCTGATGGCATCTCGCCACAATCACCAAACGCCCCAGTATGTGTCCAGAACGCGAGATCCAAAGGCAGTGGCGGTGGATGCTCTCACCGTCGCGAGGCCGTACAGCCTCGTGTACCTGTTTCCACCGTTTCCGCTGCTCCCTCTGTTGCTAAAACGGATCAAAAGAGTCCGTCACAGTCATACTAGTGGCGCCTCATTGGCCTCGGAGAGCTTGGTTCTCGGATCTCCGAGGACTACTCGCAGACGAGCCTTGGCCGCTCCCACTTCGTCCGGACCTGTTACAACAGGGTCCGTTCCTTTACCCCGATTTTGCGCGGCTGCGTTTGACGGGGTGGCTGTTGAGACCGCCCTCTTAAGGAGAGAGGGCATTCCAGAATCGGTTATACCAACCATGTTACGTGCTAGGAAGCCAGTTACGGCAGCTCATTATTTACAGACTTTGGCGTGCCTATTATAGGTTGGTGTGAGGATCGGAAGTTTCCGACATCTTTCAAGTTATCCCGTCTTTTGTTATTTCTACAGACGGGGTTAGATGGAGGACTGCGTTTATCTACACTAAAGGTGCAGGTATCTGCTTTGTCAATTTACTTTCAAAGACGATTGGCTCTATTGCCGTCTGTACACACTTTTCTGCAAGGTGTCCTCAGAGTACAGCCTCCATTCATTCCACCTACAGCGCCATGGGACTTGAATCTGGTTTTAGATTTCTTACAGTCTTCATATTTTGAACCCTTACACCAAGTGGATATTAAGTTTCTCACTTGGAAAACAATTTTCCTACTAGCCTTGGCTTCGGCAAGGTGTGTTTCCGATTTGGGTGCCTTGTCATGCAAGCCACCATATTTGGTGTTTCATGATGACAGAGCGGAACTTCGGACGAATCCCGCTTTCCTACCAAAGGTAGTGTCATCCTTTCACATCAATCAACCAATAGTAGTTCCGGTGTTGACAGGAAATTCTGGAACCTTGGATGGGGTACGCGCATTACGCGTTCATGTGTCCCGAACGTCTACAGTTCGTAAGATGGATACGTTGTTCTGTATGATGCTGCCAAGATGGGTTGGCCAGCTTCTAAGCAGACCTTATCCAGATGGATTAAACTGACCATACGTCAGGCTTACCTTCATGCTAGGTTACAGCCGCCTACATCAGTAACCGCTCATTCCACACGTTCTGTGGGGACTTCATGGGCAGCTGGTCGTGGGGCTTCTACGACGCAGCTTTGCCGTGCGGCTACCTGGTCATCAGTGCACACGTTTGTGCGCTTTTACAAGTTTGATACGTTTGCGGCATCAGCATCTAGCTTTGGCCGCCTAGTGTTACAGGTGCCAAACTGCTCTCCCGCCCACGGGGGAAGCGTTGGTACGTCCCAAGAGTACTCCAGTGACCCCTAGTGGATGAAAAAGAAAATAGAATTTTGGTACTTACCAGGTAAATCCTTTTCTTTGAACCCATAGGGGGCACTGGACGCCCACCCAGAGCAGTTTTACCTAGTTTGCGGTAAGTTCAGGGAATCGTATGGTAACACATTCTCACCGACTGGTTCAAGTTCTATCGGTTATTGTGCCAACTGTTTAGTTGTCAGTCACGTTATGTGTCAACTTTATTGTTGTCCGTTCTGTTATATGTAATTCTCCATTGTCAACCTCTCTATCGCTCCTGTTCGGCTCAGTAAAAAACACTGAGGTACTCTGGGATATGGAGGGGAGGAGAGTTCTAAATTTTAATATTCAGTGCCTTGTTCCTACGGAAACCGTCCATATCCCAAGAGTACTTCAGTGCCCCCCATGGATTCAAAGAAAAGGATTTACCTGGTAAGTACCAAAATCCTATTTTTGGTTATATTTTCATGCCCCCTCTACACACTATTACAGCCTTACAAATGTGTGCGACAGTATGTGTGTGTGTCCCAGTGTGTATATATATGTGTGTGACAGTATGTGTGTGTCACAGTATATACTTCTGTGTCAGTGTGTGTGTGACCGTATGTGTGTATCAGTGTATGAGTCACAGTGTATATACACGTGTATCAAAGTGTATATGTGTGCGTGTATCACAGTTTACATGTGTGCATCCGTGTATCAGTGTGTGTGACAGTGTCTAAATGTATGACAGTATGTGTGTGTATATATCAGTGTATGAGTGTCACAGTTTATATACAGTACGTGTCTATCACAGTGTATATATGTGTGTATCAGTGTACATGTGTGTCAGTATGTATGTATCTATCTATCTATCTCCATCTATATCTATCTATATATCTATATATCTATATATATGTGTGTAGATCAGTGTATATGTGTGTCAGTGTATATATGCGTGTCAGTGTGTGTGCGTCAGTGTGTATACATGTGCGTGTCAGTGTGTATGTATACATGTGCGTGTCAGTGTGTGTGCGTCACAGTGTGCGTGCGCGTGTCACAGTGTGTGTGCATGTCAGTGTGTGCGTACGTGTCACAGTGTGTGTGTGTATGTCTATCACAGTGTATATGTGTCTATCACAGTATGCATCAGTGTACATGTGTTTGTCAGTGTGAATATATATGTGTGTGTCAGTATGTGTGTGTCTAGCACAGTGTATATGTGTGTGACAGTATATACGTGTGTGTCAGTGTATGTGCGTGTTTCAGTGTATATAGGTGTGTGTTACTGTATATGTGTGTGTATCAGTGTATGTGTGTGTATATCACAGGAGGATGGAGGCTGTGCCCTGTCTGCGGCCGGTGGAGGATGGAGGCTGGTGGCAGAGAGGAAGTGGTGACTGGTCCTTGATGGAGCCTGGCGGCACTGAGGTGCCTGGTGCCTGTAGCTGGAGCCGTTCCCTGCAACTGAAGGCAGCGGCGGGATTAACGAGGCGGCGGTGAGGAGATCCCGGCGCAGGACAGAGGCTGGCGGCCGGAGGGGGATAAATGAACTGTGCGGGAGGCTGGCGGCCAGTGCGTGGAGGGAGCTGGCGGCTGTGCAGGAAAGATGCTGGGCGGTGAAGTGGCCGGAGGGGGATAGAGCCTGGCAGGCGCTGAAGGCAGCGGCGGGACGGACGAGACGGCGGTGACGTGGTCCCGACGCCGGACAGAGGCTGGCGGCCGGAGGGGGATTGAGGCTGGCGGCCGATGCGGAGAGAGATGGACAGTGCGGTGGGGCTGGCGGCTGTGCAGTGGCCGGTCCCTGCCGCCAGTGCAGGAAAGATACGGGGCGGTGAGGACGAGGTCGCCGGATGGAGCAGAGAGGGTTACCTGCAGTCCGGAAGACAAAAGTAGGCGGACACTAGCAGGCAGTGTCCGCCTAGTAATCATTCAGTTGGGGGGAAAGTTTCCCCTACACCTGAACGATTAGTTGGGAAAAATCAAACAGGTTTGATTTTCCCAACTAGTTGGACCGACCATTTCTGGCCGTTATTCAGCGTGTGGGAGCAAACGGCTGATAATCGTTTGCTCCCACACACTGCCAAATATTCTTTCCAACCAGCCAACTAGTTGGTTGGTTGGAAAGATATCGTCCTGATGTATGGCCAGCATAAGACACTGTTTAGAAAGATCACTCAAAAAATAGTAAGACTATAAAAATAAAATAAGAAAGCTTAGGGCTGCTAAAAAACCAGCAGCCCTCTGACCATGGTCCGGCTCCTGTCGCACCAACAAATAAAACAAATAAAAAAATTATTTGCCTGAGCAAGGAGGCGGGGATATATGGACGGGCCCTTTGCATGCTGGGAGGCCGGAAAAGCTTTGGCCGATTGGTGCAAATCCGCTGTCGCTTCATCATATCCCATTGTTATCCTGTGGATAACCTGTGTACCCTGCCGGCGCAAGCCCCAGGGGACGGCAGTACCACGTTCTTAAAGAACCGCTGGGGTTCTTCCCAATATTTCCTACCTTCCGGTGTAAATGGGAAAGAGCGTAAAAACTGCCTTGTAACCAGATATCTTTTATCAGGAGTTTTCCAGGCTTGTTTAAAAACCTCCTCTAGTTCTATAAAATCAGGGAAGGTTGTTAAGCTTCTCCTGCACTAGGAAAAACCACTGTGGTGCAGCAGCATCTTCCAATCAGGATTTTGGTACTTACCGATAAATCCCTTTCTCCGATTCCACAGGGGCCACTGGAGTGTAGTTACAATGGGGAAATAGTAGGCAGTAATTGGGAGCTGGCACTTTAAAATTCTCACACTGTGGCTAGCTCCTCCCCTACTATCTCCCCTCCAAGCCAGTCTACGTAAAACTGTGCCCGATGAGAGATGGAATAAACAAACCTTAAGGTAGAGGAGGTTAATGACGCCCTGTAACCCAGGATAACACAAACCCAACCTGGAACAGAACCTAACAAACAACCGGCTAGCCCGAACTCAACAAGCAGTCATATGGTGATCTGCAAACCTTTAAGCAAAAAACAAGGAGGAACAGAGCTGGGCGGGCGTCCAGTGGCCGCTGTGGAATCGGAGAAAGGGATTTATCGGTAAGTACCAAAATCCTGATTTCTCCTTCATCCACTAGGGGCCACTGGAGTGTAGTTACAATGGGGACGTCCCAGAGCTCCCAAAAACGGGTGGGAGAGCGCTGAGAGTTCTGTAAAAACTGCTCGGCCAAACTGTGATGCAGAGGCCGCAAAAGTGTCAAACTTGTAGAATTTGACAAAACGAATGTCGGTCCGACCAAGTAGCCGCCCGACAAAGTATTCATGGAGACCCACCCCACGGGCAGCCGCCCACGAAGGTCTTACAACGCGCGTAAAGTGCGTAAAGTGCACTGAAATGGAAAACGGAGGCTCCCTAGCAACCGCCAAGAAGACTGTCTGATGGTCAGATGTATCCAACGGCCCAGCGTATGCTGGGACCCCGGCTATTTAGCACGGGAGCATCGTACAGAGACAAAGAAGAAAAACACTGTCGAATAGCCGAAGACCTCTGTAGAGAGAGTCGGCGAGCCCTGACAAGCATTCAAAGAGGACCGAAAAACACTAGTGTCAGATTTATATGAAAAATGGACATCCCCTCTGGAAGAAACGACTGCTGAGGCCGAAGCTCAGCCGGGGGAGTTGCCAATAGAGTACTCCCTGAAAAAGAGGGCGAATTTACGGCCGCTAGGCTAATCTCTTTTGGAAGAAAACCGAAAAAGGCAGAGAGCTAAAATTCCGGTCATTGTGGTCTGTAGCGCAGCGGAGCCAAACCTCCCAGAGAAACCAAAGATGAATGGTAACTGAAAGAAGGGGAAAACCCCTTTTATCCTTATTATGTCCCATAAAGTTTTCCAAAAGTGGCAAAAGCGAGAAGAGGTAACAGACTTCTGAAATCGGTGCCCAGTAGGCCTAACCGAACTAGGGAACTCCTCCCTTCTGAGGTCTCGTGAATAGTCACCCGGTTAAACGAAACAAGTGTAAGATTGAACAAAGAAAAGGACCCTGTTGAAGTAGACAGTCCAGTCGAGGTAGGAGCCCAGGCTCCTCTACTGACAACAGGTGTATCTGTATCTTCAATTCATGCGTGGCCCAACCAGCGCCACCGAGAGGACTAGCACACATAATTCCCTCCTGTGTTACCGAACATGAGGTAGAAATAGAAAAGGAGGCAGGATAGAGTAACCAGAAAACTCCCCGGAGCCCTGAGGGCCTCCTCTGCTACTGCCGCCAGAGCTCACGTCCGAGAGTAGTAAAGGGTTAAAGAGTCAGTCAGAACGCCCTGAGGTCGATCCGAAATCTCCGCCCACAGCGGACCGGCTGACAAAACTCCGGGGAATGTTCCCTCACCCGGGAGTCTGACCTGGTGGCTTGACCTAGAAAGAAGATTGTTCTCCCCCGCTCAGAGAGGAATGTAGGCGACCACTCATTGCGTCGCAACTTGACTGAAGGAATAGAGTACCTGGTCCCGAGGAAGGAAAAATCCTCTGACAAACCGTGTTGAGAAACGTCTACGAGGAGCATAGATTGGATCTGTGTAGAACCAGAAGCTCCTGGATCCTCCGGATATTCAGAAGCCACCTAATGTACAGAGTGGGATAGTAGCAGTAGATTGTCCCATTAGGGAACCAACGTCACCTACTGTCCTTGAAAAATAGTTATTGTGTGATCTTCCTGAACCCTGTGGGAGCGGGAGACCGAAAGGAAAGGACTGACAGTGAAAATGAGAATCCTGTAAAGCGAATCTGAGAAAAGCCCGTCCAACGGAAATCAGTAAACAGGCATCCCTGAAGACAAGGGACACTTAAAACACCCTTTCTTGTTCAAAACTAGCAATCACAGACTGAAAGGATTGTAAGGCCAGAATAGGCCTGGCCTAGCCAACTGGCTTCGGAACGTGAACAGAAAACAAAGGCCTGAGAACTGTCCCGCTTCAAAGGATATCTGAGAAACAGGGATCAACATCCTTTGCGGTTAGAAGCATATGGAGTGCCGCCTGCAGTATGACTCTCTTGACTCCTGAAACGGTTGTACTGCAACATCTAGTCTGTAACCGCCCAATCCTTCTCCGTACTCCCCGTAGGACCACCGACATGTGCCTACCCTGGGACCCTCCAGGTGGTAGGAAGGTTTGACCTGTAGTGGTTGTATAGGATGACCTATACTCAGACTGGACCGAGGATGTTGAACCGCTGCTTCAGCCTGTCACCCTGAGATCCGCTGGCGACAGAGATATCGTGTGTGGAGTCGAAAGCTTGAAAGGCACGGAAAGATCTAGAGGAAAAACCGGTAAAGGTCTGTCCTGAAGCTGGGGCAGCAGTAGGAGAAAGAAAAGTGGACTTACCTCCAATGGTTCAAGAAATCCTGCAGAAAGTTCCTTCCCCTGAACCATCTGCCCCGTAGGATTTCATGTTCACCTGTCACAGCCCCAGAGGTGGTCGGGTTAAGACAGCCCAAGCGAAAATGCAGGTTCCGAGTCTGCAGACGTGGAGACCTCCAAAGAAGATAAAGCAGAATCGTGATTCTGACCTGTACCAAAAAATAAGAATTTACTTACCGATAATTCTATTTCTCGTAGTCCGTAGTGGATGCTGGGAACTCCGTAAGGACCATGGGGAATTGCGGCTCCGCAGGAGACAGGGCACATCTAAAGAAAGCTTTAGGATCACCTGGTGTGCACTGGCTCCTCCCCCTATGACCCTCCTCCAAGCCTCAGTTAGGATACTGTGCCCGGACGAGCGTACACAATAAGGAAGGATTTTGAATCCCGGGTAAGACTCATACCAGCCACACCAATCACACTGTACAACTTGTGATCTGAACCCAGTTAACAGCATGATAATAGAGAAGCCTCTCGAAAAGATGGCTCACTACAACAATAACCCAAATTTTTTGGTAACAATAATTATGTACCAGTATTGCAGACAATCCGCACTTGGGATGGGCGCCCAGCATCCACTACGGACTACGAGAAATAGAATTATCGGTAAGTAAATTCTTATTTTCTCTGACGTCCTAGTGGATGCTGGGAACTCCGTAAGGACCATGGGGATTATACCAAAGCTCCCAAACGGGCGGGAGAGTGCGGATGACTCTGCAGCCCCCAATGAGAGAACTCCCGGTCCTCCTCAGCCAGGGTAACAAATTTGTAGAATTTTACAAACGTATTTGCTCCTGACCAAGTAACTGCTCGGCAAAGTTGTAAAGCCGAGACCCCTCGGGCAGCTGCCCAAGATGAGCCCACCTTCCTTGTGGAGTGGGCATTTACAGATTTTTGGCTGTGGCAGGCCTGCCACAGAATGTGCAAGCTGAATTGTACTACAAATCCAACGAGCAATAGTCTGCTTAAAAGCAGGAGCACCCAGCTAGTTGGGTGCATAGAGGATAAACAGCGAGTCAGATTTCCTGACTCCAGCCGTCCTGGAAACATATATTTTCCGGGTCCTGACAACGTCTAGCAACTTGGAGTCCTCCAAGTCCCTAGTAGCCGCAGGCACCACAATAGGTTTGGTTCAGGTGAACGCTGAAACCACCCTAGGGAGAAACTGAGGACGAGTCCTCAATTCCGCCCTGTCCGAATGGAAAATCAGATAAGGGCTTTTACAGGATAAAGCCACCAATTCTGACACGCGCCTGGCCCAGGCCAGAGCCAACAGCATGACCACTTTTTCTGTGAGATATTTTAACTCCACAGATTTAAGTGTGTCAAACCAATGTGACTTTTGGAACCCAAAAACCACCTGGAGATCCCAAAAGTGCCACTAAAGGCACAAAAGGAGGCTGTATATGCAGTACCCCTTTAACAATGTCTGAACTTCAGGGACTGAAGCTAGTTCTTTTTTGGAAGAAAATTGACAGAGCCGAAATTTGAACCTTAATGGACCCCAATTTCAGGCCCATAGATACTCCTGTTTGCAGGAAATGTAGGAATCGACCCAGTTGAATTTCCTCCGTCGAGCCTTACTGGCCTCGCACCACGCAACATATTTTCGCCAAATGCGGTGATAATGTTTTGCGGTTACATCCTTCCTGGCTTTGATCAGGATAGGGAAGACTTCATCCGGAATGCCTTTTTCCTTCAGGATCCGGCGTTCAACCGCCATGCCGTCAACGCAGCCGCGGTAAGTCTTGGAACAGACAAGGTCCTTGCTGGAGCAGGACCCTTCTTAGAGGTAGAGGCTACGGATCCTCCGTGAGCATCTCTTGAAGTTCCGGTTACCAATTCCTTCTTGGCCAATCCGGAGCCACTAATATAGTGCTTACTCCTCTCCATCTTATCAATCTCAGTACCTTGGGTATGAGAGGCAGAGGAGGGAACCCATACACTGATTGGTACACCCACGGTGTTACCAGAGCATCTACAGCTATTGCCTGAGGGTCCCTTGACGTGGCGCAATACCTGTCGAGTTTTTCCCAACGGTTTATAATCATGTGGAAGACTTCTGGGTGAAGTCCTTACTCTCCCGGGTGGAGGTCGTGCTGAGGAAAACTGCTTCCCAGTTGTCCACTCCCGGAATGAAAACTGCTGACAGTGCTATCACATGGTTTTTCGCCCCGCGAAGAATCCTTGCAGCTTCTGCCATTGCCCTCCTGCTTCTTGTGGCACCCTGTCTGTTTACGTGGGTGACTGCCGTAATGTTGTCCGACTGGATCAACACCGGCTGACCTTGAAGCAGAGGTCTTGCTAAGCTTAGAGCATTGTAAATGGCCCTTAGCTTCAGGACATTTATGTGAAGTGATGTCTCCAGGCTTGACCATAAGCCCTGGATATTCCTTCCCTGTGTGACTGCTCCCCAGCCTCGCAGGCTGGCATCCGTGGCCACCAGGACCCAGTCCCGCATGCCGAATCTGCGGCCCTCTAGAAGATGAGCACTCTGCAACCACCACAGGAGGGATACCCTTGTCCCTGGTGACAGGGTTATCCGCTGAAGCATCTGAAGATGCGACCCGGACCATTTGTCCAGTAGGTTCCACTGGAAAGTCTTGCGTGGAATCTGCCGAATGGGATTGCTTCGTAGGAAGCCACCATTTTTACCCAGAACCCTTGTGCATTGATGCACTGAGACTTGGTTCGGTTTTAGGAGGTTCCTGACTAGCTCGGATAACTCCCTGGCTTTCTCCTCCGGGAGAAACACCTTCTTTCTGGACTGTGTCCAGGATCATCCCTAGGAACAGAAGACAAGTCGTCGGAACCAGCTGCGATTTTGGAATATTGAGAATCCAATCGTGCTGCCGCAACACTACCTGAGGTAGTGCTACACCGATCTCCAACTGTTCCCTGGATCTCACCCTTATCAGGGAATCGTCCAAGTAAAGGATAACTAAAATTCCCTTCCTTCGAAGGAATATCATCATTACGGTCATTACTTCAGTAAAGACCCGGGGTGCCGTGGACCATCCCTACGGCAGCGTCTGAACTGATAGAGACAGTTCTGTACCATAACCTGAGATACCCTTGGTGAGAAGGGTAAATTTTGACATGAAGGTAAGCATCCTTGATGTCGCGAGACGACATGTAGTCCCCTTCTTCCAGGTTTGCAATCACTGCTCTGAGTGACTCAATTTTGAATTTGAACCTCTGTATGCAAGTGTTCAAAGATTTTAGATTTTAAAATCGGTCTCACCGAGCCGTCTGGCTTCGGTACCACAATAGTGTGGAATAATACCCCGTTCCCTGTTGCAGGAGGGGTACCTTAATTATCACCTGCTGGGAATACAGCTTGTGGATGGCTTCCAAAACTGCCTCCCTGTCAGCGGGAGACGTCGGTAAAACAGACTTTTGGAAACGGCGAGGGGAATACGTCTCGAATTCCAATTTGTACCCCTGAAATATTACCTGAAGGATCCAGGGGTCTACTTGCGAGTGAGCCCACTGCGCACTGAAATTCATTGAGAACGGGCCCCCACCGTGCCTGAACTTGTAAAGCCCTAGCGTCATACTGAGAGCTTGGCAGAGGCGGAAAAGGGTTTCTGTTCCTGGGAACTGGCTGATCTCTGCAGCCATTTTCCTCTCCCTCTGTCACGAGCAGAAAAGAGGAACCCTTTTGTCCGCTTGCCAACCAGGACTGCGCCTGATAATACGGCGTCTTATTTTGAGAGGCGACCTGGGGTACATTCCCTTTTTTTTTTTTTTTAAGGCAATACTTCCAAATGCCGTTTGGAATCCGCATCACCTGACCACTTTACTGGTATAATTGGACAACGCACTTATACTTGATGCCAGTCGGCAAATATTCCGCTGTGCATCATGCATATATAGAAATGCATCTTTTAATTGCTCTATAGGCAATAATATACTGTCCTTATCTAGGATATCAAATTTCCAGTCAGGGAATCCGACCATGCCAACCCAGCACTGCACATCCAGGCTGAGGCGATTGCTGGTCGCAGTATAACACCAGTATGTGTGTAAATACATTTTAGGACACCCTCCTGCTTTCTATCAGCAGGATCCCTAAGGGCGGCCATCTCCAGAGAGGGTAGAGCCCTTGTTCTTACAAGCGTGTGAGCGCCTTATCCCCCCTAGGGGGTGTTTCCCAACGCACCCTAACCTCTGGCGGGAAAAGGTATACTGCCAATAACTTTTTAGAAATTATCAATTGTTATCGGGGGGAAACCCACGCATCATCACACACCTCATTTTTTTTTTTTTTTTTCTCAGATTCAGGAAAACTACAGGAAGTTTTTCCTCACCAAACATAATACCCCTTTTTTTTGGTGGTATTTATATTATCAGAAGAGTGTAAACTTTTTCCATTGCCTCAATCATGCAATGTGTGGCCCTATTGGAAATCACGGTTGTCTCTTCACCGTCGACACAGGAGTCAGTATCCGTGTCGGCGTCTGTATCTGAGGTAACGGGCGCTTTAGAGTCCCTGTATGAGACGTCTGGACATGCACAAGCTGAGTAGCCGGCTGTCTCATGTCAACCACTGTCTTTTATACAAAGCTGACACTGTCACGCAATTTCAACAGTACATCCACTCAGGTGTCGACCCCCCAGGGGGTGACAACACTATTACAGACACTCTACTCCGTCTCCTCATCATTTTTCTCCTCATACATGTCGACACAAACGTACCGACACACAGCACACACACAGGGAATGCTCTGATAGAGGACAGGACCCCACTAGCCCTTTGGGGAGACAGAGGGAGAGTTTGCCAGCACACACCAGAGCGCTATATATATTTACACAGGGATAACCTTATATAAGTGTTTTTCCCTTTATAGCTGCTGTATTGTTTATACTGCGCCTAATTTGTGCCCCCCTCTCTTTTTTAACCCCTTTCTGTAGTGTAGTGACTGCAGGGGAGAGCCAGGGAGCTTCCCTCCAACTGAGCTGTGAGGGAAAATGGCGCCAGTGTGCTGAGGAGATAAGGACGCCGAGAAAGGGGCGGAGCCTATCATCCGTTTTCTTGTATGTTTTGGCAGGGGTTAAATGCATCCATATAGCCCAGGAGTTATATGTGATGCATTTATTTTAGCCATAAAAGGTTTTCTATCGATTTATTGCGTCTCAGGGCACTGCCCCCCCAGCGCCCTGCACCCTCAGTGACCGGAGTGTGAAGTGTGCTGAGAGCAATGGCGCACAGCTGCGGTGCTGTGCGCCTACCTTTATCTGAAGACAGGAAGGTCTTCTGCCGCCGATTTTTCCGGACCTCTTTGCTCTTCTGGCTCTGTAAGGGGGCCGGCGGCGCGGCTCCGGTGACCCATCCAGGCTGAACCTGTGATTGTCCCTCTGGAGCTAATGTCCAGTAGCCTAAGAAGCCCAATCCACTCTGCACGCAGGTGAGTTCGCTTCTACTCCCCTTAGTCCCTCGATGCAGTGAGCCTGTTGCCAGCAGGTCTCACTGAAAATAATAAACCTAAACTAAAACTTTCACAAAGAGCTCAGGAGAGCCCCTAGTGTGCACCCTTCTCGTCGGGCACAGAAAATCTAACTGAGGCTTGGAGGAGGGTCATAGGGGGAGGAGCCAGTGCACACCAGGTGATCCTAAAGCTTTCTTTAGATGTGCCCTGTCTCCTGCGGAGCCGCTATTCCCCATGGTCCTTACGGAGTTCCCAGCATCCACTAGGACGTCAGAGAAATAGGATTTTGGTACTTACCAGGTAAATCCTTTTCTTTGAATCCATAGGGGGCACTGGACGCCCACCCAGAGCAGTTTTACCTAGTTGTGGTAAGCTCAGGGGATCTTATGGTAACACTCTCACCGACTGGTTCAAATTATCAAGTGCTGGTCAGGGTGTCAACTGTTTAGTTGTCAGTAACGTTATGTGTCAACTTCGTTATTGTCCGTTATGTTATATGTAATACTCCATTGTCAACCTCTCTATAGTTCCTGTTCGGCTCAGTAAAAAACACTGAGGTACTCGGGGATATGGAGGGGTGGAGTGTTCTAAATTTAAATATTCAGTGCTGTTCCTACGGAAGCCGTCCATATCCCAAGAGTACTCCAGTGACCCCTAGTGGATGAAAAAGAAAATAGGATTTTGGTACTTACCAGGTAAATCCTTTTCTTTGAATCCATAGGGGGCACTGGAGTACTCTTGGGATATGGACGGTGTTGCAAGGACTGGGCACTGAATATTCAAATTTCAGTAACTCTCCTCCCCTCCATACTCCCAGAATACCAGTGTTTTTTCCTGAGGCGAACAGGATAGAGAGGATGAACAATGGAGAATTACCTATAATATTATAATATAACGGACAACAATAAAGTTGACACATAACGTAACTGACAACTAACCAGTTGACACCATAACCGATAAAATAAAAATTTACTTACCGATAATTCTATTTCTCATAGTCCGTAGTGGATGCTGGGAACTCCGTAAGGACCATGGGGAATAGCGGCTCCGCAGGAGACTGGGCACAAAAGTAAAAGCTTTATGACTAGCTGGTGTGCACTGGCTCCTCCCCCTATGACCCTCCTCCAAGCCTCAGTTAGGATACTGTGCCCGGACGAGCGTACATAATAAGGAAGGATCTTGAATCCCGGGTAAGACTCATACCAGCCACACTAATCACACCGTACAACTTGTGAACTGAACCCAGTTAACAGTATGATAAACGTAGGAGCCTCTGAAAAGATGGCTCACAACAATAAACCCGATTTTTTATACAATAGCTATATACAAGTATTGCAGACAATCCGCACTTGGGATGGGCGCCCAGCATCCACTACGGACTATGAGAAATAGAATTATCGGTAAGTAAATTCTTATTTTCTCTGACGTCCTAGTGGATGCTGGGAACTCCGTAAGGACCATGGGGATTATACCAAAGCTCCCAAACGGGCGGGAGAGTGCGGATGACTCTGCAGCACCGAATGAGAGAACTTCAGGTCCTCCTCAGCCAGGGTATCGAATTTGTAAAATTTAGCAAACGTGTTTGCCCCTGACCAAGTAGCTGCTCGGCAAAGTTGTAAAGCCGAGACCCCTCGGGCAGCCGCCCAAGATGAGCCCACCTTCCTTGTGGAATGGGCTTTTACAGATTTTGGCTGTGGCAGGCCTGCCACAGAATGTGCAAGCTGAATCGTACTACAAATCCAACGAGCAATCGTCTGCTTAGAAGCAGGAGCACCCAGCTTGTTGGGTGCATACAGGATAAACAGCGAGTCAGATTTTCTGACTCCAGCCGTCCTGGAAACATATTTTCAGGGCCCTGACTACGTCCAGCAACTTGGAGTCCTCCAAGTCCCTAGTAGCCGCAGGCACCACAATAGGCTGGTTCATGTGAAACGCTGAAACCACCTTAGGGAGAAATTGAGGGCGAGTCCTCAGTTCTGCCCTGTCTGAATGAAAAATTAGGTAAGGGCTTTTATATGATAAAGCCGCCAATTCTGAGACACGCCTGGCTGAAGCCAGGGCTAACAGCATGACCACTTTCCATGTGAGATATTTTAATTCCACAGTGGTGAGTGGTTCAAACCAATGTGACTTTAGGAGACTCAACACTACATTGAGATCCCAAGGTGCCACTGGAGGCACAAAAGGAGGCTGTATATGCAGTACCCCTTTGACAAACGTCTGAACTTCAGGCACTGAAGCCAGTTCTTTTTGGAAGAATATTGACAGGGCCGAAATTTGAACCTTAATGGACCCTAATTTTAGGCCCATAGATAGTCCCGTTTGCAGGAAATGCAGGAAACGACCCAGTTGAAATTCCTCTGTAGGGGCCTTCTTGGCCTCACACCACGCAACATATTTTCGCCAAATGCGGTGATAATGTTTCGCGGTTACATCCTTCCTGGCCTTGATCAGGGTAGGGATGACTTCATCTGGAATGCCTTTTTCCTTCAGGATCCGGCGTTCAACCTCCATGCCGTCAAACGCAGCCGCGGTAAGTCTTGGAACAGACAAGGTCCCTGCTGGAGCAGGTCCTTTCTTAGAGGTAGAGGCCACGGGTCCTCCGTGAGCATCTCTTGAAGTTCCGGGTACCAAGTCCTCCTTGGCCAATCCGGAGCCACGAGTATAGTTCTTACTCCTCTCCTTCTTATGATTCTCAATACTTTGGGTATGAGAGGCAGAGGAGGGAACACATACACTGACTGGTACACCCACGGTGTTACCAGAGCGTCCACCGCTATCGCCTGAGGGTCCCTTGACCTGGCGCAATATCTGTCTAGTTTCTTGTTGAGGCGAGACGCCATCATGTCCACCTTTGGTTTTTCCCAACGGTTTACAATCACGTGGAAGACTTCTGGGTGAAGTCCCCACTCCCCCGGGTGGAGGTCGTGTCTGCTGAGGAAGTCTGCTTCCCAGTTGTCCACTCCCGGAATGAACACCGCTGACAGTGCTGTCACATAATTTTCCGCCCAGCGAAGAATTCTTGCAGCTTCTGCCATTGCCCTCCTGCTTCTTGTGCCGCCCTGTCTGTTTACGTGGGCGACTGCCGTGATGTTGTCCGATTGGATCAATACCGACTGACCCTGAAGCAGAGGCCTTGCTTGACTTAGGGCATTGTAAATTGCCCTTAGTTCCAGGATATTTATGTGAAGAGACGTTTCCATGCTTGACCACAAGCCCTGGAAATTTCTTCCCCGTGTGACTGCTCCCCAGCCTCTCAGGCTGGCATCCGTGGTCACCAGAATCCAGTCCTGAATGCCGAATCTACGGCCCTCTAGAAGATGAGCACTCTGCAACCACCACAGGAGAGACACCCTTGTCCTTGGAGATAGGGTTATCCGCTGATGCATCTGAAGATGCGATCCAGACCATTTGTCCAGCAGATCCCACTGAAAAGTTCTTGCATGGAATCTTCCGAATGGAATCGCTTCGTAAGAAGCCACCATCTTTCCAAGGACCCTTGTGCATTGATGCACTGACACTTGTCCTGGTTTCAGGAGGTTCCTGACTAGCTCAGATAACTCCCTGGCCTTCTCCTCCGGGAGAAACACCTTTTTCTGGACTGTGTCCAGAATCATCCCTAGGAACAGTAGACGTGTTGTTGGAATCAGCTGCGATTTTGGAATATTTAGAATCCACCCGTGCTGACGTAGCACTACCCGAGATAGTGCTACTCCGACCTCTAACTGTTCCCTGGACCTTGCCCTTATCAGGAGATCGTCCAAGTAAGGGATAATTAAGACGCCTTTTCTTCGAAGAAGAATCATTTCGGCCATTACCTTGGTAAAGACCCGTGGTGCCGTGGACAATCCAAACGGCAGCGTCTGAAACTGATGACAGTTTTGTACCACAAACCTGAGGTACCCTTGGTGAGAAGGGTAGATTGGGACATGGAGATAAGCATCTTTGATGTCCAGAGACGACATATAGTCCCCTTCTTCCAGGTTCGCTATCACTGCTCTGAGTGACTCCATCTTGAATTTGAACCTTTTTATGTAAGTGTTCAATGATTTCAGATTTAAAATCGGTCTCACCGAGCCGTCCGGCTTCGGTACCACAAACAGCGTGGAGTAATACCCCTTTCCCTGTTGTAGGAGGGGTACCTTGATTATCACCTGCTGGGAATACAGCTTGTGAATAGCTTCCAATACTGCCTCCCTGTCGGAGGGAGACGTTGGTAGAGCAGACTTCAGGAACCGGCGAGGGGGAGACGTCTCGAATTCCAATTTGTACCCCTGTGATACTACCTGCAGGATCCAGGGGTCCACTTGCGAGTGAGCCCACTGCGCGTTGAAATTTTTGAGACGGGCCCCCACCGTGCCTGAGTCCGCTTGTAAAGCCCCAGCGTCATGCTGAAGACTTGGCAGAAGCGGGGGAGGGCTTCTGATCCTGGGAAGAGGCTGCCTGCTGCAGTCTTTTTCCCCTTCCTCTGCCCCGGGGCAGAAATGAGTGGCCTTTTGCCCGCTTGCCCTTATGGGGATGAAAGGACTGAGTTTGAAAAGACGGTGTCTTTTTCTGCTGAGGTGACCTGGGGTAAAAAGGTGGATTTCCCAGCCGTCGCCGTGGCCACCAGGTCCGATAGACCGACCCCAAATAACTCCTCCCCTTTATACGGCAAAACTTCCATATGCCGTTTGGAATCCGCATCACCTGACCACTGTCGTGTCCATAAACTTCTTCTGGCAGAAATGGACAGCGCACTTACTCTTGATGCCAGGGTGCAAATATCCCTCTGTGCATCTCGCATATATAGTAATGCATCCTTTAAATGCTCTATAGTCAATAATATACTGTCCCTATCCAGGGTATCAATATTTTCAGTCAGGGAATCCGACCAAGCCACTCCAGCGCTGCACATCCAGGCTGAGGCGATTGCTGGTCGTAGTATAACACCAGTATGTGTGTATATACCCTTTAGGATATTTTCCAGCTTTCTATCAGCTGGTTCCTTGAGGGCGGCCGTATCAGGAGACGGCAACGCCACTTGTTTTGATAAGCGTGTGAGCGCCTTATCTACCCTAGGGGGTGTTTCCCAACGCGCCCTAACCTCTGGCGGGAAAGGGTATAATGCCAATAATTTATTAGAAATCAGCAGTTTTTTATCGGGGGAAACCCACGCTTTGTCACACACCTCATTTAATTCAGGAAAAACTATGGGTAGTTTTTTCACACCCCACATAATACCCCCTTTTGTGGTACTTGTAGTATCAGAAATGTTCAAAGCCTCCTTCATTGCCGTGATCATGTAACGTGTGGCCCTACTGGACATTACGTTTGTCTCGTCACCGTCGACGCTGGAGTCAGTATCCGTGTCTGGGTCTGTGTCGACCATCTGAGGTAACGGGCGCTTTAGAGCCCCTGACGGTGTTTGAGACGTCTGGACAGGCACTAACTGATTTGCCGGCTGTCTCATGTCGTCAACAGTTTTTTGCAAAGTGCTGACACTGTCACGTAATTCCTTCCATACGACCATCCAGTCAGGTGTCGACTCCCTAGGGGGTGACATCACTATTACAAGCAATTGCTCCGCCTCCACATCATTTTCCTCCTCATACATGTCGACACAATCGTACCGACACACAGCACACACACAGGGAATGCTCTGATAGAGGACAGGACCCCACGAGCCCTTTGGGGAGACAGAGGGAGAGTTTGCCAGCACACACCAGAGCGCGCTATATATATATATATATATATATATATCAGGATTTTGGTACTTACCGATAAATCCCTTTCTCCGATTCCACAGGGGCCACTGGAGTGTAGTTACAATGGGGAGATAGTAGGTGGTATTGGTAGCTGGCACTTTAAAAATTCTCACACTGTGGCTAGCTCCTCCCCTACTATCTCCCCTCCAAGCCAGTCTACGTTAAACTGTGCCCGAGGAGAGCTGTAATAAACAAACCGTAAGGTAGAGGAGGTTAACGACGCCCTGTAAACCAGGCGAACACAAACTAAACCTGGAACAGAACCTGACAAAAAAACAGGCTAGCCTGAACCCAACAAGCAGTCATATGGTGATCTGCAATCGTTAATCAAACAAAAATCAGGAGAAACAGCGCTGGGCGGGCGTCCAGTGGCCCCTGTGGAATCGGAGAAAGGGATTTATCGGTAAGTACCAAAATCCTGATTTCTCCTTCATCCACTAGGGGCCACTGGAGTGTAGTTACAATGGGGACGTCCCAGAGCTCCCAAAAAACGGGTGGGAAAGCGCTGAGAGTCCTGTAAAAACTGCTCGGCCAAACAGTGATGCAGAGGCCGTAAAAGTGTCAAACTTGTAGAATTTGACAAAACGAATGTCGGTTTGACCAAGTAGCCGCCCGACAAAATATTCATGGAGACCCCGCGGGCGGCTGCCCACGAAGGTCTTACAATGCGCGTAAAGCGCGCTGAATTGGAAAACGGAGGTTCCCTAGTAACCGCCAAGAAGACTGTCTGATGATCAGATGTATCCAACTGTCCAGCATATGCTGGGGCCCCGGCTATTTAGTACGGGAGCATCGTCCAGAGCAAAGAAGAAAAAACACTTCATCGAATAGCCTGAGACCTCTGTAGAGAGAGTTGACGAGCCCTGACAACATTCAGAGAGGATTGAAAACCACTAGTGTCAGATTTATATGAAAAATGGACCTCCCCTCTGGAAGAAACGACCGCTGAGGCCGAAGCCGAGCCCGGGGAGTTGCCAATAGAGTACTCCCTGAACAAGAGGCCGAACTTACGGCCGCTAGGCTAATCTCATTTGGAAGAAAAGCGAAAAAGGCAGAGACCTAAAATTCCGGTCAGTGTGGTTTGAAGCGCAGCGGAGCAAAAAACCTCCCAGAGAAACCAAAGATGAATGGTAACTGGAAGAAGGGGGAAAAACCCCCTTTTATCTTCATTATGTTCCATAAAGTTTTCCCAAAGTGGCAAAAGCGAGAAGAGGTAATAGACTTCTGAAATCGGAGCCCAGTAGGCCTAACCGAACTAGGGAACTCCTCCCTTCTGAGGTCTCGTGAACAGTCACACGGGTAACCGAAACCAGTGTAAAATTGAACAAGGAGAAAAAAAAGGAGCCTGTTGAAGTAGACAGTCCCGTCGAGGTAGGAGCCAAGGCTCCTCTACTGACAACAGGCGTATCTGTATCTTCAAGTCATGCGTGGCCCAACCAGCGCCACCGAGAGGACTAGCACGCATAATCCCCTCCTGTGTTACTGAACATGAAGTAGAAATAGAAAAGGAGGCAGGATAGAATAACCAGAAAACTCCCCGGAGCCCTGAGGGCCTCCACGGCTACTGCCGTCCGAGAGTAATAAAGGGTTAAAGAGTCAGTCAGAACGCCCTGAGGTCGATCCGAAATCTCCGCCCACAGCGGACCAGCTGACAAAACTCCGGGGCATGTTCCCTCACCCAGGAGTCTGACCTGGTGGCTTGATCTGGAAACAAGATTGTTGTCCCCCGTTCCGAGAGGAATGGAGGCGACCACTCATTACGTCGCAACTTGACTGAAGAAATAGAGTCTCTGGTGCCGAGGAATGAAAAAACCTCTGACGGACCGTGTTGAGAAACGTCTATGCGGAGCATAAATTGGATCTGTGTCGAATCAGAAGCTCGTGGATCCTCCGGATATTCAGAAGCCACCTAATGTACAGAGTGGGATAGTAGCAGTAAATTGTCCCATTAGGGAACCAACGTCACCCACTGCCCTTGAAAAAGAGTTATTCTGTTATCTTCCTAAACTCTGTGGGAGCGGAAGAGAGAAGAGTAAAGGACTTACAGTGAAAATGAGAATCCTGTTAAGGGGGAATCTGAGAAAAGCCTGTCCAATGGAAATCAGTAAACAGGCATCTCTGAAGACAAGGGACACGTAAAACTCCCTTTCTTGTTTAAACTAGCAATCACAGACTAAAAGGATTGTAAGGCCAGAATAGGCCTGTCCGAGCCACTTGGCTTCGGAACGTGAAAAGAAAACAAAGGCCTGAGAACTGTCCTAATTCAAATGATATGTGTAAAACAGGGATCAACACCCTTTGCGGTTAGAAACCTATGGAGCGCAGCCTGCAGTATGACTCTCTTGTCATCGTAAATCAGCCGACCCATGCCGAGGGACTCCTGAGACGGTTGTAACCGCCCAAGCCTTCTCCCATCGACCTGCGCCTACCCTGGGACCCTGCAGGTGTAATGGGTGTATAGGATGACATAAAATCAGACTGGACTGAGGATGTTGAACCTCTGCTTCAGCCTTTTTACCCTGAGAACCCCTGGCGACGAAGATATCACCCGTGTGGAGTCAAAAACCTGAAAGGGCACGAAACAATCTAAAGGGAAGACCAGTAAAGGTCTGTCTTGGAGCTGGGGCAGTAGTAGGAGAAATCAAAGTGGACCTACCTCCATTGGTTCAAGAAATCCTGCAGAAAGTTCCTTCCCCAGAACCATCTGCCCCGTAGGATTTCATGTTTACTTGTCACTGTCGCAGCCCCAGAGGTCGTCGGGTTAAGACAGCCCAAGCGAAGATGCAGGGTCCGAGTCTGTAGACATGGAGACCTCCAAGGAACATAAAGCAGAATCGTGATTCTGACCTGTATCAAAGTATCAATTGATCCTGATGCGAAGCATCCTGTAACCTAGAGGACAATTGTTCCCCAACCTACCTGCTCCGGATACGGTAGAACCATGCTGCCGCATATGTCGATGGATCCCTGAGCAAGGTTGCCTCAGGAAAACGGCGGCCTGATGGACCGGCGATACACCGAGGTGTATACCCTAGAGAGGTTCTGATACCATCTCCTGCCATCTGCGGGGAAAAGATAGGAAAACAAACCCTGTTTGATACCTGATATTGTGTATTCGGGTGTCTGTCGGCCGCCTACCGGAGCCTGCCCAGCTCATCCGAAACTGAACCAGTCGCTGTCATTTTCGTCAATGGCGTGGAACCCTGATGGACTTGACGTGTCCTCCTCCTTTACCTGCAGTATCAGATGAACTGCTGTATTATGTACCTGTATATTCTGAGACACTGGTTCAGATCCACAGAAAACAGACATCAGTAATGCATGGAATGTTAGCAAAGTTTCTTTTTGGAAAGGTGTGTTTGGTCCCGCTGTGATTTGATCCTGTGACCTTGGAAACCAAAGTCCAAGGGCTTACCTGATGAGCTATTGTCTGGTTAATAGTGACATTACCTGCATCATTGATCAAACAGGGGTGTGCAGGTGCGTGGAGGGCGAAGCAGATGGCTCCGCCGCATACTTCACACCTAAGAGGGAATTCTTTGACTATCCCAGGAGAGACAAACGAAAGGAGAAAAGGTGGGTTAAATAAACAGAGCCCTACGTAAGGTCTGCACTATAATGTGTAGTGACCGATACGATTAAAATAAACTTTCTGGAGCAGCGGAGACCTGAACCAGCAACGCTGCGCTGTGGGACAGGAGTCTTAGCCCTAGGCTATAGGAGTTCTCCTTAAAGTTTTGTTTGGATTCAAACCCCTGTTCAGATACCCGCTACTAGCGTACTGAGCCGCAGCGCTATTTGTCTGATGCCTTACACGCATTCCACAATTACAAATAGCATTAGTAACTAGTGACAACAAGGAATAATAAAGGGAAGGCAACACCCCGCCCTGTATTTAGTGTACCGCTAATTAAGGTGCACCAGATGTTTCTCTGAGGTTCCGCTGGCTTTTCAAAATGGTGACCAGCCTGTGAGAAAGATGGGGGAAAATGTTATGTGCAAGATGTTGTTATTAGAAAACATTGCGGAAGTAGCCTACAGCACCTGGTATTCCCAGGCGGTCTCCCATCCAAGTACTAACCGGGCCTGACCCTGCTTAGTTTCCGAGATCAGACGAGATCGGGCGTGTTCAGGGTGGTGTGGCCGTAGGCTTTTATCCCCTATATCTGGTATTTTATGGATTTATCTATATACATACCTACACGCACTTAAATATATATATCTATATATATACACATGCACAAACATAACTATATATGTATATATACACACACACCGTAGGTAAATAAATACTGCACAGTAGATCCTTTTAATTATTATTGAGCTGAGTCCCAGCTACTGTAATAGAGCAGGTTCCCTGATTTGCAAGTAGGAAAATGCTGGGTAGAGGACTCTACTGCAGGAGGAATGTATCTATATTTCAGCAGCCTGAAGTATCGAAAAGTTACAAATCCCAGAGCTGTTGCCTAGCGACGGGGAGACCTGGGAGCCCGCTGAGTAAAGCGGGTTAACTGTTAATATACCTGGGACTTTATTTGTATTTGTCTCTGAGTATGCAAGATTAGCCCACTGGGCTATAGGAGACACTGCAAATATGAAGCCAGGTCTGTGCAGGGAGGAAATGGCCGCCAGAGTGAAACTCCTCTGGGCTATGCGATAAAATCTATATAGTGGATAACTGGATTAGTGCTGAGCCACTCTGACTATATCACATTCTCCTCAGCACCATGTGCATTAAACTCACATAAATGCCTATTACACTATAACAGTGGCCGGGGAGCGGAGAATGCTGAGCCCGCTGTACAGAGCCGGAGTTAGCTCCGCCCCCCGGCTATGGCGCCTTATTGCAAAACTAAGCGGGAAGCGAGCTGTACCCTCCGCTGGGCCTGCGAGTCACCGCCGGGGAGCGCTGAGCGCTGAGCCCGCTATACAGCGCTAGTAGAGCCCTGTATCTGCTAGCCGCCGCCGGGGAGTGTTGCGCTGAACAGAGCGCGAGTCGCCGCCTGGGAGCAGGGAGCGCTGAGCTCGCTCTACAGAGCGGGACTTAGCTCCGCCCCCTCCGTACAAGGCGCCAAATTTAAACATTGCTTTGCGCTCGAGCGGGATCCCTGTGCCGGCTCTGTGAGTCGCGCTGAGTGGGTGCGGGGGGTGCGGGGAGCTGGGGGAGCAGAGGGTTATCAGAATGACACACACCCGTTTTTCAGTCAGGGTTGTATAAACACATACTCAGCCTCCCCCAATCATCCTGTCTGTTTCTCCATGAGGAGGACAGGTAAGGATACAATAAAGTACATTACAGCCCCAGAGAGCCCTTCTGGAGTGGGTTGTACAACAATAAACAGATTGCTCTAAAAACATACATAGCCACCACAAATAAAGTATACTTCACTCACCACTGTGTTCTTGGTGGATCGGCCCCGACACACGCCGCACGCAGCGGCGTCCAGCCGGAATCTTCTGTGGTGGGGTGGTCCCGACACAAGCCGCACGCAGCGGTGTCCGACCATTTTTGATACTCACCGCTGCCATGCTGCCGGAATCTTCTGCTGGATGGAGTGGCCGCGACACGCGCCGCACGCAGCGGTGTCCGCCAACTCAGGAGAGCTCAGTGTCTCCCTCAGCCGGGGCCCATCCCTAGCCGCACGCAGCTGCGATGGGACCCCGCCGGCAGCTCCCACGGTGCAGACTGGCAGTGGCAGAGCTGCCAGTCTGTGAGTGTGTGTAAGAAAAATAAAATAATAAAGAAAAAAGAAGAAAATTCTTCAGCTAAACCCAAGTGAACCAGCTACCTCGGGCACTTAACTAAGACTGGCTTGGAGGGGAGATAGTAGGGGAGGAGCTAGCCACAGTGTGAGAATTTTTAAAGTGCCAGCTACCAATACCACCTACTATCTCCCCATTGTAACTACACTCCAGTGGCCCCTAGTGGATGAAGGAGAAATATATATATATATATATATATATATATATATATATATATATATATATACACATACATATACAGGGATAACCTTATATAAGTGTTTCTCCCTTCTATAGCTGCTGTATTTGTATTATCTGCCAATTAGTGCCCCCCCTCTCTTGTTTTACCCTGATTCTGTAGCAGGATTGCAGGGGAGAGTCAGGGAGCCGTCCTTCCAGCGGAGCTGTGAGGGAAAATGGCGCTTGTGTGCTGAGGAGATAGGCTCCGCCCCCTTTTCGGCTGCCTTTTCTCCCGCTTTTTTTAGGAAAACTGGCAGGGGTTAAATGCATCCATATAGCCCAGGAGCTATATGTGATGCATTTCTTTAGCCATATAAGGTTTAAAACGTGTTTTATTGCGTCTCAGGGCGCTCCCCCCCAGCGCCCTGCACCCTCAGTGACCGGAGTGTGAAGTGTGCTGAGAGCAATGGCGCACAGCTGCAGTGCTGTGCGCTACCTTAATGAAGACAGGAACGTCTTCTGCCGCCGATTTTTCCGGACCTCTTCGCTCTTCTGGCTCTGTAAGGAAGCCGGCGGCGCGGCTCCGGGACCCATCCAAGCTGAGCCTGTGATCATCCTTCTGGAGCTAATGTCCAGTAGCCAAGAAGCCCAATCCACTCTGCATGCAGGTGAGTTCGCTTCTTCTCCCCTTAGTCCCACGATGCAGTGAGCCTGTTGCCAGCAGGTCTCACTGAAAATAAAAAACCTATTTAAACTTTTACTCTAAGCAGCTCAGGAGAGCTACCTAGCATGCACCCTTCTCGGCCGGGCACAAAAATCTAACTGAGGCTTGGAGGAGGGTCATAGGGGGAGGAGCCAGTGCACACCAGCTAGTCATAAAGCTTTTACTTTTGTGCCCAGTCTCCTGCGGAGCCGCTATTCCCCATGGTCCTTACGGAGTTCCCAGCATCCACTAGGACGTCAGAGAAATCGGTGAGAATGTGTTACCATAAGATCCCCTGAACTTACCACAACCAGGTAAAACTGCTCTGGGTGGGCGTCCAGTGCCCCCTATGGATTCAAAGAAAAGGATTTACCTGGTAAGTACCAAAATCCTATTTTCTTTTTCATCCACTAGGGGTCACTGGAGTACTCTTGGGACGTACCAAAGCTTCCCTCGTGGGCGGGAGAGCTGTTTGGCACCTGTAACACTAGGCGGCCAAAGCTAGATGCTGATGCCGCAAACGTATTAACTTGTAAAAGCGCACAAACGTGTGCACTGATGACTATGTAGCCGCACGGCAATTCTGCGTCGTAGACACCCCACGACCAGCTGCCCCTGAAGTTTCCACAGAACGTGTGGAAAGAGCTGTTACTGATGTAGGCGGCTGTAACCTAGCATGAAGGTAAGCCTGACGTATGGTCAGTTTTATCCATCTGGATAAGGTCTGCTTAGAAGCTGGCCAACCCATCTTGGCAGCATTATAGAGAACAAACAACGTATCCGTCTTACGAACTGTAGACGTTCGGGATACATAAACGCGTAATGCGCGTACCACATCCAAAGTTCCAGACTGTCCTGTTAACACAGGAACTACTATTGGTTGATTGATGTGAACATATGACACTACCTTTTGCCAGAAAGCGGGATTCGTACGAAGCTCCGCTCTGTCATCATGAAAACTACAAACAGTGGCTTGCAAGACAAGGCACCCAAATCTAAAACACGCCTTGCCGAAGCTAAGGCTAGGAGAAAAAATCGTTTTCCAAGCGAGAAACTTAACATCCACTTGATGTAAGGGTTCAAAGTATGAAGCTGTACAAAATCTAAAACCAGATTCAAGTCCCATGGCGCTGTAGGTGGAATGAATGGAGGCTGTACTCTGAGAACACCTTGCAGAAAAGGTGTGAGAGATGGCAATAGAGCCAATATTCTTAGAAAGTAAAATTGACAAAGCAGATACCTGCACCTTTAGTGTAGATAAACGCAGTCCTCCATCTAACCCCGTTTGTAGAAATAACAAAAGACGGGATAACTTGAAAGATGATGTCGGAAACTTCCGAACTTCACACCAACCTATATAGGCACGCCAAATCCTGTAATAATGAGTTGTCGTAACTGGATTTCTAGCACGTAACATGGTTGTTATAACCGATAGTGGAATGCCCTCTCTTCTTAAGAGGGCGGTCTCAACAGCCACCCCTTCAAACGCATCCGCGCTAAATCGGGGTAAAGGAATGGACCCTGTCGTAACAGGTCCGGACGTAACGGAAGCGGCCAAGGATCGTCTGCGAGTAAGCAACAGAGAGAGCAGCGGAAACGGTGGAAACAGATACCCGAGGCTGTACGGCCACGCAATCGTGAAAGCATCCACTGCCACTGCCTTTGGATCTCGCGTTCTGGACACATACTGGCTTTTGGTGATTGTGGCGAGATGTCATCAGGTCCACTGGAGGGTAACCCCACCTCTGGACCAACATGTGAAACACTTCTGGATTTAATGCCCATTCTCCTGGATGAAAATCCCGATGGCTGAGATCATCCGCCTCCCAGTTGTCCATTCTCGTAATGAACACTACCGCCAATATCACTTGGTGATGTTCGGCCCAATTGAGGATTCGAGCTACTTCCCGCATTGCCATCGCGACCGCCGTTGCGTTGTCTGACTGCACTTGGACCGTCTGAGACCGAAGCAAGTGCACTACTTGTCGTAGCACATTGTAAATTGGTCGGAGTTCTAGGACATTTATAGACAGCAATCTGTCGTGATCCTCCCAGAGACCCTGGAGCTGACAATTTTGAACTACAGCTCCCCAACCTCTGAGACTCGCGTCTGTGATTAGCACTATCCAATTCCAGACGCCTAACAGAGTTCCTGCGGATAGATTGTGTACTTGGAGCCACCAGAGTACAGAAACTCTGGCCCGTGGAGACAACCTCACCCTCTAGTGAAACTGCAGATGCGAGGCCGACCACTGTGCGAGCCCATGCAGTTGAAAAGGAAGTGAGTGAAATCTTCCGAACAGAAGCGCTTTGAAAGCCGCCACTATTGTGCCTAACAGGCGAATGCACAAACATACCGAGGCTTGAGCACTAATCGTACCAGATGACGAATAGTCTGTACTTTCTGTTCTGGTAGACAAATTCCTCGATCTACCGTATCGAGAATCATTCCTAGGAAATGAAGTCGTTGAGATGGAATCCGATGTGAATTCTTTAACATGACAAACCAACCGTGCTGAACTAGCACATTGTACCTTAGCAACGCATGTTGAAGGCGCAGTTGGTTAAGACGGAGCTTTGATGAGCAAATCGTCTAAGTACGGAACTATTATCACTTACAGGAATATGAGATGAGCCATCAAAACATACATCACTTTGGTGAATACCCTAAGCTCAGACGAGAAGGCAAACGGTAGAGTCTGAAACTGATAATGGATCTGCCGTATTGCAAACGCAAGAACCTCTGAAGAGGAGGCCAAATCGGAATGTGTAAGTACGCATCCTCGAGATCCAGCGCAATCATGAATTCCTGTGGCTCTAAACCTGCAAGTACTGTCCGCAGAGATTCCATCTTGAATCTGTAGTAAGTATGCAATATTGGCCTGACCAAGCCATCCGGCTTTGGTACCACAACAGACTGGAATAATAACCGTGACCTTGTTGGTGTACAGGGACCGGAAACAAAACTGCTGACTCCAGCAGAGAGTGAATAGCAATTTACCGAACCGTCCTCTTCCTACACAGGCAGTCCTGTGTTGAAAAACCGCAGAGGCGGTAGACTGCTTTTAACACTAAATTGCGGATCCACCCATCTGTGGATATCTGCAACCATGCCAAATGAAACGTCTGAAGGCGTGCTCCCACAACTGGAGCACCGAGATGGGCTGGGAGCCCGTCATGCCACTGGCTTGCCGGTGACCGTAGCGTCCGGACGACTGGCGTTGGTTTGTTGAAAACCACGTCCTCGACCTCGCCTACCAGACGTGGCTGTTTGTCTACCACGGCCTCGAAAGGGCTGAGGTCTAAAGGATTCGAACGCTGGTCCAGAGTATCCCGTGAAAAATACCTTTGTCCAAATCAGGACCAAAACAACCTTCGCATAATGTAATGCTTCTATTCTTCTCTCGACCTTTGCCTCCGCCTGCTAAGGACGCAGCCAGAGCGCTTGTCGTGCCACAACGAGCGACGCTGAAAGGCGAGAACTGACTAGGCAGACGTCCGTAGAAGCTGTACATAGATAATCAGCAGCTTCGTAGATTTGATCAGCGAGAAGCATAAGGTGGACGTTTTGTAGGGCGGACCTGAGTCCTGTTATCCAGACAAGCAACGCCGTAGTTACCCAAATGCCAACCAAACACGGTCTAAGCAACACCCCTGCTGCTGTATACAGCGACTCTAGCATAGCTCCCATGGAGATGTCACTGACTTTAGAAACGGGTAACTAGACCGAAATCTGCGAGGTTTCGAAACCTGTGTATCAGGATCCTATTAACATCTTGTTTAGAGATTCCACGCTGGAGATCTGTGGCCTTAATAAAGACCACCTTATAAATTGTCAGAGCCTCTTAAGTCCATGTAAACTTCAGAGTCTGACGCACCCACACTATCTGACTGCTGGTCTTCTCACATTCATCTTGCGCAGTTAGGCCTGGCATAGAATCGTCAGGATTGCAACATAGCAGAAACTGGGAATTTATAAGGCAAATGAAAACTATCTTTGCAAAATAGGAGATGAAATGGGAGTATAAAATATACTGTGCATGTGGTAGACCTCACCGGGAACCCACTGGTACAGACATTGCAGTGAAACAACTTTTCCGTCTTTGCTGGTGACTGACATATTATGTAACCAGACAAATAAATAGACAAAGACAAACCAATTCCACCTCAGTAAAATTGTCAAAGTGCAGTGCACGTGGCCAGACCATAAGAAACCTGACGCAAAAATTCCTACCAACACCCCTGCGCCATCTGGTGGAGCAGTGTTGTAGGACAGGAACGTTCTGGAAAAGAAACTGAAAGTATGATTAAAATGGCCTCCAGCCATGTGCTTATAGTCAAAGAACATAGCATATTTTGTTACATGACCATATATACATACATACAGTATTTTATATACATTTCCTATGGTATAACATTGTCTATGGTATAACAAGTGCTACACGAATGCATATATAACACAATGCAGCCCTTCTTTAGCATAGGCTGTCTATTGCTGCTGCTGTGGCATAATCTCTCCCCCCTGCAGCTGCGCTACAAGTAATAGGGACAGGGAAACTCCTGACTGCCCAGCATGAGCCCACTAGTTACTACAGGGCTGATTTACAGGGACAGACTGCGGCAGCAGTGTGCACTGTCCGCGGTCTGAGTGATCAGAGGCGCCGGCCTCCTCCCCCCCCTGCTACCCTTAGTGTGTGCAGGGAGCGCTGGCAGTGCTGAGCTGCCGGCCGTTATTGAGACAGACCGCGGCAGCAGTGAACGCTGTCCGCGGTCTGAGGGAGCAGTTACCTTCCCCTAAGCGACGAAGCCTCAGGCCGTTACAGGGACAGACCGCGGCAGCACTGAACGCTGTCCGCGGTCTGATTGCATTACAGGCAGGGAGCGCGGAGAACGGCGCTTGCTGCGGCCGTCCAGCGCGTCCCTCTGAGCGGCGCCAGGACTAGGGGAGCTGATAACAGCGGTGGCGGGGACGGAGCAGCGGCTCGGGCGACGCACATAGCAGTACCCCCCCCACACGGCGGCAGCGTGAGCTGACCGCCCCTGTCATAAATACCTTGGTTCCTGTGCTCTGACGGGGCTTCTACAGCAAGCTCCGTTCTGCATTCTCAGCTGAAGGTAGCTGATGTACTTGGGCTCTGACGGGGCTTCTTCCAGCAAGCGCCGTCCAGTCCTTTCTGCAGTCTCAGCTGTTGTTAGCTGAGCTGCTTGTGGCTGTGAGGGGGCTCCTTTGTGAGGCCCGACACGCCAAGAGCTGCACGCAGCAGCTTCTGTAATCCCGTACCCAGAGCTTTTGTGTAAGCTTGGAAGGGATTGTAATGTATAAAAAAGAAAACAAAAATGTTTAAAAATAAAAAATGTATGTCCCCCTCTGGAGGTCCACACTTGTGCTTCCTGTCCATGTGAGCACCGAAAAAACACTGGTATTCTGGGAGTATGGAGGGTAGGAGAGTTACTGAAATTTGAATATTCAGTGCCCAGTCCTTGCTAACACCGTCCATATCCCAAGAGTACTCCAGTGACCCCTAGTGGATGAAAAAGAAATATCAGTTGATCCTGATGCGAAATATCCTGTAACCTAGAGGACAATTGGTCCACAACCTACCTGCTCCGGACAAGGTAGAACCCGGCTGCCGTATATGTGTCTTCGATGGATACCTGAGCAATGTTGCCTCAGGAAAACGGCAGCTTGTTGGACCGGTGATACATCGAGGGGTAAACCCTGGAGAGGTTCTGATACCATTTCCCTCCGTCTGCGGGGAAAGGATAGGAAAACAAACATTGTTTTATACCTGAAATTGTGTATGCGGGTGTCTGCAAGCCGCCTACCGGAGCCTGTCCAGCTCATCCGAAACTGGACCATTTCGTCATCGGCGTCGAACCCTGATGAACCGGACGTGTCCGCCTTCTTTACCTGCATTATCAGACGAACTGCTGTATAATGCACCTGGATATTCTGAGACACTGGTTGCGACTGCACTGAAAACAGACATCCTCTGTATCCTGGGCATCTCTCGCCTCCTCCCAGAGGGGCCTTTCCACTGCCGAGTCGTGTAATCTGGGAGGCTAGCAAGGTTCTTTTAGAAACCCGGAGAGGTGAAATGAGGTACAAGGTCTCTTGTTAATAGTGACATTACCTGCGTAATCTGAGCTGTTCAAACAGGAGTGTCCTGCAGGTGCGTGGAGGGCTAAGCAGATGGCTCCACCGCATACTTCACACCTAATAGGGAATTCTTTGACTATCCCAGGTGAGACAAACGAAAGGAGAAAAGGTGGGTTAAATAAACAAAGCGCTATGTAAGGTCTGCACTATAATGTGTAGAGACCTACACAATTCCATATAAACTTTCTAGTGAACCCGTAGCGCTGCGCTGTGGGACAGGAGTCTTAGCCACTAGGCCATAGGAGCTCCCCTTAAAGTTTTTTTTTTGGTTGGGATTCAAAACCCCGGTCCCTCAGCGCTATTTGTGCCTTAAAGTATCTGTTGTGGTACTTGAACCCAGGCATCTGTGGTTGGGTGTTTAGGGGATTAGTGTGCTGAGCCACACTGTTTTATATATACACATTCCCCAAATTGCCAATAGCATTAGTACCCAGTGACACCAAGGAATAATAAAGGGAAGGCAACACCCCACCCTGTATGTAGCGTACTGCTAATTTAGGTGCACCAGATGTTTTCGGAGGTTCCGCTGGCTTTTCAAAATGGTGGCCAGCCTGCGAGAAGAGACGGGGGAAAGTGTTATGTGGCAAGGCGGGGCATTTTGTCGTTATAAAACACTGCGGAAGTGGTTTGTTTTACCCCCTATATATGAGATAGAAAAAAAAAAAAAAAAAAATATATATATATATATATATATATATATATATATATATATATATATATATATATATATATATATATATATATATATATATATATATATATATATATATATATATATATATATATATATATATATATATATACACACACACATATATACACATATATATACACATATACACACGCACACATACAAATATCTATATACACAAACAAACACCCAACAGGGTAGATAAATACTGTGTGAAAAACTGTTATTGCACACTAGATTTAAATCCTTAATGAGCTGATCCCCAGCTCCTGTTATATAGCAGGCTCCTGATCTACAGCCTGTATGGAATGCCGGGCAGAGGACTCTCCTGCAGGAAGGAATGGCTGCCAAAGTGAGATAAACCCAATATCTTATCTCCCTGCACAGAAAACTAAAATCCCGCTTGTGACAATGAGTGCTGGGAGCCGCCGCCGGGAGCCCGCTGAGCAAAGCGGGAATATCAGCCTCACCTTAAAATGTGCCGGAGCGGCCGGGGAGCGGAGGTACTGGAGCGACCGTGGAGCGGAGGTGCTGGAGAAGCCGGAGTACGCGCTGCTGGAGCGGCCGGGGACTTGTACGCGCTGCTGCAGCTGGCGGGGGGGCGGAGAGCGCTGAGCCTACAGCGTGGGAGTTAGCTCCGCCCCCCCGGCGCCAATTTAAAAAATGAAACCCGCTGCACATGAAGCGGGAAGCGCCTGTATCTCCCCGGCAGGGGAGCGGAGAGTGCTTAGCGCCGAACGGAGTGGGAGTTAGCTCCGCCACCTCCACTATTGGCGCCCAATTCAAACTTTTTGTGTAAAAATAAGCTCTGCGGCCGGGGAGTGGAGATCGCTGAGCCCGCTTACAGAGCGGGCTGAAGCTCCCATCTAAAACCCCAAAAGCCCCCTTTATACGCTCCGGTATAGGGGGCCACATATGCAAACATTAAAACAGACAGTGTAAAATAATAAATCATGGAAGGGGGGGGGGTGGGGGGGGGGGGGAAGAGGGGAGGGGAGAGATTGTACTCACCGCTGTCCTTCCCGATACACGCCGCACTTAGCGGTGTTACACTGCTCGACAGAGCGGCCCGACACGCGCCGCACGCAGCGGTGTCCGGCCCCTTATACTCCTGCTGGTGGAGCGGCCCCGACACGCGCCGCACGCAGCGGTGTCCGGCCCCTTATAGTCACCGCTGCCATGCTGCCGGAATCTTCTGCTGGTGGAGCGGCCCCGACACGCGCCGCACGCAGCGGTGTCCGGCCAACTCAGGAGAGCTCAGTGTCTCCCTCAGCCGGGGCCCATCCCGAGCCGCACGCAGCTGCGATGGGACCCCGCCGCAGCTCCCACGGTGCAGACTGGCAGTGGCAGAGCTGCCAGTCTGTGAGTGTAAGTAAGAAAAATAAAATAAAGAAAAAAGAAAAATTTCTTCAGCTAAACCCAAGTGAACCAGCTCACATCGGGCACTAACTAAGACTGGCTTGGAGGGGAGATAGTAGGGGAGGAGCTAGCCACAGTGTGAGAATTTTAAAGTGCCAGCTCCCAATTACTGCCTACTATTTCCCCATTGTAACTACACTCCAGTGGCCCCTAGTGGATGAAGGAGAAAAGGGATTTTTTAATACATAGCAAGAATGAGGGGCTCAAAACCCTGTGCAAAAGTGGAATCTTCTATATCAGGTTCCAATTCCTCCCCCTCCTCCTGAATATCCTCATCAGATTCTGAGAGTAGAGCAGGCAGCCCCCATTTAAGAGGCACGGAACCAGTGAGGGGGGTGGGGAGTGGAAGAGCTGTCTTTCATCAGCCTGTTGCAGTTGTTGTGTCTGTTTATTAGCATTGAGCTGAGAAGACATGTCTGCCATCATAGTCTTTATGGGACCGAGCCAAGCAGGCTCCTGACCCCCCCCCCCCAGTCTCCACACTAACTTGGAAATACTGACTGCAATGGTCACACGATAGGGAACCAGTGGTAGAAGGGGAGAATCTGGTGCGACAAACCTTGCAAACTGCATGTTTGACCATAATTACAGTAACACACACACACACACACACACACCAGTACAATAACAAGCCTGCAGTTACTGAGTGTAAGATGGAGACCTAGAGTGAGAGGACAGCACACCCCAGCCTTGCAGACTAAGGAAATCTGCAGGCTGAATATAGTTTTGTCACCGTAAAAACCGGACTACTTGTCCTAGTCAGGACATTAGATTGTGTACAATAGCGGCTCTCCCCCATGTAATACACCCCTGTACCAGTTTCCCTGTGTATCCCAGAGTGTCTGGAAGAGCTGCTGCAGCACTTTGCAGACGAAGGCACCAAAATGTTGCTGGTCCCACTCAGAGGAAGCTCTGCCCCCTGTAATGGCGCCGAAGCTACAGAGAATATTTATACTGGCAAAGTCTCCATATCATGTGCAAACATCATGTAGGCTGCTAGTTTGAACTACTGCTGCCAGTTTTGCCGAACCAAGAACCGGGGGACCACCTAGCGGGGCCCCGCGGCACTAAAACTCTCAGGACTGTAGTCCTGCAGCGGGGAAGCGGCTCTGACACCTTACAGAGGCCGGTGACAGTCCCTCCCCTAACTCACATGGTGTAGGTATACTGTTGCCCAGAAAGTATACCCAAAATAAAAAAAGTTTTTTTTTTTTTTTAAAAACACGAAGAAAAATCCTCTGGAGCTCCCAGTGTGTATCATCTCCTGAGGGCACTTTTTTCTAAACTGCCTGTGGGAGGGGGCATAGACGAGAGGAGCCAGCACACCCAGTTGAAGAAATTTAAAGTGCACTGGCTCCGTTGGACCCCATCATATTAAGTGAACCCCAGTATCCCTTATGGATTCCAGAGAAATAATTTGAATTGATCCTGGGCCGCCAATCCAAGGGACCCCAACAAGTATCCAGAGGAACCCCAGGGTGCAACGGCACACAGAGAACCTCTGCTGTAGACAATAAATGAGAACTCTAATATATACTAATACTTCCTTGTGAAGGAGACAGAGGTGGTGTCCCTGTGCCAACTAAAGGCAGCTTTTACCCAGAGGGGAAAAAAAGACCAACTTTTATTTTTTTTTCAATTTGTCAATTCAGACAAGAATTAGACTAGACCAGTGGATTCCAAACTTTTTTGAATCACGGCGCCCTAGAATATCAGAATTTTTTTCACGGCACCCCTAGGCCAAAAATTTCTTATTGAGAAATTTAGAAAGAAATATTACATTAAGTAGATTGCGTTTATATGTCATCCTTAGGGTCAGTTGTGTGGTGAGGGACAAGATTTGCTTCTGTTTGACCACATATTTTATGACTGGCAGCCACCAGCACTGGTTTTGCCTATTATACTGACCATAAATAATTTGAATTGGTCCTGGACCACCAACCCAGGGGACCCCTGCAAGTGTCCCGAGGCACCCCTGGGAGCCACGGCACACAGTTTGGGAACCTCTGGACTAGACCCATTTCTAAGACCTAGCACAGACTATTCTAAGCTACATCAGTCTTTCCCTGTCAGTGCTAAGCAAGGGAGCTGACTGACGCTTAACTGGTCATTTAATTTGCATTACAATGCGACTGGCCATAGGCAGCAGCTTATCACTGCTCTCTACCTCCAGTGTGGGGAAAGGGGAACAGCACAGTCAGCTGCCATGGGCTCCAGAGCACTGTCCTACGCAAAAAAAAAAAAAAAAAAAAAGCTTCTACAACAAAGAAACTGCCTTCAGAACACTCAAACTGTACCTAATGCCCATCCTAAAGAGGGGTATCAACTACAGAGGCTCTCCAGCACCTATTCTCTTGTTCCTACCATCGTTTATTTATATGCTACTACAAAGTGTTTGTGGCACCATACAGGCACATAGTGTATGGTAAAGCTGGCCTTCAGCAGTTGTAACAGCAGCAGCAATTAATGAAACAAACTAAAATAATAAAGGTAATGCTGCCTTAGGCAGAGCAATAAACAAACACTGCGCTCCTATGGGCACTTCAGTGATTTAACTGACCAAGCTCTTACAGCCATTTCTATATACCCATGGATTTATTGTCCACCAAAGGGCGCTAGAGAGAAATTATATTACACGTGTCCATTTTTGAATTAAAAACAAGGCATAGTATCACAGCAACCATAATATATGGAGGGTTACAAACCATTTCTAAAAATGACCAAAACTAGAGTGACTTGCTGTGCTCAACTTACTGGACTCTGGGCATTTAGACTCATGTGAGCCTGAACAACTTCCAACATATGTGATACAAACTCATTCATGTCTTCAAGAGGTGCAATCTTAAATGCAACAACACTCTTCTTATTCTGCAAAAGAACGGAGAAAATGAAAATAAATTTGGATCTAACGAATAAAAACAGAATTTAAAAAAAATTAATATATATATTAAATATATATGTATTATATATATATATATATATATATATATATATATATATATATATATATATATATATATATATATATATAAATATAATATAAGAATTTACTTACCAATAATTCTATTTCTCATAGTCCGTAGTGGATGCTGGGGACTCCGAAAGGACCATGGGGAATAGCGGCTCCGCAGGAGACTGGGCACAAAAGTAAAAAGCTTTAGGACTACCTGGTGTGCACTGGCTCCTCCCCCTATGACCCTCCTCCAAGCCTCAGTTAGGATACTGTGCCCGGACGAGCGTACACAATAAGGAAGGATTTTGAATCCCGGGTAAGACTCATACCAGCCACACCGTACAACTTGTGATCTGAACCCAGTTAACAGCATGATAACAGAAGGAGCCTCTGAAAAGATGGCTCACAACAACAATAACCCGATTTTTGTAACAATAACTATGTACAAGTAATGCAGACAATCCGCACTTGGGATGGGCGCCCAGCATCCACTACGGACTATGAGAAATAGAATTATCGGTAAGTAAATTCTTATTTTCTCTAACGTCCTAGTGGATGCTGGGGACTCCAAAAGGACCATGGGGATTATACCAAAGCTCCCAAACGGGCGGGAGAGTGCGGATGACTCTGCAGCACCGAATGAGAGAACTCCAGGTCCTCCTCAGCCAGGGTATCAAATTTGTAGAATTTAGCAAACGTGTTTGCCCCTGACCAAGTAGCTGCTCGGCAAAGTTGTAAAGCCGAGACCCCTCGGGCAGCCGCCCAAGATGAGCCCACTTTCCGTGTGGAATGGGCTTTTACAGATTTTGGCTGTGGCAGGCCTGCCACAGAATGTGCAAGCTGAATTGTACTACAAATCCAACGAGCAATTGTCTGCTTAGAAGCAGGAGCACCCAGCTTGTTGGGTGCATACAGGATAAACAGCGAATCAGATATTCTGACTCCAGCCGTCCTGGAAACATATATTTTCAGGGCCCTGACTACGTCTGGCAACTTGGAATCCTCCAAGTCCCTAGTAGCCGCAGGCACCACGATAGGCTGGTTTAAGTGAAAAGCTGAAACCACCTTAGGGAGAAATTGAGGACGAGTCCTCAATTCTGCCCTGTCCGTATGAAAAATTAGGTAAGGGCTTTTATAGGATAAAGCCGCCAATTCTGAGACACGCCTGGCTGAAGCCAGGGCTAACAGCATTACCACTTTCCATGTGAGATATTTTAAGTCCACAGTGGTGAGTGGTTCAAACCAATGTGATTTTAGGAATCCCAAAACTACATTGAGATCCCAAGGTGCCACTGGAGGCACAAAAGGAGGCTGTATATGCAGTACTCCCTTGACAAACGTCTGAACTTCAGGAACAGAAGCCAGTTCTTTTTGGAAGAATATTGACAGGGCCGAAATTTGAACCTTAATGGACCCCAATTTGAGGCCCATAGACACTCCTGTTTGCAGGAAATGCAGGAAACGACCCAGTTGAAATTCCTCTGTAGGGGCCTTCCTGGCCTCGCACCACGCAACATATTTACGCCAAATACGGTGATAATGTTGTACGGTTACATCCTTCCTGGCTTTGATCAGGGTAGGGATGACTTCATCCGGAATGCCTTTTTCCTTCAGGATCCGGCGTTCAACCGCCATGCCGTCAAACGCAGCCGCGGTAAGTCTTGGAACAGACATGGTCCCTGCTGGAGCAGGTCCCTTCTTAGAGGTAGAGGCCACGGGTCTTCCGTGAGCATCTCTTGAATTTCCGGGTACCAAGTCCTTCTTGGCCAATCCGGAGCCACGAGTATAGTCTTTACTCCTCTCCTTCTTATGATTCTCAGCACTTTTGGTATGAGAGGAAGAGGAGGGAACACATACACTGACTGGTACACCCACAGTGTTACCAGAGCGTCCACAGCTATTGCCTGAGGGTCCCTTGACCTGGCGCAATATCTGTCCAGTTTTTTGTTGAGGCGGGACGCCATCATGTCCACCTTTGGTTTTTCCCAACGGTTCACAATCATGTGGGTGAAGATCGTGTCTGCTGAGGAAGTCTGCTTCCCAGTTGTCCACTCCCGGAATGAACACTGCTGACAGTGCTATCACATGATTCTCCGCCCAGCGAAGAATCCTTGCCACTTCCATCATTGCCCTCCTGCTTCTTGTGCCGCCCTGTCTGTTTACGTGGGCGACTGCCGTGATGTTGTCCGACTGGATCAACACCGGCTGACCCTGAAGCAGAGGTCTTGCCTGACTTAGGGCATTGTAAATGGCCCTTAGTTCCAGGATATTTATGTGAAGTGACGTTTCCATGCTTGACCACAAGCCCTGGAAATTTCTTCCCTGTGTGACTGCTCCCCAGCCTCTCAGGCTGGCATCCGTGGTCACCAGGACCCAATCCTGAATGCCGAATTTGCGGCCCTCTAGGAGATGAGCACTCTGTAACCACCACAGGAGAGACACCATTGTCCTTGGAGACAGGGTTATCCGCTGATGCATTTGAAGATGCGATCCGGACCATTTGTCCAGCAGATCCCACTGAAAAGTTCTTGCGTGGAATCTGCCGAATGGAATCGCTTCGTAAGAAGCCACCATCTTTCCCAGGACCCTTGTGCATTGATGTACTGACACTTGGCCTGGTCTTAGGAGGTTCCTGACTAGGTCGGATAACTCCTTGGCCTTCTCCTCCGGGAGAAACACCTTTTTCTGTACTGTGTCCAGAATCATCCCTAGGAACAGCAGACGTGTCGTCGGAATCAGCTGCGATTTTGGAATATTTAGAATCCATCCGTGCTGTCGTAGTACTACTTGAGATAGTGCTACTCCGACCTCTAACTGTTCTCTGGACCTTGCCCTTATCAGGAGATCGTCCAAGTAAGGGATAATTAAGACGCCTTTTCTTCGAAGAAGAATCATTTCGGCCATTACCTTGGTAAAGACCCGGGGTGCCGTGGACAATCCAAACGGCAGCGTCTGAAACGGATAGTGACAGTTCTGTACCACAAACATTAGGTACCCTTGGTGAGAAGGGCAAATTGGGACATGGAGGTAAGCATCCTTGATGTCCAGAGACACCATATAGTCCCCTTCTTCCAGGTTCGCTATCACTGCTCTGAGTGACTCCATCTTGAACCTTTTTATGTAAGTGTTCAAGGATTTCAGATTTAAAATGGGTCTCACCGAGCCGTCCGGCTTCGGTACCACAAACAGCGTGGAATAATACCCCTTTCCCTGTTGTAGGAGGGGTACCTTGATTATCACCTGCTGGGAATACAGCTTGTGAATGGCTTCCAATACCGCCTCCCTGTCGGGGGAAGACGTTGGTAAAGCAGACTTCAGGAACCGGCGAGGGGGAGACGTCTCGAATTCCAATTTGTACCCCTGAGATACTACCTGCAGGATCCAGGGGTCCACTTGCGAGTGAGCCCACTGCGCGCTGAAATTCTTGAGACGGGCCCCCACCGTGCCTGAGTCCGCTTGTAAGGCCCCAGCGTCATGCTGAGGACTTGGCAGAAGCGGGGGAGGGCTTCTGTTCGTGGGAAGAGGCCGTCTGCTGCAGTCTTTTTCCCCTTCCTCTGCCCCGGGGCAGATATGAGTGGCCTTTTGCCCGCTTGCCCTTATGGGGACGAAAGGACTGAGCCTGAAAAGACGGTATCTTTTTCTGCTGCGAGGTGACTTGGGGTAAAAAGGTGGATTTTCCAGCCGTTGCCACCAGGTCCGATAGACCGACCCCAAATAACTCCTCCCCTTTATACGGCAATACTTCCATATGCCGTTTGGAATCCGCATCCCCTGACCACTGTCGCGTCCATAATCCTCTTCTGGCAGAAATGGACATCGCACTTACTCTTGATGCCAGAGTGCAAATATCCCTCTGTGCATCTCGCATATATAGAAATGCATCCTTTAAATGCTCTATAGTCAATATATTGTCCCTGTCCAGGGTATCAATATTTTCAGTCAGGGAATCCGACCAAGCCACCCCAGCACTGCACATCCAGGCTGAGGCGATTGCTGGTCGCAGTATATTACCAGTATGTGTGTATATACTTTTAAGGATATTTTCCAGCTTTCTATCAGCTGGTTCCTTGAGGGCGGCCGTATCAGGGGACGGTAACGCCACTTGTTTTTATAAGCGTGTGAGCGCCTTATCTACGCTAGGGGGCGTTTCCCAACGCGCCCTAATCTCTGGCGGGAAAGGGTATAATGCCAATAACTTTTTAGAAATTAGCAGTTTTTTATCGGGGGAAACCCACGCTTCACCACACACCTCATTTAATTCATCTGATTCAGGAAAAACTACGGGTAGTTTTTTCACACCCCACATAATACCCTTTTTTGTGGTACTTGTAGTATCAGAAATGTTCAAAACCTCCTTCATTGCCGTGATCATGTAACGTGTGGCCCTACTGGAAAATACGTTTGTTTCCTCACCGTCGACACTGGAGTCAGTGTCCGTGTCTGTGTCGACCTGAGGTAACGGGCGCTTTAGAGCCCCTAACGGTGTTTGAGACGCCTGTACAGGTATTAACTGATTTGCCGGCTGTCTCATGTCGTCAGTCTTTTGTAAAGTGCTGACACTATCACGTAATTCTTTCCATAAGACCATCCAGTCAGGTGTCGACTCCCTAGGGGGTGACATCACTAACACAGGCAATTGCTCCGCCTCCACACCATTTTCCTCCTCATACATGTCGACACAACGTACCGACACACAGCACACACACACAGGGAATGCTCTGATAGAGGACAGGACCCCACTAGCCCTTTGGGGAGACAGAGGGAGAGTTTGCCAGCACACACCAGAGCGCTATATATATATATATATATATATATATATATATATATATATATATATATATATATATATATATATATATATATATATATATATATATATATATATATATACAGGGATAACCTTATATAAGTGTTTTTCCCTAATATAGCTGCTGTATATATTTATATGCCAATTTAGTGCCCCCCCCTCTCTTGTTTTACCCTGTTTCTGTAGTGCAGGACTGCAGGGGAGAGTCAGGGAGCCTTCCTCCAACGGAGCTGTGAGGAAAAAATGGCGCCAGTGTGCTGAGGAGATAGGCTCCGCCCCTTTTTCGGCGGCCTTTCTCCCGCTTTTTTATGTAAAAATAGGCAGGGGTTAAATACATCCATATAGCCCAGGAGCTATATGTGATGTATTTTTTGCCAAAAAGGTGTTTTTATTGAGTCTCAGGGCGCCCCCCCCCCCCCCCCCCCCAGCGCCCTCAGTGACCGGAGTGTGAAGTGTGCTGAGAGCAATGGCGCACAGCTGCGGTGCTGTGCGCTACCTTAGTGAAGACAGGACGTCTTCTGCCGCCGATTTTCCGGACCTCTTCAGTCTTCTGGCTCTGTAAGGGGGACGGCGGCGCGGCTCCGGGACCCATCCATGGCTGGGCCTGTGATCGTCCCTCTGGAGCTAATGTTCAGTAGCCTAAGAAGCCCAATCCACTCTGCACGCAGGTGAGTTCGCTTCTTCTCCCCTTAGTCCCTCGATGTAGTGAGCCTGTTGCCAGCAGGTCTCACTGAAAATAAAAAAACCTATTTAAACTTTTACTCTAAGCAGCTCAGGAGAGCCACCTAGATTGCACCCTTCTCGTTCGGGCACAAAATCTTAACTGAGGCTTGGAGGAGGGTCATAGGGGGGAGAGCCAGTGCACACCAGGTAGTCCTAAAGCTTTTTACTTTTGTGCCCAGTCTCCTGCGGAGCCGCTATTCCCCATGGTCCTTTCGGAGTCCCCAGCATCCACTAGGACGTTAGAGAAATTATATCTCTCTCTCTCTCTCTATATATATCTATCTATCTATCTATATATATTTATCTCTATATCAACAATCAAAATCAGGGCCGCACTCGGAGTCTTTAAAAGCAGTGAAAAAGCTGTATTAGTGAGGTCAACGTTTCGGGGACCACCTCCCCGTCTTCAGGACAAACATACAGTGACAATGGTGAGCAATAAATACACACTTACCCCCCTCCTCTTTCTGATGTCCCCGCCAGCGTCCACCGCAGACACGCCGCCGCACTTCCTGTCCAGTGTTCTGCATGCTTCGTCTATATCGGAAGTGACGTGTCGTTATGGGCCGCGTGACCATGGCAACGCTGGAGGGGAAGGAAGAGCTGCTTCCCCTCTGGGCCTAATTAACTTTCTGTGAGATTAGTAATAAATACAATGTAATAGAAGTGATTGTCAGTAAATACGTCCTCAGCAAAAATGTTCTGGGGATAGAGATATATATATATATATATCTCTCTATCTATCTATCTATCTGAGTTTCACATTAGGAGAGAGGGAATGATAAAAGGAGAATAGGCTCAAGCTAAACAGAACATCTAATAAGCAGCCAAACATCTAGATCATTAGATTTTAATACATGTAATAAGGGTGTGGTTTCATTGTGCACAAATAAATATAACACTGGAGTCAAGCACTCATCCTGACATCAATTTAATAATAACTATTTTGTTGGTGTACGGGTCTTACTACATGATAAGTTTATGCACAGACGGTATTAAAAGGGTTAAGGTGAACACAGACGGATTTTAAGACGAACGATATTTTTTTATTAATTGTATTTTGTATTTATTGCATTCATTCAATGGATGATAGCGGTGCAGCTAAGCATTAGGTGCCACCGGTTTTATATATGTACGTGAAGCATGTTTTTGTTAATATACAATATTATGGGTTAAGTGTTCACTCTCTCCTTCCCCTGCAGCGTTGCCATGGTCACGCGGCCCATAACGACACGTCACTTCCGGTATAGACGAAACATGCAGAACACTGGACAGGAAGTGCGGCGGCGTGTCTGCGGTGGACGCTGGCGGGGACATCAGAAAGAGGAGGGGGGTAAGTGTGTATTTATTGCTCACCATTGTCACTGTATGTTTGTCCTGAAGACGGGGAGGTGGTCCCCGAAACGTTGACCTCACTAATACAGCTTTTTCACTGCTTTCAAAGACTCCGAGTGCCGCCTCTGATTTTGATTGTTGGTACGTCAGGGAGAGGATCCCTGGGGAGGGCACCGGAGCGAGGTACACCCTGAGGGGGAGGACTGGAGTGCCGGAGTCAATTTGCGACAAAATATATAAACATACATACATGATTTTCTCGTAGTCCATAGAGGATGCTGGGGTCCATATTAGTATGGAAGGGTCCACCAGGAGCCATTGGCACTTCAAGAGTTTAACAGTGTGGGCTGGCTCCTCCCTCTATGCCCCTCCTACCAGATTCAGTCTAGAAACTGTGCTGAGGAGACGACATACTTCAAGAGAAGGACTTAATACAGATAGTGGCAAGATTCATACCAGCTCACACAAGGAGGCAAATCCGCCCAATATGCCGGAAAACTCAGCAACAGCTGAAACAGTACTGAAACATTAAAGAACGCAGAGCTTACCTAGGAACCAGGCAGTACTGAACTAAACCACTGCAGGAAAATGAAGCGCTGGGTGGGCGCCCAGCATCCTCTACCGACTACGAGAAAAGGATTTACCGGTAGGTAATTAAAATTATTTTCTCTTACGTCCTAGAAGATGCTGGGGTCCATATTAGTACCATGGGGATGTACCAAAGCTCCCAGAACGGGAGGGAGAGCGCGGAGGCTCCTGCAAAACTGCTTGACTAAACTTGAGGTCATCAGAGGCCAAAGTATCAAACTTGTAAAACGTGTTCGACGCAGACCAAGTAGCTACTCGGCAAAGCTGTATAGCAGACACACCCCGGGCAGCAGCCCAGGAAGACCCCCACCTTACGAGTAGAGTGGGCCTTAACAGATTTTGGACACAGCAATCCTGCCATAGAATATGCATGCTGGATGGTGAACCTGATCCAGCATGAAAATCGACTGCTTAGAAGCAGGACACCCAATTTTCTTTGGATCAGAGGACAAACAGTCAGATTTTCTATGACGAGCCGTCCTCTTCACAAATGTTCAAAGCCCTCACAACATCCAAGGCCTTTTGAAGCAACTGAGGAGTCAGTAGCTACTGGCACCACAATAGGTTGGTTGATATGAAAAGCTGACACAACCTTAGGAAGGAACTGCGGACGAGTCCTGAGTTCCGCCCTATCATCATGGAAGGCCAGATAGGGACTTTTACAGGACAAAGCCCCCAATTCCAACAGACACGCGTCGAGCAGAAGCTAAGGCCAACAAAGTGACCGCCTTCCATGTGAGAAATTTGATTTCAGCCTCCTGTAGAGGCTCAAACCAATCCAATTGCAGGAACTGTAATACCACATCAAGATCCCAGGGTGCCGTTGGTGCCACAAATGGAGGCTGGATGTGCAGAACCCCTTTCAAAAAGGTCTGAACCTCAGGGAGGACAGCCAATTGTTTTTGGAAGAAAATGGATAAAGCTGAGATCTGGACCTTGATGGAGCCCAATCTCAGGCCCATATCCACACCTGCTTTCAGGAAAAGGAGAAAACGTCCAAGTTGAAACTCCACCGCAGGAAATGTCTTGGATTCACACCAAGACACATTTTTTTACAAATTCAATGGTAATGATTAGACATTACCCCCTTTCCTAGCCTGTATCAGGGTAGGAATAACCTCACTAAGAACACACTTCCGAGCTAAGATCTGGCACTCAACCGCCAAATGTAGCCGTGGTAAGTCTTGATAAGCGTACGGCCCGTGCAGTAGAAGATCCTCTCAAAGAGGTAAGGGCCTTGGATCTTCCAGCAGTAGATCCAGCAGAACCGCGTACCAAGCCCTCCTTGGCCAGTCCGGAGCAATGAGGATTGCCAGAACCTTTGTTCTTTTTATAAATTGAAGAACTTTTGGACTTCGAGGAAGTGGAGGGAACACATACACAGACGTGAACACCCACGGTGCTACTAGTGCGTCCACCGCCACTGCCTGTGGGTCTCTTGACCTGAAACAGTACCTCCGCAGCTTCTTGTTGAGGCGGGAGGCCATCATGTCTATGTGAAGAACCCCCCACCAACCAGTTACCTCCTCGAACAACTCCGGGTGAAGGCCCCACTCTCCTGAATGGAGATCGTGTCTGCTGAGTAAGCCCGCTTCCCAGTTGTCTACTCCCGAAATGAAGATTGCCGACATCGCCACCACGTGCCTTTCTGCCCAGAGGATTCTTTTCACCTCTGACATTGCAGCCCTGCTCTTCGTTCCGCCTTGTCTGTTTATGTAGGCCACTGTGGTCACGTTGTCCGACTGCACCTGAACAGCCCGATCCTGCAGAAGGTGTGCTGCTTGAAGGTGGCCATTGTATACGACTCTTAGCTCCAGGAAGTTTATCGGGAGAAGGGATTCTTAACTTGCCCACCTTCCTTGGAAGGTTTCCCCCTGAGCGACTGTTCCCCAACCTCTTAGACTTGCATCCGTGGTTAGGAGGATCCAGTCCTGAACTCCGAACCTTTGGCCCTCCAGAAGGTGTGGTAGTTGTAGCCACCAGAGGAACGAAATCCTGGCTTTCGGTGACAGACGTATCCTCTGGTGCATATATAGGCGAGATCCCGACCACTGGTCCAAGAGATCCAGCTGAAAGGATCGAGCATGAAACCTTCCGTACTGCAGAGCCTCGTAACCAACTTCCCCACTGATGAACTGATACCCGGGTAGGCTTCAAGACATCCCGGACGATTGTTTGAATCACCAACACTTTCTCCACTGGTAGAAACACCCTCTGCACCTCCGTGTCAAGGATCATCCCCAGGAAAGACAGCCTCCTTGACAGCTCCAGATGAGACTTTGGAAGGTTCAGGATCCAACCGTGCTCCTTGAGAGCAATGGATCGTAACAACTTCTCTATGGACGATGCCTTGATCAGCAGATCGTCCAGATACGGAATAATGTTCACCCCCTGCTTGCGGCGGCGAACCATCATCTCTGCCATCACCTTGATGAAGGCTCTCGGTGCCGTGGAGAGACCAAACGGCAGTGCCTGAAACGGATAGTGATCGTCTAACAGTACAAACCTGAGATAGGCCTGATGCGGCGACCAAATGGAAATGTGGAAGGAAGCATCGCTGATGTCCAGGGACACCAGGAACTCCCCCTCCATCAGTCCTGAGATAACTGCTCTCAGAGACTCCATCTTGAATTTGAAGTCCTGAGATAAGGGTTCAAAGATTTCAAGTTCAGAATTGGTCTTACTGAACCATCCGGCCTCGGTACCACAAAAAGGTTCGAATAGTAACCTTTGATCCACTGATGAGGCGGAACTGGAACAATGACCTCGGACACTACCAATTATCGGATAGCGTCCAGAAGAATCGCTGTCTGCCGGCAAAGCTGGCAAGCCTGATTTGAAGAAACGGTGAGGTGGGAGAGCTTGAAACTCCAGCCTGTACCCCCTGGACACTATATCTTGTATCCAAGGGTCCAGGCCAGACGACACCCACACGTGGCTGAAATGCCAGCGTCTTGCTCCCACAACCTGACCTACCTCCAGGTTGTGCGGTCCACCGTCATGCTGAGGACTTTGAGGTACCAGAAGCGGGCTTCTGGACCTGGGAACGTTCGGGAGCAGGCTTTTTGGCTTTGGCACGACCACCTCTAAAGGTGTGAGAAGGCTTGTTCTTTCTAGGCCTCACGGGCCGAAAGGACTGTGACGTGGTGGGAGTAAAGGGCTTCTTTGTAGCTAGTGCAGCTGAGGGGAGAAAAGGAGCCCGACCTGTATAGGGTAGGCTCTCCACACTGTTCCTGGATTCCACGTCCGCAGACTACTGGCGCAGCCAGAGACCCCTGCGAGCAGAGACGAACATGGAGGAGATCCCTGCAGCCATGGAACCCAGACCCTTCATGGATTCTACCAGGAACCCTGCAGAATCCTGTATGTTACGTAAAAACAAATCAACGTCGCCTTTATCCATCGTAGTCAAGTCCTCCTGCAGAGTGATTGACCACTTGGCTATAGCTTTAGAAAAAATGCACAGGCAATAGTAGGCCGCAGTATAGCCCCTGAAGCCGTGTATATGGATTTGAGCGTAGCATCCACCTTGCGATCTGCCGGATCCTTCAACGCGGTAGATCCCGGGACTAGCAATACCACCTGTTTTGACAGCCTGGAGACAGAGGCGTCAGCTATAGGCGGAGACTCCCATTTTTTCCTACCGTCTTCCAGGAAGGGAAAAGCAACCACTACCCTTTTAGGGATCTGGAATTTTTTCTCCGGGTTTTCCCAGGCTTTTTCAAATGTAGTATTTAATTCCTTAGATGCCGGGAAGGTGAGAGGGGCTTTCTTACTATCCTGCTCAGGTGGTGTGTCAGAAATATGTAACACATCCCGCATGGCCTCAATCATCAACTGCACCTCCTTAGCAAGTGATGCCGTCCCCCTCGACACATCCCCATCACTGTCTGCTGTGTCAGAATCGGTATCCGTGTCATCCTGCATAATTTGGGCAAGAGCACGTTTGTGAGAATGTACCGCAGGGGGCCCCAAGGAAGCAATACCAGACCATACTGCCATAGAGGATTGCAATACCCGAGTTGCATGCTCAGTCCTTGCAACCCTTTCAGAAATCTGAGAAATAGCCCCCCTAAGACAGGCTAACCACTTCGGTTCTCTAGCTGGGATCTGCGCTACAACAGTGCAATCCTGATTACATGGGATGGGCTCTTCCGGAGAAGATAAATCCTCTGCCGCATATGAGAGAGTCTCTAGACATGTTTGCTTGTACACCCCACATACACAGGGTACTGGGCAGAGTTTGCCCCCCCAATAATGGCAGAGAGACACAGAGATTGGATCCAACCCACACACAGCGCTATTACAGGTATAGGGAGACCCTTAACCAGCGCCGACTGTGTCCCTTAATAGGCGACAGTCTATTTATACAGCCCCCCCATCCTTCCACAACCCCCTGGTACCGTACAGATAGCTGGAGGTGCTCTGGAGGGACTGCTCCTCACAGGCAGCGTGGACGCCGGAAAATGGCGCTGAAACGCTGCCGGGTCCGCTCTGAAGCTCTGCCCCCATAATGTCTTCCCGCTCTGAAGATTATACTGGCCTGAGGAATTTTTGTGCTGGCTGAGATCCAGGGACCCCGACAAGCTGTGTGGTCAGTATAGGGTGTGGGCGTCGGCTCAGGGCATCCCTCACAGCGCCGCACTATGTACCGCTGAGCCCCGTAGCGCAGTTAGTACTGCGCTCCTTCCCGGTAGCCGCCATCTTCACACCGGCGCCCCGCTTGCTAGGGGAAGGGGGGGGGGGGGGGGGGTGACTCACTCGCCGCAACTTCAGCTTTGCAAGGGGGTGGCGGCATGCTGCTGGGGTGAGCGTTCCCCTGCGGTGGGGAGCGATCTGTCCCATTTGGAGGTCTAAAATAAACTTTTACCAAGAAAGCTCTGTAGAGCTCCCCTAGCTGTGACCGGCTCCTCCAGGCACATTTTCGAAACAGAGTCTGGTAGGAGGGGCATAGAGGGAGGAGCCAGCCCACACTATTAAACTGCCAATGTCTCCTAGTGGACCCGTCTATACTCCATGGTACTAATATGGACCCCAGTATCCTCTGGGACGTAAGAGAAAATAAAAATCTGCAACCTACTATTATGGCTACCTTCCACATTTATTGGAGTCACTACAACACTGGATGGGAATCTAGAGCAAACACTTGGAGGGCCATTAAACAATACTAGACAAAAAAAAATTATTGTGTACATATATATATATATATATATATATATATATATATTGTCGAAGTCAGAAAAATGTCTCAATGCACACTGCCATATTTGCACCGCACACGGGTCCGTGCTGCGCATGCGTATGCTCTCCCGTGGAAGCGCATACCCGCAATAGCGTGCACTCGCACGCGCAGTATGCGCATTTACGGTAGAGTTTATGTGATCGTAGCGTGCGACTCATTCGTTACAAAAGTTCACAATTAATGTCGTTTATAGATCATGTTCCCCTCAATAGTTTCTGTAAGTTTGGTTTAGATAGAATGTCCCTGAGCGGAGGAGTCCCTCTTTGTATTGCACGAAGGGTCTAACAGGAGTCATACAGCAGTATTTGGTACCCATCGGAAGAGTATTTAATTAGCAATATTCCGGTGTTGGTTTGGAGCGTATTAATCGCTCGTGCGAATAGTTATGAACATAAGAAGTTTATGTCCATTTCTATTATTTACCCATACTCAGGTATGCGGCGGGAAACCCAGTTTCCCACCCACCTGAGCCGTTTAAACTCAGCACAGCCCACCTGTATGAATCAACCTATGACCTTTGGTTACAGTACAGGGCCGAATTCCTGTGTCCAATAAACTGAAGGATTGTAGGACCAGGAGATTGCATTGTGTGTGGGGCATAAATAGGCAGGCCGACCACATCCAGCGCTCACTCTCTCATCAACGGTTATCTGCTGATAATCGGGAGCTGGATATCGAGGCGCAGGCGATCATACCCTTTGTGCGTAAGTTCTCTCCGTAATCATTGTCTTTCTGTGAGCCAATTCCTCTCTCTCCCTCTGTGTCTATTTCTCTCTCTCTATTTTCTCTTTTCTCTCGTAACTCCCCTAGACTAAACTTTATAGTATTGTATTGTATTGTGTTAGGCCAGGATAGTATTGTAGTTTATCCCTTAGTTAGGTGTTTGGTTAGGAAGTCTTTGTTATATTGTAGTGTATCATTTGTACTGTGTTACTCTTTTACAAGTATACTAGATATAATACAGATAATAGGCTTTGGAACCCTAAAACAGTATCTGTGTATTTACTATAGTGTTAAGTGTTCACTTGAGCGTCGGTGACGCTCAAACAGCTTTGTAGGTAGTCAGGCTACACAAAGTTGCATTTACACCCTGTACTCACATTAAAGGTATTCTGTGTGTTTCGTCGGTATAAGGTTTAATATCAAGGTATAGTGTTGTGAGCGTCTGCATCGCTGGTGACCTCCTCGTGGTCTCGAGTGTATGCTACGCCATAGCGAATCATTCCCCTAGACATAACCAATAACGTGTCCTGTGATCGCTGGGCCGTGAGCGAACGTGACGCTTGAGCGTCTCGCCTACGGCTGAGCGATCGTTACGCAAATAGCGTACCATTACGGTATTTCTATAGGAATTTAGCATTGTCAATTGGGGACTCGTCCGATCCTTTTCACATCTGCACTAGGTAGATCAGCAGACATTATCCCCCAGCAAAAGGGTGGGAGGTTGTCTCGCAGTTGCTGACGGGATAAGCGTCTGCTTCACTTAGGTAAAGAGTGCTGAAGGAATCCGGTAACCGGAAGTAAGAACAAAACGCTTGTCTTTTAAAAACTGTTTATTTGTCTTTTGTCTTGCGTACGCACGCATATATCTGCATTTCTGTTCCATTTTTCGTATATCACTATTCCTGTTTGCCAAATTTTATAGTTGATAGAAAGTGCTAAAAGGAGATTTGCTGTTATTTAATAAATAGAGGTAATAGTTAAAGAATAGAACAACACACGGCTTGTCCGAGAGACGAGGCAGCCAGTGTGCAGTGTGGATTGCGGTAGATGATCAGGGATCATCTACATTGATAAAATATATATTGTGTTACGGTGGATCCTTTGCATTGCGTACACGTGTCGCTAACAAAGACTAGCGTACGCAATCCGAAAGGCAGACGCACGCAGCGTACATTACGCAACGTAGCGTCTGGTTACGCCCACGTAGCTCAAGTTGTGATAAAGTTGAATTAGCGCAAAAGCGATAAGTAGCGCAAAAGCGATAAGTGGCGCAAAGGCGATAAGTAACGCACAGCGGTAGATAACGCGACGCGGTAAATAACGCAAATCTATTTTTTGGAAAATCTGAAATTTAGTTTAACAGATCCTGCTCCTAATTGGTAACACTCTTGGCCTGAAGACAATTTCTGCGCAGAAATAGATATAGAAACAAAAGTGTACATGTGTTGAGTGAGTGTGTTTTGTATACAAAAGTTTATATAACTTTAAGGTGGAACCAAAAGGAAAGTCGGGTACTCGTTAAGGAACATACGTGTAAGTGACATATACGGTGGCCAGGGAGGCATCTCTGGTTAAATAATATTTGAGCATTAGAGTATAGCGGACCATAAGGTAACAAGACCAGGAGGTCATAAGGTAACAAGACCAGGAGGTCATAAGGAACAAGACCAGGAGGTCATAAGGTAAAAAGGTCCGCTATAAAAGTCCAGTGGCACAACGCCTGGGGTGTTGGTGCAGAACCCATATAGGCCATTAAGCTCTGGCTGAAGGAATTCGCAGCCGAAATTTTCGATTCCACTGGTCGCTCCGCACATAAGATTAGTTGCTTATGTGCTGAACGATTGTACCGCACGTAATTGTGTGCATTAGTAAACCTGACCGGTACTATTTGTGTACGAAGGTCATAAACGCTATTTGTACATTCTGACGTGATTTGTGTAATTTTTTATTTTTGGAAGGGAAGTTCGCTGGTCACTCAGGAACTATCTAACAACCCCAACGTTTACTGGAAAGAGTAAGTGTCCTGCGGGTATCCCTCATATGTTCCAGTAAACTGAAGGTTCCATAGGGGCCCTGTATCGAGTACGCCAGCACCACGTCGGTGTGATCAGGTCGTATTGGTCGAGGTGGGCGAGTGAGTGGGGTACTCGGTAAACCGCCACCGCCGGCCTACTGCGGAGTAATTTGGTTGTCTGTAAAGGCTTGCTGAAAACCTTGATACAGAAAATCCAAGGAGGACTAAGCAACACCTACAGACGATGGGGGCCAGTTGCTCAGGTAGGGGGCGATCAACCCTGGTTCAGGTTGATTCTGTGAACCGACCAGTTGGGTCGGCACGATATGTAATGTGTGAAAAATATGGAATTCACACCGAATCTTTATGTGATGAATGGGAGAGAATGACTGTTCAAGACAGAGACAAGTTCCCAAGAATAGGTAGCTTCAGTCCGGAAGTGTTACAAAATTTAAGGAGGAGGATATGTCTCGTAAAATCATCAAAGAGACGAATTCAGCATCATGATTACTTACAGTTATGGCACCAGGAAGGTGAGATACAGAGAGGTTTGGCTCTGGCGGTAGGATCTGGGGCAGTCAGGAAGTTGATTGCCACAGCTCCTCCTCCACCATATATTGCAGGAGAGAAGTTGATTGCGGAGAGAAACGCACTGGGTTGTAAAACACAAACTCTTAGTAACAATGTAAATGTTAATGATGTTAACCAAATAACTCATGCAAGTATTAACCCGTGCAAGTTGTACCCTGTTTTGAACCTTCCTCAGGAGTGTGAACAAGAAGACGATTCGGCAACGATTTCAGCGCTCTCTCTAGCGGCCACCATAGCAGAGACCACAGTAGGCACAGCACCACCCACGAGATTAGTGAAGGCCCCTAGCGGAGGGATAGGTGAGGTCGTGTCAGCGGGAGTCTGAAACGGCAGCAGAATATTTCCACCGGGCATTATCAGAAATGGCAAAATACACTGGTATAGAAGACATAAAGACCAACCCAAACCATCGAGAAGTAGCAGTATCTGTACTGATGGATGGTTTGAAAGAAACATTAAAGGCTAGGGTACAGACCACGCAGCCATGCTGGCGAGGTCTGTCAGTGTCCACTTTGAGAGAGGCTGCTGTTGATCACGACAAAAACATCACTAGGCACAGGGAGTCGCAAAGTGATAAGTTGATGTCCGTAAGTATACAGGCGCTGACCACAAGGCAGCCTGCGTATGTACCACCGAATCCTGTGGATAAGGCAAGTATGATAACATGTTTTTCTTGTAACAAACCAGGACATTTTGCACGAGACTGTAGAGTAAGAAATGTACAAAGATCTTTTCAACCCCCTAGACAACAACACCACACACGACATTGGGAGCAGGGTCCACAGAGGCGGAGTTTTGAGCCACATACAGGGGAAACAAAAAGATATCCCCCAAACAGAGATTGGCATGCCTCTGGTAGTTCCCAGCTAACCCCCGCACAAGTAGTTGCTGCCAATGGGATTCAGGGCGGTCAGCATACCCAATAGGGGTGTGGCCATACCTGTAATCTGCAACCAGTTAAATTGATTGCCAGTCTTGGAAGCGAACCAGAGATTGCAATCAATGTGGCTGGTAAAACTTTAAACTTTCTTATAGACACAGGGGCGGCCAAGTCAGTGATAAATTCGACAGTGGGCATGAGAACCACTGGTAGGACAGTTCCAGCCATAGGAGTAACAGGAGTAGTCCAGCACTACCCTGTTAGCAAACCAGCCGAGATTACAATAGGGCCTCTGCACACCAAGCATTCCTTTTTGCTGGCTGCATCGGCACCGACCAATCTCCTGGGAAGAGACTTACTATGTAAAATGGGTTGCGTCATTTATTGTACTCCTGAAGGTGTATTCTTGGACATACCTGAGAATCACGCTCAAGAAGTACGAGATATGTTAGACTCCCCATCAAAATTAATGTCACATTCCATTATGACAAATAGGAATCCATCCCAGGTAGAAGAGATGACATCTCAGATACCAGATTCACTTTGGACAAAAGATGGACAAGACACTGGATTAATGGCAAACGTAGCTCCAGTAGTAGTGCAAGTAAAAGATGGTAGGATAGCTCCAAAAATCCCACAGTATCCTCTGAAGCCAGAGGTGGAGTTAGGAGTTTTTCCCGTAATAGAGCGCTTGCTACAACAGGGCATTCTAGTAAGAACGTCCAGCACAGCAAATAGTCCCATCTTCCCTGTTAAAAAGAGTGGGGGGAGGGGTTACAGGCTAGTGCAGGATCTAAGGGGGATTAACAAAATAGTCGAGAGTCAGTTCCCCGTAGTGCCTAATCCAGCTGTCATCCTAATGCAAATTCCTCCCACTGCCAAATTTTTCACTGTTATTGACCTCTGCTCCGCTTTCTTTTCGGTACCTCTGCACCCTGACAGTCAATATTTGTTTGCATTCACATACAGAGGAGTCCAATACACGTGGACTCGATTACCCCAAGGTTTCATAGATAGTCCAAGTATATTTTCTCAGGCTTTGCATGATTGTTTACAGTCTTTTCAACCAGAAAGTGGATCAGTGTTGATACAGTATGTGGATGATCTACTACTGTGTTCTGATTCATTGGAGGCATCCCTGAAAGATACGAAACAGCTCCTGTTTCATCTTTCAGACACAGGTCACAAGGTCTCCAAAGACAAGTTGCAATTATGCCAAGCTAAGGTAAAATATTTGGGACACTGTCTAACACAAGGACTGAGACACCTGACCGCTGATAGAATCCAAGCCATTAGAGACATGACACTACCACAAACCCAGCAACAGATCAGAACGTTTTTAGGAATGTGTGGGTATTGCCGTAATTGGATCCCAGGGTTTTCCATATTGGCACTACCTCTGCAGGAAATGGTCTCCTCAAACAAACCTGATCGGATTTCGCATACAGACGAATCTGAAACGGCATTTGAGAGACTCAAACAGTGTCTAACGCAGGCACCTGCACTAGGTATGCCAGACTATGGGAAACCCTTTGAACTATACGGAACAGAAAGTGCTGGGTGCGCAGCAGGTGTACTAACACAAAAACACGGTGACGCCAGCAGGCCAGTTGCATACTACAGCGCTCAGCTAGATACGGTAGCGCGGTCCCTCCCCACATGCTTGCGTAGCGTTGCGGCGATAGCATTGCTAGTGACGAAAAGCGAAGATGTCGTGCTAGGCCACAACCTCACAATCCATACACCACATGCAGTATCTGCCTTATTAAATTCTGCCCAAACCAGACATGTCTCATCAGCAAGGTTTACGAGATGGGAATTGGCATTAATGGCCCCAGTAAACATCACCATAAGGAGATGCAGCGCATTAAACCCTGCAACATTTCTCCCAGGTGTGCCTGGACAGGCACAAAGGGTGGGAGGTGAGAGTGATGGGGAAGGAGGATTTTATACAAAGGAGGATGCACATGATTGTATGGAATATTTGACCCAAAATTTTACCGCAAGGCCTGACATCAGTGACAATCCACTAGAAGATGCAGAACTCACGTTCTACACGGACGGTAGTTGTCACAGACAGTCAGACTCGGGAGACTTGTGTACTGGATACGCAGTCGTAGATGACCAAGACACCATAGAAGCGGAACCGCTAGGCCCACCTCACTCAGCCCAGGTTGCTGAACTGGTCGCCCTAACCAGAGCATGTGAATTGGCTAAGGGTAAGTCTGCCAATATCTACACCGATTCTAGATACGCGTTCGGGGTAGTCCATGATTTCGGAGCCCTATGGCGGCTCAGAAATTTCATGACGGCAGCTGGCACACCGATAGCGCATGCAGCGTATATAAAAAGGCTTCTAACAGCGATACAGGAACCCGACAGAGTGGCTGTTATCAAATGTAAAGCACATACGTATAGCCAAGACCCAGTATCCCTTGGTAACAGCCGAGCAGACGAAGCTGCAAAGCTTGCAGCTGCTACCCCCATACGGACAGACACCACACAGTTGATGGTATTTAATACCATCAACACACAGAAGTTGTGTGAGATGCAGAGTTTGTGTTCCACTCAAGAGAGAGCAGTCTGGAAGGCAAAGGGATATGGCCAGGAGCCCTCAGGGCTCTGGACGGATGGACATGGTAAACCAGTGGCCCCCAGGGCATACCTTCCATGTCTGGCTGAAGCAGCTCACGGGCTGACTCATCTAGGCAAGGAGGGGATGTGCAAATTGGTAAGAGCATACTGGTGCGCCCCAGGATTCTCCTCTCATGCTGGTAAAAGAGCAATGTCATGCCTTACCTGTCTGAGAAAGAATATTGGAAAGGCAATACCTACAGAACCCTCCCATATCCCACCTGCCGGCGGCCCTTTCCAAGTAATACAAATTGACTTCATCCAATTGCCCCCATGTAGAAACTTAAAGTATGTACTTGTCTGTATAGATGTTTTCTCGAATTGGGTCGAAGCTTTTCCAGCAGCTACAAATACCGCTATGTTTACAGCTAAGAAAATTGTGCAGGAATTTGTATGTAGATATGGTATCCCTAGAATCATTGAAAGTGATAGGGGTACCCATTTTACAGGTGATGTCTTTCAAGGAATGTGTAAGTTGATGGGAATTGATAGCAAGCTGCACACTCCGTACCGTCCACAGGCGAGTGCGAAGGTCGAAAGAGTGAACAGCACTATTAAAAATAAATTGAGTAAAGTAATGGCAGAGACAGGATTGACGTGGCCAGAAGCTTTACCCATTGTTTTGTATAGCATCAGAACCACTCCCAGGTCCCCTCTTAATCTGTCTCCTTTTGAAATTCTGTTTGGTCGACAACCGCATGTCATGATTAACCCTCAGGATGATTTGAAATGTAACAATGAAGTAACTGTAAAGTACTTGATTAACATGAGTAAGCAGTTGAGGAGTCAAAATGATAATCTGAAGTTGGTGATTCCTGATTTACCAGATAGTAATTGTCATGACATTGAACCTGGGGATTATGTAATGATACGAAATTTTCTACGCTCAGGTTGTCTTATTGATAGATGGGAAGGACCATACCAGGTCTTATTGACTAGCACCACAGCATTGAAGGTTGCTGAGAGAGAGACTTGGGTCCATTCATCCCACTGCAAGAAGGTTGCTGACCCAGAGAAGTCCCGTGATAAGGAACAGACGGTAGAGGTTGTATCACTGGAGTGTCTGTTCCAGGAGGACTGAGGCGGCACCTGAGCCTTGAAGATCGAAAGCAGTTGTCGACTCCCTTCTCCCTTTTATTGTTTTTCTCCACTTCCCATCCCTTCTCCCTTGATATTTCTTTTTCCCCTTTCTCATTCTTCTCCATTTCCTCCTCAAAGATGGACTTGCCCAAAGAGACTGTGATCCGGATTTTGATGTTAACCATGATGTTGACCAGAGCAGTCTGTTCCGGCGAGAGTACCATAGAGGTCGAGAGAGGTTCTGGAATGGGTTCCGATTATGATGATGGAGGCGTAGTTTTCCAAGATCAACCAATCCAACAAGCAAAGGCGAGTATCAGAAAACGATCCGATAGAAGAAATTGTGATGGATTGTTAGCTGAGGAAAATTGTATCTGTAGGCTCTGTGGTAATCTGGTTGAAGATGGATGCATAAAGCAATGCCAATCTAGTTTTAATATCCATATGGACCGGCATCCATTGAGTGACTATCACTCTCTAGTGGGTAACGTGTTGAACCAAACAGATTGTTGGGTATGCTCTCAAGTACCTCAGGGTCACAGCAAATCAGGGCTAGTACCATTTCCTTTAACGTTAGGGGAGGTACTTGAGCTAAGTGGTGGGAGACCGGTGGACCGGAGGTTTAACATCTCCAGCCCTCCCAGTTTGAAGCTCCACCAATACCATGTGGATAGGTCCCTCTTATGTTTTAACATCTCCAATCCTAGAAAACCGGGAAATTGGGAAGTGTCATGGAGCAACCTTACCATGACCTTTTCACACAGAGCAGATAGAATGCCTACAGATACAGAGCTTGTACGCCACATAGCCAGTAGAGGAAAATCTTTCCGGTATAGGTATACCTTAGGAAATAGAATTACTAAAGTTGGAGAGGTATCACCAGGATACTGTGCACATATCGTACAAACCGATACATGTATTAGACAGATGGAAGAATTAGGGTCAGGAGATTTCACCTGGAAGGTTTGTAACATGGTCATGTCCTTCTCCGTCCCTTATGTTCTCCCCGATGATGCATATTTCATATGCGGGAGAAAGGCGTACAAGTGGCTTGCCCCAAACTCTGAAGGATTGTGTTATATTGGAAAAGTATTGCCTGAAGTGATGACTGTAACACATGACAAAATGAAAGACATACACCGTGGTGCCCAAGCTCCTTATACTCACACTCACTACGAGCACCTTGTTAAAAGACAACTGTCAGAAAGGTTAGAGCATCCGGCCTCTGATCTTATCCATGAATCCACCGGGATTCAGGTTCTGGTAGCGTTAGATTTCACTCGTACCGCTCGAGGAGTGATGAATTATAAATACATTTCCGCACTCGCCAATTTGTTAGATAATATCACTGAAATGTATGATGACACGTTTAGATACACTGGAAGAGAACTTCAAGCTTACAAAACAGAACTAGTTCAGCATAGGATGGTTCTTAATTACCTTACAGCAGTAACAGGCGGATATTGTGTTACATTGGCAACACAGTACGGTATAAAGTGTTGCACGTATATCACAAATAACACCGAGGATCCGGTAGAGGTCATAGACCAAAAGATGGACGATATTCTGCAATTAAAGTGGGAATTTCGTCGGAAACACAATCTCACCCTTGCTGCTGTAGGTAATGAGCTGACTGGTTGGGTGTCATGGTTGAACCCGCGAAATTGGTTCTCCGGTTTGGGAGAGTGGGCTCAAGGAGTCATAATGGATGTTGGAAAGTTTCTCCTGTGTATCTTAGGTGTTGTTATATCTATTGGATTGATATTTAGATGCGGGCAGGCTTTGATGAGGTGTAAACAAAGTACGAAAGTGATGAGCTTGAGGAGTGAGGAAACTGTAATTAACCTGGATTTGATTTATGACCCAATGCTAGAAACCATGACGTAATGATGTAATGAGTATACGGTCCGTCTTTCACCCATTTCTATGTTTTCCTCCGAGGTACAAAGACCCACGTAGACGAAGGACCTGATGAGCCAAGGGGCCGACAACGGAAAGATGGAAAGAAGAAGAGCAGACGACCTGATATACAAGATTTTATGGACAATGCCATGGGTACCCCAGTTTCCCTAGGAACTTTAAAATCACGCTAGCCCAACATTTTTTGTAAATCCATGGACGTTGTTTGCTTTACTCACGATTTATGAGCAAAAGCACAAAGAAGAAGACTGCAATCAAACGACACCAATCAAGACCTCAATCGACGAACGTACATTAACCTGACATAGAATATCATTGCATTTTTCGTAAGTGTTCTTTATCTTCATCTCTGCAACCCTCAGGTAATAACACACATAGTCGATAGGGAATACAGGCACAGATAGCAGCAACCACATACCCCCCCAATTCATGTATCATCAACTAAAATGTGCATCCCCATTGTGTTACAACCACAGCCGAAATGAGCTCGGTAGAGTTTGACAGCCCATCCACAGACCTGTACCACAGGATAAGAAGGAATTCAAATGTATACTTCGCAATACCTCGAAGCTTGATTTACCACACGTACGGCACGATGATACATGACCCCCCCAAACATGGACTCATACACACATGCTCCTGCTTTCTCACTAGGTCATACTCTCTTCACACCTACTCCATTCTTCCTCCTTTCCCCACCATGGAAATCAATTAACCCCTGACTTACATTTTTCTCCTTAAATATTTTGTGGCAGTTATTATTGACTGCCAAAGGGTGGACTGTCGAAGTCAGAAAAATGTCTCAATGCACACTGCCATATTTGCACCGCACACGGGTCCGTGCTGCGCATGCGTATGCTCTCCCGTGGAAGCGCATACCCGCAATAGCGTGCACTCGCACGCGCAGTATGCGCATTTACGGTAGAGTTTATGTGATCGTAGCGTGCGACTCATTCGTTACAAAAGTTCACAATTAATGTCGTTTATAGATCATGTTCCCCTCAATAGTTTCTGTAAGTTTGGTTTAGATAGAATGTCCCTGAGCGGAGGAGTCCCTCTTTGTATTGCACGAAGGGTCTAACAGGAGTCATACAGCAGTATTTGGTACCCATCGGAAGAGTATTTAATTAGCAATATTCCGGTGTTGGTTTGGAGCGTATTAATCGCTCGTGCGAATAGTTATGAACATAAGAAGTTTATGTCCATTTCTATTATTTACCCATACTCAGGTATGCGGCGGGAAACCCAGTTTCCCACCCACCTGAGCCGTTTAAACTCAGCACAGCCCACCTGTATGAATCAACCTATGACCTTTGGTTACAGTACAGGGCCGAATTCCTGTGTCCAATAAACTGAAGGATTGTAGGACCAGGAGATTGCATTGTGTGTGGGGCATAAATAGGCAGGCCGACCACATCCAGCGCTCACTCTCTCATCAACGGTTATCTGCTGATAATCGGGAGCTGGATATCGAGGCGCAGGCGATCATACCCTTTGTGCGTAAGTTCTCTCCGTAATCATTGTCTTTCTGTGAGCCAATTCCTCTCTCTCCCTCTGTGTCTATTTCTCTCTCTCTATTTTCTCTTTTCTCTCGTAACTCCCCTAGACTAAACTTTATAGTATTGTATTGTATTGTGTTAGGCCAGGATAGTATTGTAGTTTATCCCTTAGTTAGGTGTTTGGTTAGGAAGTCTTTGTTATATTGTAGTGTATCATTTGTACTGTGTTACTCTTTTACAAGTATACTAGATATAATACAGATAATAGGCTTTGGAACCCTAAAACAGTATCTGTGTATTTACTATAGTGTTAAGTGTTCACTTGAGCGTCGGTGACGCTCAAACAGCTTTGTAGGTAGTCAGGCTACACAAAGTTGCATTTACACCCTGTACTCACATTAAAGGTATTCTGTGTGTTTCGTCGGTATAAGGTTTAATATCAAGGTATAGTGTTGTGAGCGTCTGCATCGCTGGTGACCTCCTCGTGGTCTCGAGTGTATGCTACGCCATAGCGAATCATTCCCCTAGACATAACCAATAACGTGTCCTGTGATCGCTGGGCCGTGAGCGAACGTGACGCTTGAGCGTCTCGCCTACGGCTGAGCGATCGTTACGCAAATAGCGTACCATTACGGTATTTCTATAGGAATTTAGCATTGTCAATATATATATATATATATATATACATACATATACATATACACACACACACACACAATAACAAAATATACATATATATCTATATACATCTATATATATATATATATATATATATATATATATATATATATATATCTATCAATATATATCTATATATACACATACACACACACACACACACACACACACACACACACACACTAATAATAAATAACAATAAGAAGACAGTTTTCAGGCAGCAGAGGTTAGAAACGTATTTTTGTCAAAAGCAAATGCATGCATTACCTGAAAGGAACGAAGATGACCAGAGACTTTTACATAACTCCCAGGAGGCACTACTACATTTTCACAACTTGCTTCCTGCAAACAAAGACAACACTTAGCACTGGTCTCATAGCCATGTATTTAAGATTTAATACATATATAACACTATAAACAGGCGATAATCACTTCACTAGGCTTTAAGTCCAGTGTGACCCACAGGCAACATTTTAAAACATGATTTTTTTTTTTACAACTGCCTGCAAGAAACAGTTGGGGGAGGTGGGACCAGTACCTGGTAATCAAATTAAGATAGAAAAATTCCTGCAAGATAGGAAGGCCCTGTCAAATCTGTAGTAGATGTGCTAAAGACCTGCCATGCAAACCAATACTGCTAGAGTTATGCGAGTTACTATTTGATCCATTTGGTTGTCAAGCTACTCACTCATTCTTAACATACATAGGAAACGTACTTGCTTCTCAGGCGACTCCCCAATGTTCCTACTAGATAGGAATTTGGCGTGTACATCATAAGTTCCCTAAATGTCCAACTACCACCACAAACCTAAGCTAGGTACATAACTGAAAGATGGAATAAAAAATAGTGCATATTTGCTCTGACAGTTTAAACCATCCCGAGTAAAACCGATTTCCAGGGGTGTGGCCATGTAAAATAGGGGGCGTGGTCATTCAAACATTTTAGAGGGCGGTGCGGCTTACAGACGTTGCTATAGGGGGCGTCTGTGGCCGGCGACGTCACTGCTGGGTGCGTGCCCAGCGTGAATGGATACCGCACGCCTTCTTTACACGCTGGGAGGGCAGGAAGCTGGCAGCTGTTCTAGCAGGGCCCCGCAGAAGGGGCAGGGCGGATTTTGCCTTTAAAAAAATAAAAATTGGGAAAAAAAAAAAAATAAACAACCGGTCAGGGCGCAGCACCCTGCTAAAACAGCCTAGAGTGAACACTAAGTTTATTGGGATGATATATTTACATGCGGTTTGCAAGATAACATCTAGTTATCCCACTAGGTTAGAGGCACGGTGCTGGGGTGCAGGCAGGGGGGCACGACCCTTTCGTCGTCACGCTTGGACGGGTTGGGGGCATAAAGACATCCTTGGAGAACGCAGTGATGAAAAAAAAAATAAGAATTTACTCACCGGTAATTCTATTTCTCGTAGTCCGTAGTGGATGCTGGGAACTCCGTAAGGACCATGGGGAATAGACGGGCTCCGCAGGAGACTGGGCACTCTAAGAAAGAATTAGGACTACTGGTGTGCACTGGCTCCTCCCTCTAAGCCCCTCCTCCAGACCTCAGTTAGGGAAACTGTGCCCGGAAGAGCTGACCATAAGGAAAGGATTTGGAATCCCGGGTAAGACTCATACCAGCCACACCAATCACACCGTACAACTCGTGATACTATACCCAGTTAACAGTATGAATAACAATTGAGCCTCACGAACAGATGGCTCATAACAATAACCCTTTAGTTAGGCAATAACTATATACAAGTATTGCAGACAATCCGCACTTGGGATGGGCGCCCAGCATCCACTACGGACTACGAGAAATAGAATTACCGGTGAGTAAATTCTTATTTTCTCTGACGTCCTAGTGGATGCTGGGAACTCCGTAAGGACCATGGGGATTATACCAAAGCTCCCAAACGGGCGGGAGAGTGCGTATGACTCTGCAGCACCGAATGAGCAAACTCAAGGTCCTCCTCAGCCAGGGTATCAAACTTGTAGAATTTTGCAAACGTGTTTGATCCCGACCAGGTAGCAGCTCGGCAAAGTTGTAAAGCAGAGACCCCTCGGGCAGCCGCCCAAGAAGAGCCCACCTTTCTCGTGGAATGGGCTTTGACTGATTTAGGATGTGGCAGTCCAGCCGCAGAATGTGCAAGTTGAATCGTGGAGCAGATCCAGCAAGCAATAGTCTGCTTAGAAGCAGGAGCACCCAACTTGTTGGGTGCATGCAGGATAAACAGCGAGTCAGTCTTTCTGACTCTAGCCGTCCTGGAAACATAGATTTTCAGGGCCCGGACTACGTCCAGCAACTTGGAAGCCTCCAAGTCCCGAGTAGCCGCAGGCACCACAATAGGTTGGTTCAAATGAAATGCTGATACCACCTTAGGGAGGAATTGGGGACGCGTCCTCAATTCTGCTTTGTCCATATGGAAGATCAGATAGGGGCTTTTACAGGACAAAGCCGCCAATTCTGACACCCGCCTAGCCGAAGGCAAGGCCAAAAGCATGACCACTTTCCACGTGAGATATTTTAATTCCACGGTCTGAAGTGGCTCAAACCAATGTGATTTTAGAAAATCCAACACAACGTTGAGATCCCAAGGTGCCACTGGGGGCACAAAAGGGGGCTGAATATGCAGCACTCCCTTAACAAACGTCTGAACTTCAGGCAGTGAAGCCAGTTCTTTTTGAAAGAAAATAGACAGGGCTGAAATCTGGACTTTAATGGATCCCAATTTTAGGCCCATAGTCACTCCTGACTGTAGGAAGTGCAGAAATCGACCCAGCTGAAATTCTTCTGTGGGGGCCTTCATAGCCTCACTCCAAGCAACATATTTTCGCCATATGTGGTGATAATGCTTTGCCGTCACATCTTACCTAGCTTTTAACAGCGTAGGAATGACTTCAACCGGAATGCCCTTTTCCATCAGGATCCGGCGTTCAACCGCCATGCCGTCAAACGCCGCCGCGGTAAGTCTTGGAACAGACAGGGCCCCTGCTGTAGCAGGTCCAGTCTGAGAGGCAGAGGCCAAGGGTCCTCTGAGATCATTTCTTGTAGTTCCGGGTACCAAGTCTTTCTTGGCCAATCCGGAACGATGAGTATAGTTCTTACTCCTCTCTGTCTTATTATCCTCAGCACCTTTGGTATGAGAGGAAGAGGAGGGAACACATAAACCGACTGGTACACCCACGGTGTCACTAGAGCGTTCACAGCTATCGCCTGAGGGTCCCTTGACCTGGCGCAATATCTTTTTAGCTTTGTTTAGGCGGGACGCCATCATGTCCACCTGTGGCCGTTCCCAACGGTTTACAATCAGTTGGAAGACTTCTGGATGAAGTCCCCCACTCTCCCGGGTGGAGGTCGTGCCTGCTGAGGAAGTCTGCTTCCCAGTTGTCCACTCCCGGAATGAACACTGCTGACAGTGCTATCACGTGATTTTCTGCCCATCGGAGAATCCTTGTGGCTTCTGCCATCGCCATCCTGCTTCTTGTGCCGCCCTGTCGGTTTACATGGGCGACCGCCGTGATGTTGTCTGACTGAATCAGCACCGGCTGGTTTTGAAGCAGGGTCTTGCCTGACTTAGGGCATTGTAAATGGCCCTTAGTTTCAGAATATTTATGTGTAGGGAAGCCTCCTGACTCGACCATTGTCCTTGGAAGTTTCTTCCCTGCGTGACTGCCCCCCAACCACGGAGGCTTGCATCCGTGGTCACCAGGACCCAGTCCTGTATGCCGAATCTGCGGCCCTCTAGAAGATGAGCACTCTGTAGCCACCACAGCAGAGACACCCTGGCCCTCGGGGACAGGGTGATCAGCCGATGCATCTGAAGATGCGATCCGGACCACTTGTCTAACAGATCCCACTGAAAGATCCTTGCATGGAACCTGCCGAATGGAATTGCTTCGTAAGAAGCTACCATCTTTCCCAGGACTCGCGTGCAGTGATGCACAGACACCCGTTTTGGTTTCAGGAGGTCTCTGACCAGAGATGACAACTCCTTGGCCTTCTCCTCCGGGAGAAACACCTTCTTCTGTTCTGTGTCCAGAATCATACCCAGGAACAGCAGACGCGTCGTAGGAACCAGCTGCGACTTTGGAATATTCAGAATCCAGCCGTGCTGTTGTAGCACTTCCTGAGATAGTGCTACTCCGACCAACAACTGCTCCCTGGAGCTCGCCTTTATAAGGAGATCGTCCAAGTATGGGATAATTATAACTCCCTTCTTCCGAAGGAGTATCATCATTTCGGCCATTACCTTGGTAAATACCCTCGGTGCCGTGGACAGACCAAACAGCAACGTCTGGAATTGGTAATGGCAGTCTTTTACCACAAAACGGAGGTACACCTGGTGAGGTGGGTAAATGGGGACATGGGTACGCATCCTTGATGTCCAGTGATACCATGTAATCCCCTTCTTCCAGGCTTGCAATAACCGCCCTGAGCGATTCCATTTTGAACTTGAACCTTCTTATATAAGAAGTGTTCAAGGATTTTAAATTTAGAATGGGTCTCACCGAACCGTCTGGTTTCGGTACCACAAACATTGTGGAATAGTAACCCCGTCCCTGTTGAAGGAGGGGAACTTTTATTATCACCTGCTGGAGAAACAGCTTGTGAATTGCCGCCAGCACTACCTCCCTGTCCGGGGGAGTAGCTGGCAAGGCTGATTTGAGGAAACGGCGAGGGGGAGACGTCTCGAATTCCAGCTTTTATCCCTGAGATACCACTTGTAGAACCCAGGGATCCACCTGTGAAGCGAACCCACCGGTCGCTGAAGTTCCGTAGACGGGCCCCGACTGCACCTGGCTCCACCAGTGGAGCCCCAGCGTCATGCGGTGGAATTAGTGGAAGCAGGGGAGGATTTCTGTTCTTGGGAACTGGCTGTATGGTGCAGCTTTTTCCCTCTACCCCTGCCTCTGGGCAGAAAGGACGCGCCTTTAACCCGCTTGCCTTTCTGGGGCCGAAAGGACTGTACCTGATAATACGGTGCTTTCTTTGGCTGTGAGGGAACCTGGGGTAAAAATGTCGACTTCCCAGCTGTCGCTGTGGAAACGAGGTCCGAGAGACCATCCCCAAACAATTCCTCACCCTTGTAAGGCAAAACCTCCATGTGCCTTTTAGAATCTGCATCAACTGTCCACTGCCGAGTCCATAATACTCTCCTGGCAGAAATGGACATTGCATGAATTCTAGATGCCAGCCGGGAAATATCCCTCTGTGCATCTCTCATGTATAAGACTACGTCTTTAATATGCTCTATGGTTAGCAATATAGTGTCCCTGTCAAGGGAATCAATATTATCAGACAGGGAATCAGACCACGCTCATCCATGCTGAAGCAATAACAGGTCTCAATATAGTACCTGTGTGTATATACAGACTTCAGGATAGCCTCCTGCTTTCTATCCGCAGGCTCCTTTAAGGCGGCCGTATCCTGAGACGGTAGTGCCACCTTTTTTGACAAGCGTGAGCGCTTTATCCACCCTCGGGGATGTCTCCCAACGTACCCTGTCCTCTGGCGGGAGAGTGTACGCCATTAGTAACTTTTTAGAAATCACTAGTTTTTTTATCAGGGGAAGCCCACGCTTCTTCACACACTTCATTCAACTCATCTGAAGGGGGAAAAACCACTGGTTGCTTTTTCTCCCCAAACATAATACCCTTTTTAGTGGTACCTGGGTTAATGTCAGAAATGTGCAACACATTTTTCATTGCCGTAATCATGCAACGGATAGCCCTAGTGGAATGTACATTAGTCTCGTCGTCACTGGAGTCAGACTCCGTGTCGACACCTGTGTCTGCCATCTGAGGTAGCGGGCGTTTGAGCCCCTGATGGCCTTTGAGACGCCTGGGCAGGCACTGGCTGTGAAGCCGGCTGTCCCACAGCTGTTGTGTCATCGGACCTTTTATGTAAGGAGTTGACACTGTCGGTTAATACCTTCCACATATCCATCCACTCTGGTGTCGACCCCGCAGGGGGTGACATCACATTTATCGGCACCTGCTCCGCCTCCACATAAGCCTCCTCATCAAACATGTCGACACAGCCGTACCGACACACCGCGCACACACACACAGGGAATGCTCTGACTGAGGACAGGACCCCACAAAGTCCTTTGGGGAGACAGAGAGTATGCCAGCACACACCACAGCGCTATATAAACAGGGATTTACACTACACAAAGTGATTTTCCCTATAGCAGCTATAATACACAGTATTGCGCCTAAATTTAGTGCCCCCCCTCTCTTTTTTACCCTATTGAGCCTGGAAACTGCAGGGGAGAGCCTGGGGAGCGTCCTTCCAGCGGAGCGGTGAAGAGGAAATGGCGCCAGTGTGCTGAGGGAGATAGCCCCGCCCCTTTTTCGGCGGGCTTCTCCCGCTCTTTATATTAATATTATGGCAGGAGATTTTTACACATATATAGTTTATTAGACTATATTATATGTTTTTTGCCATTTTAAAGGTAATCTAATTGCAGCCCAGGGCACCCCCCCCCCCCCCCCCCAACGCCCTGCACCCATCAGTGACCGGAGTATGTGGTGTGCATGGGGAGCAATGGCGCACAGCTGCAGTGCTGTGCGCTACCTTAATGAAGACCGGAGTCTTCAGCCGCCGATTTCCAGGACGTTCTTCTTGCTTCTGGCTCTGCAAGGGGGACGGCGGCGCGGCTCCGGGACCGGACGACCGAGGCTGGGCCTGTGTTCGATCCCTCTGGAGCTAATGGTGTCCAGTAGCCTAGAAGCCCAAGCTAGCTGCAAGCAGGTAGGTTCGCTTCTCTCCCCTAAGTCCCTCGTAGCAGTGAGTGTTGCCAGCAGATCTCACTGAAAATAAAAAACCTAATAAATACTTTCTTTACTAGGAGCTCAGGAGAGCCCCTAGTGTGCAACCAGCTCGAGCCGGGCACAGATTCTAACTGAGGTCTGGAGGAGGGGCATAGAGGGAGAAGCCAGTGCACACCAGTAGTCCTAATTCTTTCTTAGAGTGCCAGGTCTCCTGCGGAGCCCGTCTATTCCCCATGGTCCTTACGGAGTTCCCAGCATCCACTAGGACGTCAGAGAAATAAGATTTTAAACCTACCTGTAAATCTTTCTCCTACTCCGTAGAGGATGCTGGGGACTCCGTAAGGACCATGGGGATAGACGGGAGACATGGGCACTAAAAAGAACTTTAGATATGGGTGTGCACTGGCTCCTCCCTGTATGGCCCTCCTCCAGACCTCAGAGAAACTGTGCCCAGAGGAGACGGACAGTACGAGGAAAGGATTTTTGTTAATCTAAGGGCAAGATTCATACCAGCCCACACCATTCACACCGTATAACATGGAATATACGAACCAGTTAACAGCATGAAACAAAACTGCATCAGTCCGAGACTGATCAAAACTAACATTACCCTTAAGTAAGCAAAAACTATATACAAGTCTTGCAGATGTAGTCCGCACTGGGACGGGCGCCCAGCATCCTCTACGGACTAGGAGAAAAAGATTTACCAGTAGGTTTAAAATCTTATTTTCTCTTACGTCCTAGAGGATGCTGGGGACTCCGTAAGGACCATGGGGATTATACCAAAGCTCCAAAACGGGCGGGAGAGTGCGGATGACTCTGCAGCACCGATTGAGCAAACATGAGGTCCTCATCAGCCAGGGTATCAAACTTGCAGAACTTCGCAAAGGTGTTTGAACCCGACCAAGTAGCAGCTCGGCACAGCTGTAAAGCAGACACACCTCGGGCAGCCGCCCAAGAAGAGCCCACCTTCCTAGCGGAATGGGCCTTTACAGAACTTGGCAACGGCAATCCAGCCGTAGAATGAGCCTGCTGAATCGTGTTACAGATCCAGCGAGCAATAGTCTGCTTCGAAGCAGGAGCGCCAACCTTGTCGGCTGCATACAGGACAAACAGTGCCTCTGTTTTCCTAACCCGGGCCGTTCTGGCCACAAATTTTCAATGCCCTGACCAAATCAAGGGACTCGGAATCCTCCAAGTCCCGTGTAGCCACAGGTACCACAATAGGTTGGTTCATATGAAAAGAAGAAACCACCTTGGCAAAAATTGAGGACGAGTCCGCAACTCTGCTCTATCCACATGGAAAATCAGATACGGGCTTTTGTGAGATAAAGCCGCCAACTCGGACACTCGCCTTGCCGATGCCAAGGCCAACAACATGACCACTTTCCAAGTGAGATATTTTAATTCCACCGTTTTAAGTGGCTCAAACCAGTGAGACTTAAGGAACCGCAACACCACGTTAAGGTCCCAGGGTGCCACTGGAGGTACAAAAGGAGGCTGGATATGCAGCACTCCCTTCACAAAAGTCTGAACTTCTGGGAGAGAAGCCAATTCCTTCTGAAAGAAAATGGATAGGGCCGAAATCTGAACCTTAATGGAGCCTAATTTTAGGCCCAAATTCACTCCCGTTTGTAGGAAGTGAAGGAAACGGCCCAAATGGAATTCTTCCGGAGGAGCATTCCTGGACTCACACCAAGATACGTACTTTCTCCATATACGGTGATAATGTTTCGCTGTCACGTCTTTCCTAGCCTTTATCAGAGTAGGACTGACTTCATCCGGAATGCCCTTTTCCGTTAGGATCCGGCGTTCAACCGCGATGCCGTCAAACGTAGCCGCGGTAAGTCTTGGAACAGACAGGGCCCCTGCTGTAACAGGTACTCTCTGAGAGGAAGAGGCCACGGATCTTCTGTGAGCATTTCCTGCAGATCCGGATACCAGGCCCTTCGCGACCGATCTGGAACAATGCGAATTGCCTGTACTCCTCTTCGTCTTATGATTCTCAATATCTTTGAGATGAGCGGAAGAGGAGGGTACACATAGACCGACAAACACCCATGGTGTCACCAGGGCGTCCACCGCCACTGCCTGAGGGTCCCTCGACCTGGCGCAATACTTCGGTAGTTTCTTGTTGAGGCGTGACGCCATCATGTCTATCTGGGGCAGTCCCTACCGCCTTGCAATCTCTGCGAAGACTTCCTGATGAAGTCTGCTTCCCAGTTGTCCACTCCCGGCCGGAATGAAGACTGCTGTCAGGGCGCTTACATGATTTTCCGCCAAGCGAAGAATCCTGGTGGCTTCCGCCATTGTCACTCTGCTCTTTGTTCCGCCTTGGCGGTTTACATGCGCCACTGCGGTGATGTTGTCTAACTGGATCAGAACCGGTAGGTCGCGAAGCAAATTTTCCGCTTGTCGAAGGGTGTTGTATATGGCCCTCAACTCCAGTACGTTGATGTGAAGACAAGCCTCCTGGCTTGACCAGAGACCCTGGAAGTTTCTTCCCTGTGTGTCTGCACCCCAACCTCGGAGGCTCACGTCCGTGGTTACCAGAACCCAGTCCTGAATGCCGAACCTGCGACCCTCCAGAAGGTGAGCACTCTGCAGCCACCACAGGAGAGATACCCTGGCCCTGGGGGACAGGGTGACCATCTGATGAATCTGTAGATGTGACCTGGACCACTTGTCCAGAAGGTGCCACTGAAAAGTTCTCGCATGGAACCTGCCGAATGGAATGGCCTCGTAAGTCGCCACCATATTTCCCAGAACTTGAGTGCAGTGATGCACCGACACCCTCGTTGGCTTCAATAGTTCCCTGACCAAAGACATGAGTTCTTGGGCCTTTTCCATCGGAAGATACACCCTCTTCTGGTCTGTATCCAGAATCATGCCTAAGAAGGGCAAACGAGTCGTTGGAATAAACTGTGACTTCGGGATATTGAGAATCCAGCCGTGCTGTTGCAACACCCTCAGGGAGAGTGATACGCTGTTCAGCAACTGTTCTCTCGATCTCGCTTTTATTAGGAGATCGTCCAAGTATGGGATAATTGTAACACCCTGTTTGCACAGGAGCACCATCATTTCCGCCATTACCTTGGTGAAAATCCTCGGGGCCGTGGAAAGCCCAAACGGCAACATCTGAAATTGGTAATGACAATCCTGTACAGCAAACCTCAGGAACGCCTGATGAGGCGGATATATGGGGACATGAAGGTATGCATCCTTTATGTCCAGGGACACCATATAATCCCTCCCCCCTTCCAGGCTGGCGATGACCGCTCTGAGCGACTCCATCTTGAACTTGAACCTTTTTAAGTATAGGTTTAAGATTTTAAATTCAAAATGGGCCTGACCGAACCGTCCGGTTTCGGGACTACAAACAGGGTTGAGTAATACCCCATCCCCTGCTGCAGCAGGGGGACTTTGACCACCACTTGTTGAAGACACAATTTTTGAATAGCTTTTAACACTATCTCCCTCTCTGGGGGAGTAGCCGGCAGGGCCGATTTGAAAAACCGGCGAGGAGGCACCTCTTCGAATTCCAGCTTGTAACCCTGGGAAACCATTTCTATTGCCCAGGGATCCACCTGTGATTGAACCCAGATGTGGCTGAAAAGTCGAAGACGTGCCCCCACTGGGGCGGACTCCCTCAGCGGAGCCCCAGCGTCATGCGGTGGATTTTTTAGAGGCCGGGGAGGACTTCTGCTCCTGGGAACTAGCTGTGGCTGGCAGCTTTTCTTCTTGCCCTTACCTCTGGCAAGAAAGGAAGATCCCCGCACGCAACTAGGTCCGTGAGCCCTTCCCCAAATAATTCCTCACCCTTATAAGGTAAAACCTCCATATGCCTCTTCGAGTCGGCATCGCCCGTCCATTGTCGGGTCCATAGGGCTCGCCTAGCCGAAATTGCCATAGCGCTGGCCATAGAACCCAGTAGGCCAATGTCTCTCAGCATCTCTCATATATAGGACAGCATCTTTAATATGACCCAGGGTCAATAAAATGGTTTCCTTATCCAGCGAATCTATATCAGCAGATAAGGTGTCTGTCAACGCCGCTACAGCGTTACAAACCCAAGCCGACGCCATCACCGGTCTGAGTAAGGTACCAGTATGTGTGTAAATAGACTTCAAGGTAGTCTCCTGCCTGCGATCAGCAGGATCCTTGAGGGATGCCGTATCTTGAGATGGCAGCGCTACCTTTCTTTTTCATCCACTAGGGGTCACTGGAGTACTCTTGGGATATGGACGGCTTTAGCAAGAACAGGGCACTGAATATTTAAATTTAGAACACTCCACCCCTCCATATCCCAGAGTACCTCAGTGTTTTTTCTGTGCTCACAGCACTAACAAGGCTTGTGTGGAGGTCCCACACTTAGTTGAATATTTTATTAATTTTTCATTTTTACCTTTAACTTTTTCCTTTTGCACTTAGCACATCCTTTCCCAGTTTCTGTAAAAACATGGGTCCGGGATAGTGCCGCTGCACGGAGGCAGCGCATGGCGTGTCGGTCCTCACAAAGAGCACCCTCACAGCCACACGCAGCTCACACCTGCTGGAAAGGCTGGACGGAGCTTACAGAAGAAACTCCGTCATAGCCCTCACTACATGCGGCACGACGAGCAAGGTATGCTGGGCGGGGGGTCAGGGCAGCAGCGCCCGCTGTGTGGGGAAAGTGCTCCTTTACCGCCGGCCCGCCGCTGCTTACAGGCGCCCGCTCCCGCCACTGATTACCCGGCAACCGCTGTACGAGGCCGCCCGAGCCAGCCGCTCTACACTGCCGTTGCCTACGGGGCCATCGCTCGGAGCGGCCGCACGTCACTCAGACGCCGGCCGCTCTTCCGGACCGCAGCTCCCCGGCGCTATACACAGCGCTCCCCGGCTCCCTGCTTCCGCTAGGCTCCCGGCACCAGCTCCCGTCCGCTGCAGGTACATGAGGGGAGCAGTAGGGGGGAGAAGCTACCTCACAGGCAGCGCAGCTGCAGGGGGGGTGAGGGGGAGTAAATGCCCATAGCAGCAGCACCATATAGCAAGGCTGCAGGGGTTAATAAGATAGGCTGTTAAGCTTTTTAAACAGGGAGCTAGTTACAGGCTATCAGTGTAATAACCTAAGCTATGTTTCTAACTGTAAGCATGGCAGCCATTTTTAACCATGCTTCCTGTTCTGTTTCTGATTCCAGAACGTTCTTGTCCTACATCTCTACTCCACCGGAGGCACAGGGGTGTTAGTGGGAATTTGGGATCAGATTTCATATAGTACTGGCCACGTGTATATAATAAGAATTTACTCACCGGTAATTCTATTTCTCGTAGTCCGTAGTGGATGCTGGGAACTCCGTAAGGACCATGGGGAATAGACGGGCTCCGCAGGAGACTGGGCACTCTAAAAGAAAGATTAGGTACTATCTGGTGTGCACTGGCTCCTCCCTCTATGCCCCTCCTCCAGACCTCAGTTAAGGAACCTGTGCCCGGAAGAGCTGACAACAAGGAAAGGATTTGGAATCCAGGGTAAGACTCATACCAGCCACACCAATCACACCGTACAACTCGTGATAACCATACTGTTATGCACACCAGTGCCTGCAGGAAAGTACTAGTGTCAGAACTGTTATGCACTCCAGTGTCTGCAGGAATGTACTGGTGTTTGAACTGTTATGCAAAACAAATGGACTCACAGACAAACTGGGGAATATGACATAACGTACACAGAAGGTGATAGGGTAACAAAATACACACACAGTGAACAGAGAAGCCCAGAGGCTAAGGAACTGGGTATCTCCCTTGTATTAGAACTGCTCAGATGTAAAAAGCAAGATGTTGTGTTTTAATACGTAGAGAACCCGAAATGCTGTTGCTAAGGGCAACAGCAAAACCCTAAAGGGTTACCAACGGGTGTGGCAGTAAACTCCTTGGTCAGAGATGGAATGATAGACACAAGGAGAGCCTCCACAATCCTGATTCTCACTTGCAGTGCACAGGTTTAAGCTTACTGCCACTAAACTGACCCCTGACACCTAGCACAGTGAGACAGGATTAGACAGGCAAGTGTTAGAATACAGCCGCAAACTTGCTAAGTTCACAGAGTAATAACAGAACCCCAGCAAGCTAAACGACTGACTCCAGTCTTACTGCTAGGTCTGGATTGGCAGAGTGTAATACCAAATCCCCAGGCCTATTTGCAGTAAGCAACAAACAAATACAAAGCTACACAGTACTGGCTAACTTTCATGAACTGACTAACCAACAGAGATTCAGCAGCATCTGCTTACCCTGAAAAGAGGCCTTATAAAGCAGGTGCTGTCCACGCCCCACTCAGACCTCACAGACTGTGAGCACAAAAACCAGCACCGGATCCCCTGCCGTGCACAGAGCCTATAACCACTGCACAGCAAAAGACCCGAACCGGAGTATCAGCTGCGCTCAGGTTACTCCACTAGCACTTGTCTCCCGGTTGCCATGACGACGTGGCAGCACAGGGCAGGAGACCCTAACAGTACCCCCCCCTCTGACGAGGGGTCAAAGAACCCCTACCACCGGGTTTATCGGGGAACTGCGAGAAGAAAGAGCGTATCAGTCTGGGGGCATGAAGATCACAACAGCGCACCCACGACCGCTCCTCCGGGCCATACCCCTTCCAGTGCACCAAAAATGACAGCCGACCCCGAACCACCTTGGAGTCAAGAATCCTTTCAACAACAAACTCCCTCTGGCCACGTATCAGAAGAGGGGAAGGTCTTCCACTGGAAGAAGGATTACTAATCGCCCGTTTTAAAAGGGAACAATGAAATGTTTTATTGATACCCAAAGAACGGGGCAGATCTAACTGAAATGCCACCGGATTGATAACCCTGGTGATCTTATAAGGGCCGATGAACCGGGGCCCTAACTTATGAGATGGCTGTCTCAACTTCAAATTCTTGGTAGACAACCAGACGAAGTCTCCTAATTTGAAGCTGCAGGGTCTTTTCCGCTTATCAAAAACCCTTTTGGTCACTAATGACACAGACACAAGGGCTTTCTTCACTTTCCGCCAAATACCTCTAAGGACCGAAACCACAGAGGAACCACCAGGCGTGGAGTCCAGGGGGTCAAAAGAATTGGCCTTAGGATGATGCCCATACACACAAAGGAAGGGAGAGATCCCTGTAGCAGAGTGAGCCGCGTTGTTATAGGCAAACTCCGCCATGGACAGATGAGCAACCCAGTCAGTCTGACACTTGGAGACATAACACCTGAGGAACTGCTCCAAGGACTGGTTCACCCTTTCAGTCTGCCCATTAGACTGCGGATGGTAGCCTGACGACAAGCTGACAGAAATCTGGAGATCGGAACAAAATGTCCTCCAGAATTTGGCCACAAACTGGGATCCGCGGTCAGAGACCACATCAAGTGGCAACCCGTGGAGACGCACAACATGCAGCATAAATAATTCAGACAGGCGTCTGGCTGATGGCAGCCCAACCAGTGGAACGAAGTGCGCCATCTTCGAAAACCTGTCAACGACAACCCAGATGGCTGTCATCCCCGAGGATTTGGGCAAGTCCACCACAAAATCCATTGAAATGTGGGTCCATGGCTTAGATGGGATAGAGAGTGGATGTAATGGGCCAACAGGAACCCCTCTAGGAGTCTTATTTCGGGCACAGATGTCACATGCCCGAACCCACTGATCCACATCCTTAGCCACCGAGGGCCACCACACCGCCCTAGATAGCAACTCCCGAGTTCTGGCAATACCCGGGTGACCTGCCGACTTCTTGGCATGGAATTCCAGGAACACTCGCTGTCTTAACCTAGGAGGCACAAACAAAAGACCTACCGGAAGGTCTGGAGGAGCCTGCTCCTGTGCTCTAAGGACTAATGATAAGAGGTCCTGGGTAATGCCCACTTTAATACATGATGGGGAAACAATGGGCAACGGCTCCTCGGTGGTCTCCTGGATTGGAGCAAAACTCCGCGAGAGCGCATCAGCCTTGATGTTTTTTGACCCAGGGCGATATGTGATCAAAAAATTAAAGCGAGCAAAAAACAAAGCCCATCGTGCCTGCCTGGCATTGAGACGCTTCGCTGACTCTAAATATGCCAGATTCTTATGGTCAGTGAGAATTGAGACCACAAACTTAGCCCCCTCAAGCCAGTGTCTCCACTCCTCGAGTGCATCCTTAATAGCCAACAATTCCCGGTTACCCACGTCATAATTCATCTCGGCAGGCGAAAATTTACGGGAAAAGTAAGCACAGGGATGAAGGCGATTATCAGACACTCCCATCTGAGAAAGCACTGCCCCAATACCCATCTCAGAGGCATCCACCTCCACCACAAAAGGACGCTCTGGATCTGGGTGTCGCAGCACCTTGGCCGAAACAAATGCCCTTTTGAGACGGGCAAAAGCCGCTTTAGCCTCACAAGACCAGTGAGCAACATCCGCCCCTTTCTTAGTGAGTGCCACCAAGGGCGCCACTATAGACGAAAATCCAGCGATAAATAGTCTATAAAAATTCGCAAAGCCCAGGAAACGCTGAAGCGCCTTCAAACTAGTGGGCTGCACCCAATCCAGGACTGCCTGTACCTTGGAACCCTCCATTTGGAAACCTTCTGGGGAGATAATATATCCTAGAAATGCGATTTGCTGAACTTTAAATTCGCACTTCTCCAGCTTCGCCCCAAGCCGGTGGTCTCTGAGTTTCTGGAGGACTAAGCGTACATGCTTCCGATGTTCCTCCAGGGAATGGGAGAAGATTAGGATGTCATCTAAGTATACAACTAAGAATCTATCCAAATATTCCCTGAGCACATCATTCATGAAATCCTGGAAGACTGCCGGGGCATTACAGAGCCCAAAAGGCATCACCAAATATTCATAATGCCCTGAGTGGGTATTAAAGGCAGTCTTCCATTCATCCCCCTCTCTTATTCGGATTAGATTGTACGCACCGCGTAGGTCAATCTTAGAAAAAATGGTGGCAGTACGAAGCTGGTCAAACAAGACCGAAATGAGAGGCAGTGGGTATGAGTTTTTAATCGTGATACGGTTCAATTCCCTGAAGTCGATGCAGGGTCGCAACGAACCGTCCTTTTTACCCACGAAGAAGAACCCCGACCCAACTGGAGACTGTGAAGGTCTGATAAATCCCTTAGCCAAGTTCTCCTGAATGTACTCTGCCATAGCCTGAGTCTCAGGACGTGACAGGGAGTACAACCTGCTCTTGGGAAGCTTAGCATTTGGCAACAAATCAGTGGCACAGTCATAGGGGCGATGGGGAGGTAGTACCTCTGCAACTTTTTTGGAGAACACGTCCGCAAAATCTGCATAACACCCTGGCAATCCTGGCAAACTTAGCTGCGAGAGCCTGACTGGAAGGCTCAAGCAACTCCTGAAACAATCAGTACCCCAACTAAGAATCTCCCCAGAGACCCAGTCAAATTGAGGATTGTGGGCCCTTAACCAGGGTAACCCCAACACCAATGGGGCAAAAGTACAGACAGTCACATAAAAGGACAATTTTTCAGAGTGTGTGGCTCCAATAAACAAAGAAATCTGGCTAGTGCAAGAGGTAATTTTACCTTGGGATAATGGTTCCCCGTTTAACCCACAAATCTCAATTTCCGATGCCAAGGGTACTAAGGGAACAGAGTGTTTTAGGGCGAATTGGCGGTCCATAAAAACCCCGTCGGCCCCACTGTCCACAAAGGCCTCATTCTTGACAGTTTGACCGAGGATCTTCAAGGTCACCGGAATGATAAAAGTCTTCTTGGGAAATTCTGACTTCTGGCCTGACAGGATATTTCCCATCACCCTCAGGCCCTGAAGTTTTCCGGCTTTTCTGGGCATGATACTACCACATGACCTTTATTCCCACAGTACAAACACAACCCCTGCTGTCTCCTCCGCGTCTTCTCACGCGAGGAGAGGCGGGTAGCCCCAATCTGCATAGGCTCCTCAGAAAATTCCTCAGAGTCTGAGGTTCCCTTGGGAAGGAAGGAAATCTCAGTCTCCCTTTCAAGCCTACGCTCTCTCAGCAGTCTATCCACCCGGATGGATAACTGCATGAGCTGATCCAAGCTATCAGGCAAGGGATATTGTACCAGTTGGTCCTTTATCTGGTTAGAAAGACCTCTTCGGTACTGGTGTCTCAGGGCTGGGTCATTCCACTGGGTATCATGGGCCAACCTCCGAAACTCCGTACAGTAAACCTCAACTGGCCTTCGCCCTTGCTTAAGGATCGAAATCTGAGCCTCGGCTGAGGCAGTCTTGTCAGGGTCATCATACAACATGCCCAGTGCCGTAAAAAAAGCATCAACACTTTTAAGCGACGGACAGTCAGGCTGCAACCCATATGCCCAGACCTGTGGGTCTCCTTGTAGCAAGGAAATCACTATGCCCACCCGCTGAATCTCCGACCCAGAAGACTGAGGCCTAAGCCGGAAGTATAGCTTGCAGCTCTCCTTGAAACAAAAGAACTGCGAGCGATCTCCAGAAAAACGATCCGGGAGATTTACTTTCGGCTCCTTAACCCCTGCAGGTGCTGCTGCTGCGGGAGCTCCGCCAGCAGCCTGGGAGGTGTGCATTTTAATGGACAAATCATTAAATTGCCGAGTCAGGACCTGCACCTGATCGACCACCTGTTGCAACGTATTTTGAGGGGTATGCTCCATATTCCCACAAAATTTCAACAGGAGTATTAGGCTGCTGAATATGTTATGCACACCAGTGCCTGCAGGAATGTACTGGTGTTTGAACTGTTATGCAAAACAAATGGACTCACAGACAAACTGGGGAATATGACATAACGTACACAGAAGGTGATAGGGTAACAAAATACACACACAGTGAACAGAGAAGCCCAGAGGCTAAGGAACTGGGTATCTCCCTTGTATTAGAACTGCTCAGATGTAAAAAGCAAGATGTTGTGTTTTAATACGTAGAGAACCCGAAATGCTGTTGCTAAGGGCAACAGCAAAACCCTAAAGGGTTACCAACGGGTGTGGCAGTAAACTCCTTGGTCAGAGATGGAATGATAGACACAAGGAGAGCCTCCACAATCCTGATTCTCACTTGCAGTGCACAGGTTTAAGCTTACTGCCACTAAACTGACCCCTGACACCTAGCACAGTGAGACAGGATTAGACAGGCAAGTGTTAGAATACAGCCGCAAACTTGCTAAGTTCACAGAGTAATAACAGAACCCCAGCAAGCTAAACGACTGACTCCAGTCTTACTGCTAGGTCTGGATTGGCAGAGTGTAATACCAAATCCCCAGGCCTATTTGCAGTAAGCAACAAACAAATACAAAGCTACACAGTACTGGCTAACTTTCATGAACTGACTAACCAACAGAGATTCAGCAGCATCTGCTTACCCTGAAAAGAGGCCTTATAAAGCAGGTGCTGTCCACGCCCCACTCAGACCTCACAGACTGAGCACAAAAACCAGCACCGGATCCCCTGCCGTGCACAGAGCCTATAACCACTGCACAGCAAAAGACCCGAACCGGAGTATCAGCTGCGCTCAGGTTACTCCACTAGCACTTGTCTCCCGGTTGCCATGACGACGTGGCAGCACAGGGCAGGAGACCCTAACACATACCCAGTTAACAGTATGAACAACTGAGCCTCAGTAACAGATGGCTCATAACAAAAACCCTTTAGTTAAGCAATAACTATATACATGTATTGCAGAGAGTCCGCACTTGGGACGGGCGCCCAGCATCCACTACGGACTACGAGAAATAGAATTACCGGTGAGTAAATTCATTTTCTCTGACGTCCTAGTGGATGCTGGGAACGCCGTAAGGACCATGGGGATTATACCAAAGCTCCCAAACGGGCGGGAGAGTGCGGATGACTCTGCAGCACCGAATGAGCAAAGGCAAGGTCCTCCTCAGCCAGGGTATCAAACTTGTAGAACTTAGCAAATGTGAACCCGACCAAGTAGCAGCTCGGCAAAGCTGTAAAGCCGAGACCCCTCGGGCAGCCGCCCAAGAAGAGCCCACCTTCCTTGTGGAATGGGCTTTTACTGATTTAGGATGCGGCAATCCTGCCGCAGAATGAGCTTGCTGAATCGTGGAGCAGATCCAGCAAGCAATAGTTTGCTTTGAAGCAGGAGCACCCAGCTTGTTGGGTGCATGCAGGATAAACAGCGAGTCAGTTTTCCTGACTCCAGCCGTCCTGGCTACATAGATTTTCAAAGCCCTGACTACATCTAGTAACTTGGAGTCCTCCAAGTCCCGAGTAGCCGCAGGCACCACAATAGGTTGGTTCAAATGAAACGCCGACACCACCTTAGGGAGAAATTGGGGACGAGTCCTCAATTCTGCCCTGTCCATATGGAAGATCAGATAAGGGCTTTTACACGACAAAGCCGCCAATTCTGACACACGCCTAGCCGAAGCTAAGGCCAATACCATGACCACTTTCCACGTGAGATATTTTAGCTCCACGGTCTTAAGTTGCTCAAACCAGTGGGATTTCAGGAAATCCAACACAACGTTAAGATCCCAAGGTGCCACTGGAGGCACAAAAGGGGGCTGAATATGCAGCACTCCCTTAACAAACGTCTGAACTTCAGGCAGTGAAGCCAGTTCTTTTTGAAAGAAAATAGATAGGATCCATAAAGGTCCAGATTTCGGCCCTAATTTTTTAGCCCATAGTCACTCCTGACTGTAGGAAGTGCAGGAATCGACCCAGCTGGAATTCATCTGTAGGGGCCTTTCTGGCTTCACACCAAGGAACATATTTTCACCATATCTGGTGATAATGTTGTGCTGTCACATCTTTCCTAGCCTTTATCAGCGTAGGAATCACTTCATCTGGAATGCCCTTTTCCGTTAGGATCCGGCGTTCAACCGCCATGCCGTCAAACGCAGCCGCGGTAAGTCTTGGAACAGACAGGGCCCCTGCTGCAACAGGTCCTGTCTGAGAGGCAGAGGCCATGGGTCCTCTGAGATCATTTCTTGTAGTTCTGGGTACCAAGTTCTTCCTGGCCAATCCGGAACGATGAGTATAGTTCTTACTCCTCTCTTTCTTACTATCCTCAGTACTTTGGGTATGAGAGGAAGAGGAGGGAACACATAAACCGACTGGTACACCCACGGTGTCACTAGTGCGTCCACAGCTATCGCCTGAGGGTCCCTTGACCTGGCGCAATATTTTTTGAGCTTTTTGTTGAGGCAGGACGCCATCATGTCCACCTGTGGCCGTTCCCAACGGTTTACAATCTGCTTGAAGACTTCTGGATGAAGTCCCCACTCTCCCGGGTGGAGGTCGTGCCTGCTGAGGAAGTCTGCTTCCCAGTTGTCCACTCCCGGAATGAACACTGCTGACAGTGCTAGCACGTGATTTTCCACCCATCGGAGAATCCTTGTGGCTTCTGCCATCGCCATCCTGCTTCTTGTGCCGCCCTGGCGGTTTACATGGGCGACCGCCGTGATGTTGTCTGATTGAATCAGCACTGGTTGGTTTTGAAGCAGGGGCTCTGCTTGACTCAGGGCGTTGTAAATGGCCCTTAGTTCCAGTATATTTATGTGTAGTGAAGTCTCCCGACTTGACCACTGTCCTTGGAAGTTCCTTCCCTGAGTGACTGCTCCCCATCCTCGGAGGCTTGCGTCCGTGGTCACCAGGACCCAGTCCTGTATGCCGAATCTGCGGCCCTCGAGAAGATGAGCACTCTGCAGCCACCACAGCAGACACCCTGGCCCTTGGTGACAGGGTGATCAACCGATGCATCTGAAGATGCGATCCGGACCATTTGTCGAACAGATCCCACTGAAAGATCTTTGCATGGAACCTGCCGAAGGGAATTGCTTCGAAAGAAGCCACCATCTTACCCAGGACTCGCGTGCAGTGATGCACCGACACCTGTTTTGGTTTCAGGAGGTCCCTGACCAGAGATGACAATTCCTGGGCCTTCTCCATCGGGAGAAACACCTTCTTCTGTTCTGTGTCCAGAATCATGCCCAGGAATAGCAGACGCGTCGCAGGAATCAGCTGCGACTTTGGGATATTCAGAATCCAGCCGTGCTGTTGCAACACTTCCCGAGAAAGTGCTACGCTGACTAACAACTGCTCTCTGGACCTCGCCTTTATAAGGAGATCGTCCAAGTACGGGATAATTATAACTCCCTTCTTCCGAAGGAGTATCATCATTTCGGCAATTACCTTAGTAAATACTCTCTGTGCCGTGGACAGACCAAACGGCAACGTCTGGAATTGGTAATGACAATCCTGTACCACAAACCTGAGGTACTCCTGGTGAGGTGGGTAAACGGGGACATGCAAGTAAGCATCCTTGATGTCCAGCGACACCATAAAATCCCCCTATTCCAGGCTTACAATAACCGCCCGGAGCGATTCCATTTTGAACTTGAACTTCCTTATATAAGTGTTCAAGGATTTTAAATTCAGAATGGGCCTCACCGAACCGTCTGGTTTCGGTATCACAAACATTGTGGAATAGTAACCCCGTCCCTGTTGAAAGAGGGGAACCTTGATTATCACCTGCTGGAGGTACAGCTTGTGAATTGCCGCCAGTACTACCTCCCTTTCCCTGGGAGCAGCTGGTAAGGCTGATTTGAGGTGAGGGGGAGTCACCTCGAACTCCAGCTTGTATCCCCGAGATACAATTTGTACAGCCCAGAGATCCACTTGTGAGCGAACCCACTGGTTGCTGAAGTTTCGGAGACGCGCCCCCACCGCACCCGGCTCTGCCTGTGGAGCCCCAGCGTCATGCAGTGGACTTAGAGGAAGCGGGGGAGGATTTTTGTTCCTGGGAACTGGCTGCCTGATGCAGCTTCTTTCCTCTACCCCTGCCTCTGGGCAGAAAGGATGCGCCTCTGATCCGCTTGCCTTTCTGAGGCCGAAAGGACTGTACATAATACGGTGCTTTCTTAGGCTGTGAGGGAACCGGAGGTAAAAAAGTTGACTTCCCGGCTGTTGCCGTGGATACGAGGTCCGAGAGACCGTCCCCAAACAATTCCTCACCCTTATAAGGCAACACCTCCATGTGTCTTTTAGAATCAGCATCACCTGTCCACTGCAGAGTCCATAATACTCTCCTGGCAGAAATGGACATTGCATTAATTCTAGATGCCAGCAGGCAAGTGTCCCTCTGTGCATCCCGCATATATAAGACGACGTCTTTTATATGTTCTATGGTTAGCAAAATAGTATCCCAGTCGAGGGAATCAATGTTGTCTGACAGGGTATCAGACCATGCTGCTGCAGCACTACACATCCATGCTGAAGCAATAGCAGGTCTCAGTATAGTACCTGAGTGTGTATACACAGACTTCAGGATAGCTTCCTGCTTTCTATCCGCAGGCTCCTTTAAAGGCGGCCGTATCCTGAGACGGCAGTGCCACCTTTTTTGATAAGCGTGTGAGCGCCTTGTCCACCCTAGGGGATGTTTCCCAACGTAACCTGTCCGTTGGCGGGAAAGGGTACGCCATCAGTAACCTCTTAGAAATCACTAGTTTCTTATCGGGGGAACTCCACACTTTCTCACACCATTCATTTAATTCATCAGATGGGGGAAGTGTCACTGGCTGCTTTTTCTCCCCAAACATAACACCCTTCTTGGTAGTAACCGGGTTAATATCAGAAATGTGCAATACACTTTTCATTGCAGTAATCATGCACCGGATGGCTTTTGTAGACTGTGCATTTGTCTCATCCTCATCTACACTGGAGTCAGACTCCGTGTCGACATCTGTGTCTACCATCTGAGCTAGCGGGCGTTTATGAGCCCCTGATGGCCTCTGAGACGCCTGGGCAGGCGCGGGCCGAGATCCCGGCTGTCCCAAGGCTGCTGAGTCATCGAACCTTTTATGTAAGGAGTTGACACTGTCCGTTAAAACCTTCCACATATCCATCCAATCCAATGTCGGCCCCGTCGGGGGCGACACCACACTTATCTGCCCTTGCTCCGCCTCCACGTAACCCTCCTCATCAAACATGTCGACACAGCCGTACCGACACCGCACACACACAGGGAATGCTCTGACTGAGGACAGGACCCCACAAAGTCCTTTAGGGAGACAGAGAGAGTATGCCAGCACACACCACAGCGCTATATAACACAGGGATGTACACTATAATGAGTGATTTTTCCCAATAGCTGCTTATTATTATCTTATTAGCGCCTAAATTTATGTGCCCCCCCTCTCTTTTTTACCCTTCTTCTACAGGATACTGCAGGGGAGAGCCTGGGGAGCGTCCTTACAGCGGAGCTGTGAAGAGAAAATGGCGCTGGTGTGCTGAGGAAGAAGGCCCCGCCCCCTCAGCGGCAGGCTTCTCCCGCGTTTCGTTTATCTTAATGGCGGGGTTTTTTGCACATATACAGTTTTCCAGACTGTATTATGTGCATAATGTGCCAAAAGGTATTCTTATTGCTGCCCAGGGCCCCCCCCCCGGGCCCGGCCCGCCCCCCCCGGGCCCGGCCACAATCACCAAATGCCCCAGTATGTGTCCAGAACGAGAGATCCAAAGGCAGTGGCGGTGAATGCTCTCACAATTGCGTGGCTGTACAGCCTCGTGTATCTGTTTCCACCGTTGCCGCTGCTCCCTCTGTTACTAAAACGGATCAAAAGAGTCCGCCACAGTCATATTAGTGGCGCCTTATTGGTCTCGGAGAGCTTGGTTCTCGGATCTCCGCGGACTACTCGCAGACGATCCTTGGCCGCTCCCACGATGTCCGGACTTCTTACCACAGGGTCCGTTCCTTTACCCCAATTTAGCGCGGCTGCGTTTACCGGGGTGGCTGGTGAGACCGCCCTCTTAAGAAGAGAGGGCATTCCAGAATCGGTTATACCAACCATGTTACGAGCTAGGAAGCCAGTTACGGCAGCTCATTATTACACAATTTGGCGTGCCTATATAGGTTGGTGTGAAGCTCGGAAGTTTCCGACTTCATCTTTCAGTTATCCCGTCTTTTGTTATTTCTACAGACGGGGTTAGATGGAGGTCTGCGGTTATGAACACTTAAGGTGCAGGTATCCGATTTGTCAAATTACTTTCAAAGTCGATTGGCTCTATTGCAGTCGGTACACACTTTTCTACGAGGTGTCCTCAGCGTACAGCCTCCATTCATTCCACCTACGGCGCCATGGGCCTTGACTCTGGTTTTAGATTTCTTACAGTCTTCATATTTTGAACCCTGACAGCAAGTGGATATAAAGTTCTCACATGGAAAACAATTTTTCTTCTAGCCTTAGCTTAGGTAAGGCGTGTTTCAGATTTGGGTGCCTTGTCATGCAAGCCACCGTATTTGGTGTTTCATGATGACAGAGCGGAACTTCGGACGAATTCCGCTTTCTTACCAAAGGTTGTGTCCTCTTTTCACATTAATTAACCAATAGTAGTTCCTGTGTTAACAGGACATTCTGGAACTCTGGATGTGGTACGCTCATTACGCGTTTATGTATCCCGAACGGCTACAGTTCGTAAGACGGATACGTTGTTTGTTCTCTATGATGCTGCCAAGATGGGTTGGCCAGCGTCTATGCAGACCTTATCCAGATGGATAAAACTGACTATACGTCAGGCTTACCTTCATGCTAGGTTACAGCCGCCTACATCAGTAACAGCTCATTCCACACGTTCTGTGGGAACTTCATGGGCCGCTGGTCGGGGAGCTTCCACGACGCAGCTTTGCCGTGTGGCTACATGGTCATCAGTGCACACGTTTGTGCGCTTTTACAAGTTTGATACGTTTGCGGTTACAGCATCTAGCTTTGGCCGCCTCGTGTTACAGGTGCCAAACAGCTATCCCGCCCACGGGGGAAGCTTTGGTACGTCCCAAAAGTACTCCAGTGACCCCTAGTGGATGAAAAAGAAAATAGGATTTTGGGACTTACCAGGTAAATCCTTTTCTTTGAATCCATAGGGGGCACTGGACGCCCACCCAGAGCAGTTTTACCTGGTTTCTGGTAAGTTCAGGGGATCTTATGGTAACACACTCTCGCCGACTGGTTCAAATTATCAAGTACTGGTTATGGTGTCAACTGTTTAGTTGTCAGTAACGTTCTGTGTCAACTTCATTGTTGTCCGTTATGTTATATGTAATACTCCATTGTCAACCTCTCTATAGCTCCTGTTCGGCTCAGTAAAAAACACTGAGGTACTCTGGGATATGGAGGGGTGGAGTGTTCTAAATTTAAATATTCAGTGCCCTGTTCTTGCTAAAGCCGTCCATATCCCAAGAGTACTCCAGTGCCCCCTATGGATTCAAAGAAAAGGATTTACCTGGTAAGTACCAAATCCTATTTTTTGGATAAGCGTGTCAACGCTTTGTGCACCCTTGGGGAGGATTCCCACCGTATCCTGTCCTTAGTCGGGAAAGGATACGTCATAAGAATCCTTTTGGGAATCTGCAGTTTATCTGGAGATTCCCAAGCCTTTTCAAATAATTCGTTCAGCTCATGAGATGGAGGAAAGGTTATCTCAGGTTTCTTTTCTTTAAACATGTGGACCCTCGTGTCAGGGACAAAGGGTTCATCCGTGATATGCAACACCTCTTTATAGCAATAATCATATAATGAATACTTTTAGCCAATTTTGGCTGCAACTTTGCATCATCGTAGTCGACACTGGAATCAGAATCCGTGACGGTATCCGTGTCTACTATTTGGGATAGTGGGCGCTTTTGAGACCCAGGAGGTCCCTGTGACATAGTGAAAGGCAGGGCTAAACTCCCTGTACTCAGCCTTGTCCAACCTTTTGTGCAATAAATACACATTTGCATTTAAAAACATTCCACATATCCAACCAGTCAGGTGTCGGCGTTGCCGACGGAGACACCACACATTTGCTCCACCTCCTCCCTAGAAGAGCCTTCTGCTTCAGACATGCCGACAAGCGTACCGACACCACACACTCAGGGAATTCTCTTATCTGGAGACAGTTCCCCCACAAGGCCCTTTGGAGAGACAGAGAGAGAGTATGCCAGCACACACCCAGCGCCAATGACCCAGGGAAACAAATTACCCAGATAGCGCTTTTTACAAATAAATATATATATATATATATATATATATAAACACTGCGCCAAATTATGTGCCCCCCCCCCCCTCTTTCAAACCCTCTGTCACCGTGTTCAGCAGGGGAGAGTCCGGGGAGCCAGCTTCTCAGCGTGTGCTGTGGAGATAATGGCGCTGGCGAGTGCTGAGGATCAAGCCCCGCCCCCTCAGCGGCAGGCTTCGGTCCCGCTCTATTGTTTTGAAAAACTGGCGGGGGCTCTCATATATACAGAGCAAAGTATGTATGTATGTATGTATGTATGTATGTATGTATGTATGTATGTATGTATGTATGTATGTATGTATCTCTATATCTATCTATCTATCTATATATCCCAATATGCCAGAGAAGAGGTTTAATTGCTGCCCAGGGCGCAGCACCCTTACAGTGCCTGCCGTGTGTGAGTTGTGTGGGTGCAATGGCACGCAGCGTTACCGCTGCGCGTTACCTCAGTGAAGATCCGAAGTCTTTTGCCGCCTTTGAAGTCTTCTTTCTTCTTATACTCACCCGGCTTCTATCTTCCGGCTCTGTGAGGAGGACGGCGGCGTGGCTCCGGGACGAACTGCAAGGAGAGACCTGCGTTCCGACTCCCTCTGGAGCTAATGGTGTCCAGTAGCCTAAGAAGCAGAGCCTAGCATTTAAGTAGGTCTGCTTCTCTCCCCTCAGTCCCACGATGCAGGGAGCCTGTTGCCAGCAGGCTCCCTGAAAATAAAAAACCTAACAAAATACTTTTTCAGGGAAACTCAGGAGAGCTCCCTGTAATGCACCCAGTCTCCTCTGGACACAGTATCAAACTGAGGTCTGGAGGAGGGGCATAGAGGGAGGAGCCAGTGCACACCCATATCTAAAGTTCTTTTTAGTGCCCATGTCTCCTGCCGAGCCCGTCTATTCCCATGGTCCTTACTGAGTCCCCAGCATCCTCTAGGACGTAAGAGAAAAAAATGTAACAATGAACTAAGGTCTTCACATAAATATGTGTTACATCTGACACATGGAAGTCTGATGTAACCAGAGGACAGAAGTATACCAAAATGTAGGCCTATAACCAACCATCAAGTTTGTGATGATCTTGCCAATTACATGATTTGCTTACCAGAAGCATTGTGAAATAAAATATCTTCCTAGTTCTAAAAGTAATAGGGACAGGAACAATTAATAAGATCCTTACTGTTGCCTCCTTTGCTACAGTATCACTAGATTTCATGGGATGATTAACAAAGAGATGGTTTTAATGCCTAAAAAAATAAGTATTTACTTACCGATAATTCTATTTCTCGGAGTCCGTAGTGGATGCTGGGGTTCCTGAAAGGACCATGGGGAATAGCGGCTCCGCAGGAGACAGGGCACAAAAGTAAAGCTTTCCGATCAGGTGGTGTGCACTGGCTCCTCCCCCTATGACCCTCCTCCAAGCCAGTTAGGTACTGTGCCCGGACGAGCGTACACAATAAGGGAGGAATTTTGAATCCCGGGTAAGACTCATACCAGCCACACCAATCACACCGTACAACTTGTGATCTAAACCCAGTTAACAGTATGATAACAGCGGAGCCTCTGAAAAGATGGCTCACAACAATAATAACCCGATTTTTGTAACTATGTACAAGTATTGCAGATAATCCGCACTTGGGATGGGCGCCCAGCATCCACTACGGACTCCGAGAAATAGAATTATCGGTAAGTAAATTCTTATTTTCTCTATCGTCCTAGTGGATGCTGGGGTTCCTGAAAGGACCATGGGGATTATACCAAAGCTCCCAAACGGGCGGGAGAGTGCGGATGACTCTGCAGCACCGAATGAGAGAACTCCAGGTCCTCCTTAGCCAGGGTATCAAATTTGTAGAATTTAGCAAACGTGTTTGCCCCTGACCAAGTAGCTGCTCGGCAAAGTTGTAAAGCCGAGACCCCTCGGGCAGCCGCCCAAGATGAGCCCACCTTCCTTGTGGAATGGGCATTTACATATTTTGGCTGTGGCAGGCCTGCCACAGAATGTGCAAGCTGAATTGTATTACACATCCAACTAGCCATAGTCTGCTTAGAAGCAAGAGCACCCAGTTTGTTGGGTGCATACAGGATAACAGCAAGTCAGTTTTCCTGACTCCAGCCGTCCTGGAACATATTTTCAGGGCCCTGACAACATCTAGCAACTTGGAGTCCTCCAAGTCCCTAGTAGGTGCAAGGCACCACAATAAGCTGGTTCAGGTGAAACACTGACACCACCTTAGGGAGAGAACTGGGGACGAGTCCGCAGCTCTGCCCTGTCCGAATGGACAAACAGATATGGGCTTTTTTGAGAAAAAAACCACCAATTTGACACTCGCCTGGTCCAGGCCAGGGCCAAGAGCATGGTCACTTTTTATGTGAGATGCTTCAAATCCACAGATTTGACTGGTTTTAAACCAATGTGATTTGAGGAATCCCAGAACTACGTTGAGATCCCACAGTGCCACTGGAGGCACAAAAGGGGGTTGTATATGCAATACTCCCTTGACAAACTTCTGGACTTCAGGAACTGAAGCCAATTCTTTTTGGAAGAAAATCGACAGGGCCGAAATTTGAACCTTAATGGACCCCAATTTGAGGCCCATAGACACTCCTGTTTGCAGGAAATGCAGGAAACGACCGAGTTGAAATTTCTTTGTGGGGCCTTCCTGGCCTCACACCACGCAACATATTTTCGCCACATGTGGTGATAATGTTGTGCGGTCACCTCCTTTCTGGCTTTGACCAGGGTAGGAATGACCTCTTCCGGAATGCCTTTTTCCCTTAGGATCCGGCTTTCCACCTCCATGCCGACAAACGCAGCTGCGGTAAGTCTTGGAACAGACATGGTACTTGCTGAAGCAAGTCCCTTCTTAGCGGCAGAGGCCATAAGACCTCTGTAAGCATCTCTTGAAGTTCCGGGTACCAAGTCCTTCTTGGCCAATCCGGAGCCATGAGTATAGTTCTTACTCCTCTACGTCTTATAATTCTCAGCACCTTAGGTATGAGAAGCAGAGGAGGGAACACATACACCGACTGGTACACCCACGGTGTTACCAGAACGTCCACAGCTATTGCCTGAGGGTCTCTTGACCTGGCGCAATACCTGTCCCGTTTTTTGTTCAGACGGGACGCCATCATGTCCACCTTTGGTATTTCCCAACGGTTTACAATCAAGTGGAAAAAACTTCCCGATGAAGTTTCCACTCTCCCGGGTGGAGGTCGTGCCTGCTGAGGAAGTCTGCTTCCCAGTTTCCATTCCCGGGATGAAACACTGCTGACAGTGCTATCACATGATTTTCCGCCCAGCGAAAAGTCCTTGCAGTTTTTGCCATTGCCCTCCTGCTTCTTGTGTCGCCCTGTCTGTTTACGTGGGCGACTGCCGTGATGTTTTTCCCACTGGATCAATACCGGCTGACCTTGAAGCAGAGGTCTTGCTAAGCTTAGAGCATTATAAATTTACCCTTAGCTCCAGTATATTTATGTGGAGAAAAGTCTCCAGACTTGATCACACTCCCTGGAAATTTTTTCCTTGTGTGACTGCTCCCCAGCCTCTCGGGCTGGGCTCCGTGGTCACCAGCATCCAATCCTGAATGCCGAATCTGCGGCCCTCTAGAAGATGAGCACTCTATAACCACCACAGGAGAGACACCCTTGTCCTTGGATATAGGGTTATCCGCTGATGCATCTGAAGATGCGATCCGGACCATTTGTCCAGCAGATCCCACTGAAAAGTTCTTGCGTGAAATCTGCCGAATGGAATTGCTTCGTAGGAAGCCACCATTTTTACCAGGACCCTTGTGCAATGATGCACTGTTTTTAGGAGGTTCCTGACTAGCTCGGATAACTCCCTGGCTTTCTCTTCCGGGAGAAACACCTTTTTCTGGACTGTGTCCAGAATCATCCCTAGGCACAGCAGACGTGTCGTCGGGATCAGCTGCGATTTTGGAATATTTAGAATCCACCCGTGCTGTTGTAGCAGTATCCGAGATAGTGCTACTCCGACCTCCAACTGTTCCCTGGACTATGCCCTTATCAGGAGATCGTCCAAGTAAGGGATAATTAAGACGCCTTTTCTTCGAAGAAGAATCATCATTTCGGCCATTACCTTGGTAAAGACCCGGGGTGCCGTGGACAATCCAAACGGCAGCGTCTGAAACTGATAGTGACAGTTCTGCACCACGAACCTGAGGTACCCTTAGTGAGAAGGGCAAATTTGGGACATAGAGGTAAGCATCCCTAATGTCCCGGGACACTATATAGTCCCCTTCTTCCTGGTTCGTTATCACTGCTCTGAGTGACTCCATCTTGATTAGAACCTTTGTAAGTGTTCAAAAAATTTTTTAGAATAAGTCTCACCTAGCCTTCTGGCTTCAGTACCACAATATAGTGTGGAATAATACCCCTTTTCTTGTAGTAGGAGGGGTAATTTAATTATCACCTGCTGGGAATACAGCTTGTGAATTTTTTCCCATACTGCCTCCTTGTCGGAGGGAGACCTTGGTAAAGCAGACTTCAGGAGCCTGCGAAGGGGAAACGTCTCGACATTCCAATCTGTACCCCTGGGATACTACTTGTAGGATCCAGGGGTCCTGTACGGTCTCAGCGCCATGCTGAGAATTTGTCAGAAGCGGTGGAACGCTTCTGTTCCTGGGAATGGGCTGCCTGCTGCAGTCTTCTTCCCTTTCCTCTATCCCTGGGCAGATATGATCTTATAGGGACGAAAGGACTGAGGCTGAAAAGACGGTGTCTTTTTCTGCAGAGATGTGACTTAGGGTAAAAACGGCGGATTTTCCAGCAGTTGCCGTGGCCACCAGGTCCGATGGACCGACCCCAAATAACTCCTCTTCCTTTATACGGCAATACACCTTTGTGCCGTTTGGAATCTGCATCACCTGACCACTGTCGTGTCCATAACATCTTCTGGCAGATATGGACATCGCATTTACTCTTGATGCCAGAGTGCCAATATCCCTCTGTGCATCTCGCATATATAGAAATGCATCCTTTAAAATGCTCTATAGTCAATAAAATACTGTCCCTGTCAAGGGTATCAATATTTTTAGTCAGGGAATCCGACCAAGCCACCCCAGCTCTGCACATCCAGGCTGAGGCGATCGCTGGTCGCAGTATAACACCAGTATGTGTGTATATACTTTTTATGATATTTTCCAGCCTCCTGTCAGCTGGTCCTTGAGGACGGCCCTATCTATAGACGGTACCGCCACTTGTTTTGATAAGCGTGTGAGCGCCTTATCCACCCTAAGGGGTGTTTCCCAACGCGCCCTAACTTCTGGCGGGAAAGGGTATACCGCCCATAATTTTCTATCGGGGGGAACCCACGCATCATCACACACTTTATTTAATTTATCTGATTCAGGAAAAACTACGGTAGTTTTTTCACATCCCACATAATACCCTCTTTTGTGGTACTTGTAGTATCAGAAATATGAAACACCTCCTTCATTGCCTTTAACGTGTGGCCCTAATAAGGAATACGTTTGTTTATTCACCGTCGACACTGGATTCAGTGTCCCTGTCTGTGTCTGTGTCGACCGACTAAAGTAAACGGGCGTTTTAAAACCCCTGACGGTGTTTTTGAGACGTCTGGACCGGTACTAATTGTTTGTCGGCCGTCTCATGTCGTCAACCGACCTTGCAGCGTGTTGACATTATCACGTAATTCCCTAAATAAGCCATCCATTCCGGTGTGGAGTGACATCACCATTACAGGCAATTGCTCCGCCTCCTCACCAACATCGTCCTCATACATGTCGACACACACGTACCGACACACAGCACACACACAGGGAATGCTCTGATAGAGGACAGGACCCACTAGCCCTTTGGAGAGACAGAGGGAGAGTTTACCAGCACACACCAAAAACGCTATAATTATATAGGGACAACCTTATATAAGTGTTTTCCCTTATAGCATCTTTTTTATATATTTTTAACGCCAAATTAGTGCCCCCCCTCTCTGTTTTAACCCTGTTTCTGTAGTGCAGTGCAGGGGAGAGCCTGGGAGCCTTCCCTCCAGCCTTTCTGTGAGGGAAAATGGCGCTGTGTGCTGAGGAGATAGGCCCCGCCCCTTTTTCGGCGGCCTCGTCTCCCGCTTTTAACGGATTCTGGCAGGGGTTAAATATCTCCATATAGCCTCCGGAGGCTATATGTGAGGTATTTTTAGCCAAAATAGGTATTCATTTGCCTCCCAGGGCGCCCCCCTCCCAGCGCCCTGCACCCTCAGTGACTGCCGTGTGAAGTGTGCTGAGAGGAAAATGGCGCACAGCTGCAGTGCTGTGCGCTACCTTTAGAAGACTGAGGAGTCTTCTGCCGCCGATTCTGGACCTCTTCTTACTTCAGCATCTGCAAGGGGGCCGGCGGCAAGGCTCCGGTGACCATCCAGGCTGTACCTGTGATCGTCCCTCTGGAGCTGATGTCCAGTAGCCAAGAAGCCAATCCATCCTGCACGCAGGTGAGTTCACTTCTTCTCCCCTAAGTCCCTCGTTGCAGTGATCCTGTTGCCAGCAGGACTCACTGTAAAATAAAAAACCTAAGCTAAACTTTTCTAAGCAGCTCTTTAGGAGAGCCACCTAGATTGCACCCTTCTCGGCCGGGCACAAAAATCTAACTGGCTTGGAGGAGGGTCATAGGGGGAGGAGCCAGTGCACACCACCTGATCGGAAAGCTTTACTTTTGTGCCCTGTCTCCTGCGGAGCCGCTATTCCCCATGGTCCTTTCAGGAACCCCAGCATCCACTAGGACGATAGAGAAATAGCGGCAAGGCTTTCAGCAGAAAGAGCGTGCAGCTGCAATACAGACTTTTGCAAATGCATCAGGTTACAGCACTGCCCCTCACACTTGCGGCCCGGGGCTGGCCGGCTGCTACACAGCCCGTGCAGCGGCCGGCACCTAACTTGTGTCCCGGCTGTGAAACTACATATCCCAGCATGCCATGACACAGTTTTGCCGTCAGATAATGCTAAAGCTTTGTCAGGGCATGCTGGGATGTGTAGTTTCTCAACAGCTAGAGGGCCGCAGTTTGGACATGCCTGGTCTAGAAACACAAGTAGGGACAGGAATAGTGTAGATTTGTGAAGGGGAAGGGGCTTTTATAAAATATGTATTTATGGTCCACAATAAGAAAGAGAAACTTCTTGACGAGTACCACACGTTAATTATGGGAAAATGTCAAGCACCACTTTATATTCAAACATTAGTGACATTCATTCCAAATAGCCCACAGGTCCCCCTCCACATAGTTCTCACCCTCAAATAATAAATACAGCTCAAAATATAACTGGATCAATGCAGCCACTGACAAATCACAAATAAAAAAAAAAGACTCCATAAAGGTAGTGTTAAGGAGCGGACATCTTTTGAGAACCTCTATTGCCAAGTTCATACGAGAGCATCTGAGTGCCATGCTTGGTTATCCGCTTTGGAAATAATTTAACCAGGTGCTCAGTTTATCTATATGGGGGGACGATCCATAGGACCTCAGTGCGACTGTTAATAAGTTGCCAGACACTGGTCCCTGGTTTGGTGCGGTTAATAGGTAACTGGAAAGTGGCCCAAGTGCAGATGCTGTTGCAGGTAGCTGTAATACGACACCCTGTAGGTGTTCCACATAGGCAGAGCTGCCTTGTTTGGGGAAGTCTTAGCCACAGTGAGGTAGGAGTGGGTATCTGAGCGGCATGAGGACCTCCTAACACTGCAGCCAGAAGTAGCAGGCTGCAGTGCCCAGCATAATACCCCAAAAGGAAAGGCAGCAGAGTGGGCGGGAGCCAGCAGACCGGTCAATGACTTCTAGATTACTTAAACTCCAGATTGGTGTAGGTGGCACTATACCACTTAGCCTTGCTAACTGTACCAATCAACAGAAAACGTCAGGCCAAATTTAGTTCCAACTGCAACTTTTAGTCAAACAATTATAAATGTAAATAGTATTACTAAAGAAAATCCACCAACTATAGATTACAAATGCCAGTATGCATCAGGTAATCTTTAAACTGTTACTACAATAAATACAGAGACCCCTCCATTCTGCACCATTTGCATTTCCTAAAATATATTTAGTGTGAATTCTAGATTTAAAAAAAAAAAAAAAAAAAAAAAAACACGTATCCAAACACAATGTAACCGCAAGTTCTTACATCTGTGTCGACCCACTGCCTAATATCCATCGGTGCTGCAGTCATATCATCTACTTTATACAAGATGTTTGTTGGAGCTTTTTCTGCATGTCTCACTATGCCAACAATTGTGACCTGAAATAAAAAAACAATTGGAGATTGAAGTGCAAGCAACAAGCAGTAAATCACTTTAAATAGCAAAGAGGGGTCCGATATGATTTACCAACAGATACCAGCTGTCAGTATACAGACAGCAGCTCGCTCCGCTCACCGCAGTTTCTATTCGCACTCTGTTGGTTGCGTGGTCCCACCAACGAAGTGGGTGTACCAGGTGAGGAGCAGGATTTCGGGTGTCCATATTTCACTGGCTGTCGGGATTCCGGCGTTGGTCTCCTGAATGCTAGGATCTTTGCAGGATGCAGTTAAAACCAGCATTTTAACTGCATCCCTCAAAGAGACCTGTCTCCTAGTCACATTATACATGTACCCATTTTTGAGGTATGAACCAGCATGGATGGAGCCTACCAAAATTTGAAGGAACCAGTGACATGACTGAGGTAGTGCCTCGCTGTATACTGGTTCCTAATAATTCATAAGCTACATTCTCATGAATACAATGCATGCCTCTTCCGTCTTGTAGGCGACAAGTTCACTTTAGACATCAGTTCTCATTAGAAGAATAGGATTTTTATAAAGTTGGAATAATCCAGTTATTTCAGATTTACTAACTGCAGTCTCAAAGTCAACATATTTTAGGAAGAAACAATTGTTCAACATACAGCTATAGCTTCAAAAAAGTATATTTTTTATCCTTATTTTCAACTTAATTACACTTAATACAATTTGTTTGCTTTATTACAACAATTTCATCTATATAGACATTTCATTTGTTAAACCAATGCTTTTACCTTTGAATGATTACATACTTCAATGTTACTAGAAATAGCAAATCCTCCTCAACTTTCCCTTCTGCGCCCATGTTTTATTTACAATAATGCAAGCACTCTGTATAATCTGATAGGCAGCAAGAAGGGTTGCAAACATGCACACCTACATAACATCCCAATTTAGAGAGATGCGCAGACTGGATTTCTACAATCACTTCAGCAATACACTGGTTTCCATTTATATTCATGTTCAGTTGTTTGCATGCATAAAAAAAAAAAAAAAAAAAAAAAGAAGAATATATTCAACTATCAAGAGATAATGAATATATTATGACGAGTTTAATACATGCATTGTAATACTTATACAAGACATGGAAAAGAGAAACCAGTGCATCCAGTTCTAACTTTTACATCAGCACTTACAAAGTCTTTGGTATACCACTCTAGAGGTATATACCACCTAGCTTTTAAGAAACATTAATTAAATTGCAATGTTTCCATTCACACAACAGTATCACACTTCAAGTATATGAACTTACTATAGCACAAAATAGTTGTAATAATTTAAAACTAAACACAAAAAAAAACAAAAAAAAAATAAGAATTTACTTACCGATAATTCTATTTCTCGTAGTCCGTAGTGGATGCTGGGGACTCCGTCAGGACCATGGGGTTTAGCGGCTCCGCAGGAGACAGGGCACAATAATAAAAGCTTTAGGATCAGGTGGTGTGCACTGGCTCCTCCCCCCATGACCCTCCTCCAAGCCTCAGTTAGGATACTGTGCCCGGACGAGCGTGCATAATAAGGAAGGATATTGAATCCCGGGTAAGACTCATACCAGCCACACCAATCACACCGTACAACCTGTGATCTGAACCCAGTTAACAGTATGATAACAACGAAGGAGCCTCTGAAAAGATGGCTCACAACAAGAATAACCCGATTTTTGTAACAATAACTATGTACAAGTATTGCAGACAATCCGCACTTGGGATGGGCGCCCAGCATCCACTACGGACTACGAGAAATAGAATTATCGGTAAGTAAATTCTTATTTTCTCTAACGTCCTAAGTGGATGCTGGGGACTCCGTCAGGACCATGGGGATTATACCAAAGCTCCCAAACGGGCGGGAGAGTGCGGATGACTCTGCAGCACCGAATGAGAGAACTCCAGGTCCTCCTCAGTCAGGGTGTGCCCCTGACCAAGTAGCAGCTCGGCAAAGTTGTAAAGCCGAGACCCCTCGGGCAGCCGCCCAAGATGAGCCCACTTCCTTGTGGAATGGGCTTTTACTGATTTTGGCTGTGGCAAGCCTGCCACAGAATGTACAAGCTGAATTGTACTACAAATCCAGCGAGCAATCGTCTGCTTAGAAGCAGGAACACCCATCTTGTTGGGTGCATACAGGCTAAACAACGAGTCCTCAATTCTGCCCTGTCAGAATGAAAAATTAAGTAAGGGCTTTTATATGATAAAGCCGCCCATTCTGACACTCGCCTGGCTGAAGCCAGGGCTAATAGAATCTTCACCTTCCATGTGAAATATTTTAATTCCACAGTGGTGAGTGGATCAAACCAATGTGACTTTAGGAAACTCAAAACAACATTGAGATCCCAAGGTGCCACTGGGGGCACAAAAGGAGGCTGTATATGCAGTACCCCTTTTACAAACGTCTGAACTTCAGGCACTGAAGCCAGTTCTTTCTGGAAGAAATTCGACAGGGTCGAAATTTGAACCTTAATGGACCCTAATTTTAGGCCCATAGACAGTCCTGTTTTCAGGAAATGTAGGAACGACCCAGTTGGAATTCCTCTGTAGGGACCTTCTTGGCCTCACACCACGCAACATATTTTCGCCAAATGCGGTGAAAATGTTTTGCGGTTACATCCTTCCTGGCTTCGACCAGGGTAGGGATGACTTCATCTGGAATGCCCTTTCAGGATCTGGCGTTCAACTGCCATGCCGTCAAACGCAGCCGCGGTAAGTCTGCTGGAGCAGGTCCTTTCTTAAAGGTAGAGGCCACGGTTCTTCCGTGAGCATCTCTTGAAGTTCCGGGTACCAAGTCCTTCTTGACCCATCCGGAACCACGAGTATCGTTCTTACTCATCTCCTTCTTATGATTCTCAGTACTTTTGGTATGAGATGCATAGGAGGGAACACATACCCTGACTGGTACACCCACAGTGTTACCAGAGCGTCCACCGCTATTGCCTGAGGGTCCCTTGACCTGGCGCAATATTTGTCTAGTTTTTTGTTCAGGCGGGACGCCAACATGTCCACCTTTGGTTTTTCCCAACGGTTTACAATCATGTGTAAGACTTCCCGCTGAAGTCCCCACTCTCCCGGGTGGAGGTTATGCCTGCTGAGGAAGTCTGCTTCCCAGTTTTCCACTCCCGGAATTAACACTGCTGAGAGTGTTATCACATGATTTTTCGCCCAGCGAAGAATCCTTGCAGTTTCTGCCATTTCCCTCCTGCTTCATGTGCCGCCCTGTCTGTTTACGTGGGCGACTGCCGTGATGTTGTCCCACTGGATCAATACCGGCTGACCTTGAAGCAGAGGTCTTGCTAAGCTTAGAGCCTTGTAAATTGCCCTTAGCTCCAGTATATTTATGTGGAGAGAAGTCTCCAGACTTGATCACACTCCCTGGAAATTTTTTCCTTGTGTGACTGCTCCCCAGCCACTCAGGCTGGCATCCGTGGTCACCAGGACCCAGTCCTGAATGTCGAATCTGCGGCCCTTTCATAGATGAGCACTCTGCAGCCACCGCAGAATAAAACACCCTTGTCCTTGGAGACAGGGTTATCCGCTGATGCATCTGAAGATGCGATCCGGACCATTTTCCCAGCAGATTCCACTGAAAGGTTCTTGCGTGAAATCTACCGAATGGGATCGCTTTGTAAGAAACCACCATTTTTCACAGGACCCTTGTGCAATGATGCACTGATACTTTTCCTGGTTTTAGGAGGTTCCTGACTAGCTCGGATAACTCCCTGGCCTTCTTCTCCGGGAGAAAACATCCTTTTCTGGACTGTGTCCAGAATCATTCCTAGGAACATTAGACGTGTCGTCGGAAAAAGCTGCGATTTTGGAATATTTAGAATCCACTCGTGCTGTCGTAGAACTACTTGAGATAGTGCTACTCCGACCGCCAACTGTTCTCTGGACCTTGCCCTTATCAGGAAAGCGTCCATATTTCTTTTAGGAAGAATCATCATTTCGGCCATTACCATGGTAAAGACCCGGGGTGCCGTGGACAATCCAAACGGCAGCGTCTGAACTGATAGTGACAGTTCTGTACCACGAACCTGAGATACCCTTGGTGAGAAGGGCAAAATTTGGACATGTAGGTAAGCGTCCCTGATATCCAGTGACACCATATCGTCCTGGTTCGCTATCACTGCTCTGAGTGACTCCATCTTGATTTGAACCCTTGTATGTAATTGTTCAAATCTTTTAGATCTCACCGAGCCGTTTGGCTTCAGTACCACAATATAGTGTGGAATAATACCCCTTCCCTTGTTGTAGGAGGGGTACTTTGATTATCACCTGCTGGGAATACAGCCTGTGAATTTTTTCCCAATACTGCCTCCCTGTCGGAGGGAGACGTTGGTAAAGCAGACTTCAGGAACTTGTGAGGGGAAGACGTCTCGAATTTCCAATGTACACCTGGGATACTACGTGTAGGATCCAGGAGTCCACTTGCGAGTGAGCCCACTGCGTGCTGAAACTCTTGAGATGACCCCCCACCGCACCTGAGTCCGCTTGTATGGCCCCAGCGTCATGCTGCGGACTTGGCAGAAGCTGTGGAGGACTTCTGTTCCTGGGAATGGGCTGCCTGCTGCAGTCTTCTTCCCTTTCCTCTAACCCTGGGCAGATATGACTGGCCTTTTGCCCGCCTGCCTTTATGGGTACGAAAGGACTGAGACTGAAAAGACTGTGTCCTTTTCTGCTGAGATGTGACTTGGGGTAACAAAAGTGGATTTTCCAGCTGTTGCCATGGCCACCAGGTCCGATGGACCGCCCCTTTATACGGCAATACTTCCATGTGCCGTCTGCAATCTGCATCACCTGACCACTGTCATGTCTATAAACATCGTCTGGCAGATATGGACATCACATCTACTCTTGATGCCAGAATGCGCATCTCGCATATATAGAAATGCATCCTTAAAATGCTCTATAGTCAATAAAATATTGTTCCTGTCAAGGGTATCAATATTTTCAGTCAGGAAATCCGACCAAGCCCCCCCAGCGCTGCACATTCAGGCTGAGGCGATTGCTGGTCGTAGTATAACACCAGTATGTGTGTATATACTTTTTAGGATATTTTTCAGCTTCCTATCAGCTGGCTCTTTGAGGGCGGCCGTATCTGGAGACGGTAACGCCACTTGTTCTTATAAGCGTGTGAGCGCCTTATCCACTCTAAGGTGTGTTTCCCAACTCGCCCTCACTTCTGGCGGGAAAGGGTATACCTCCAATAATTTTCTATCGGAGGAAACCCACGTATCATCACACACTTTAATTTATCTGATTCAGGAAAAACTACAAGTAGATTATTCCCACCCTACATAATACCCTTATTTGTGGTACTTGTAGTATCAGAAATATGTAACACCTCCTTCATTGCCCTTAACATGTAACGTGTGGCCCTAAAGGAAAATACGTTTGTTTCTTCACCGTCGACACTGAAGTCAGTGTCTGTGTCGACCAACTGAGGTAAATGGGCGTTTTTACAAGCCCCTGACGGTGTCTGAGACGCCTGGACAGGTACTAATTTGTTTGCCGGCCGTCTCATGTCGTCAACCGACCTTGCATCGTGTTGACATTATCACGTAATTCCTAAATAAGCCATCCATTCCGGTGTCGACTCCCTAGAGAGTGACATCACCAATACAGGCAATTTGCTCCGCCTCCTCACCAACATCGTCCTCCTACATGTCGACACACACGTACCGACACAGCACACACACAGGGAATGCTCTGATAGAGGACAGGACCCCACTAGCCCTTTGGGGAGACAGAGGGAGAGTTTGCCAGCACACACCAAAAACGCTATAATTATACAGGGACAACCCCTTATACAAGTGTTTTCCCTTATAGCATTTTCACATATGTAATCATATCGCCAAATAAGTGCTCCCCCTCTCTGATTTAACCCTGTTTCTGTAGTGCAGTGCAGGGGAGAGCCTGGGAGCCTTCCTCACAGCAGAGCTGAGCAGGAAAATGGCGCCGTGTGCTGAGGAGAATAGGCCCCGCCCCCTAAAACGGCGGGCTCTTCTCCCGGAGTTTGTGAGATCTGGCAGGGGTTAAATACATCCATATAGCCTCAAGGGCTATATGTGATGTATTTTAGCCATAAAAAAGGTATAATACATTGCTGCCCAGGGCGCCCCCCCCAGCGCCCTGCACCCTCAGTGACCGCTGGTATGAAGTGTGCTGACAACAATGGCGCACAGCTGCAGTGCTGTGCGCTACCTTAAGAAGACTGAAAGTCTTCTGCCGCCTGTTTCTGGACCTCTTCAACTTCGGCATCTGCAAGGGGGGTCGGCGGCACGGCTCAGGGACGAACCCCAGGGTGAGACCTGTGTTCCGACTCCCTCTGGAGCTAATGGTGTCCAGTAGACCAAGAAGCAAATCCATCCTGCACGCAGGTGAGTTTACTTCTCTCCCCTAAGTCCCTCGTAGCAGTGAGCCTGTTGCCAGCAGGACTCACTGAAAATAAAAAACCTAACTTAAACTTTTATTCTAAGCAGCTCAGGAGAGCCACCTAGATTGCACCCTTCTCGGCCGGGCACAAAAATCTAACTGAGGCTTGGAGGAGGGTCATGGGGGGAGGAGCCAGTGCACACCACCTGATCCTAAAGCTTTTATTATTGTGCCCTGTCTCCTGCGGAGCCGCTAAACCCCATGGTCCTGACGGAGTCCCCAGCATCCACTTAGGACGTTAGAGAAAAACCTTATTGTCTGCAATGGATCGAGTTCTTGAAAGTCATATTGTATAAGAAATAGAGATAGATATATCCATATCTATCTCTAGAGGAGCCTCATACACACCTGGGAAAGCTCAACCTCTCCAATCCTGAACAGCTCATCATTTTGGGTAGCAGACAGAAGTTGCGATACTGTACAGGGTACTATTTGTTGTGCCCTAGATCTCTGCACAGCAAAAACAAAAAGCAAAAGATAGGTTAAACATATGTCTGTGGTGGACAAAAAAAATTATGTAATTGAAGCGTCAATGTCAGTAATACATAAGAGTATCACTATACTGGTTTTGTTCATATTAAGTCTTTGGTAGGAGGACTGTTAGAAAGAAAAGGTTATAACAATCTTTTTTGCATGATTGTAAACCACCAGTGGCAAGAATCATCCCTACCGGAAACCATTATAGTTCACTTAGACATACAGATGGCTGTCTTACAGTGGTTGTCAACCAACAATTTTTCTGATACAATGGTTTTTCTATTTATATCTGTGCATCAGAGTCAGCTGGATGTAGGTTCCCGATGTCACCGCATACACTGGGTCCGTAGCAGAGCACCTTTGCACATGCACAAACTATTTGTTGCCTGTTTCTAAGCAAACCATCGATGGTAAACAAGTGATGGTTACATTTTGATGGCCATATACCTATGTCATATCTTAACTATAGTCCCAGCTTCTCATACTTGCCACTAGGGAGGCCAATCCCGGGATCAGGATCGGCGGGATCCCAGGATTTGGGCCCAAAAACGGCCGGGATTCAATCCCGGGATTGGAAGCTCCAATCCCGGGGATTGAGGGATCAGCGTTGAGTTTCCTCAGGACGCTCAGAAGCTGCCCGGCTCCCCTTGCGCAGCATGACCTGTGCCTGTGAGGTCACGCTGCGCTGTCAGCAGCCGCAAAGTACGACGGACTTCACCCGCCACCTCATCCAGGCTCCCCATGCACTCACCCGCTGCCTCCTCCCGGCTCCCCTGTACTCACCCGCCGGCTGCTCATCACCTACTACCTCGCTGTACAGGTTTGTACGTTTTTTTTATGTCTGCAGGGCGGGTGGGGAGGGGCGGGGCAACAGCCGGACACAGTCTAAAGCCAATCCCGGGATTGACCATTTTTCAATCCCGATACCCGGGATTGAAAAAATGGCCCAGGATTGGCCTCCCTACTTGCCACTAAGCAGAAGACAGACAGCTATGAGGAGGCATACCTGGAGACTTATGGCATTCAAAAGGGCAGTTGTCTTCATCAATCATTGTGCTATCCACTGACTTCTGTCTGCATCTCACTAGGATTTTAAACTATATGTTGACACATATAGCAAGACATTGTTTATGTATAATATATAGCTCACACTCATCTGATCACTGACTATTCTATACCAAGTAGACCAGTGGTTTTCAAAGTTTTTTGAATCACGGCTCCCTAGAATATTAGAATTTTTTTCACGGCACCCCTATTCCAAAAAGGTCTTATTGAGAAATTTAAAAAGAAATAAGAATTTACTTACCGATAATTCTATTTCTCGTAGTCCGTAGTGGATGCTGGGAACTCCGTAAGGACCATGGGGAATAGCGGCTCCGCAGGAGACTGGGCACAAAAGTAAAAGCTTTAGGACTACCTGGTGTGCACTGGCCCCTCCCCCTATGACCCTCCTCCAAGCCTCAGTTAGGATACTGTGCCCGGACGAGCGTACACAATAAGGAAGGATATTGAATCCCAGGTAAGACTCATACCAGCCACACCAATCACACCATACAACCTGTGATCTGAACCCAGTTAACAGCATGATAACAGAGGAGCCTGTGAAAAGATGGCTCACAACAATAATAACCCGATTTAGTTAACAATAACTATGTACAAGTATTGCAGACAACCCGCACTTGGGATGGGCGCCCAGCATCCACTACGGACTACGAGAAATAGAATTATCGGTAAGTAAATTCTTATTTTCTCTGACGTCCTAGTGGATGCTGGGAACTCCGTAAGGACCATGGGGATTATACCAAAGCTCCCAAACGGGCGGGAGAGTGCGGATGACTCTGCAGCACCGAATGAGAGTACCCCAGGTCCTCCTCAGCCAGGGTATCAAATTTGTAGAATTTAGCAAACGTGTTTGCCCCTGACCAAGTAGCTGCTCGGCAAAGTTGTAAAGCCGAGACCCCTCGGGCAGCCGCCCAAGATGAGCCCCTTTTTCCTTGTGGAATGGGCTTTTACAGATTTAGGCTGTGGCAGGCCTGCCACAGAATGTGCAAGCTGAATTGTACTACAAATCCAACGAGCAATAGTCTGCTTAGAAGCAGGAGCACCCAGCTTGTTGGGTGCATACAGGATAAACAGCGAGTCAGATTTTCTGACTCCAGCCGTCCTGGAAACATATTTTCAGGGCCCTGACTACGTCCAGCAACTTGGAGTCCTCCAAGTCCCTAGTAGCCGCAGGCACCACAATAGGCTGGTTCAAGTGAAACGCTGAAACCACCTTAGGGAGAAATTGAGGACGAGTCCTCAATTCTGCCCTGTCCGTATGAAAAATTAGGTAAGGGCTTTTATAGGATAAAGCCGCCAATTTTGAGACACGCCTGGCTGAAGCCAGGGCTAACAGCATTACCACTTTCCATGTGAGATATTTTAAATCCACTGTGGCAAGTGGTTCGAACCAATGTGATTTTAGGAATCCCAAAACCACATTGAGATCCCAGGGTGCCACTGGAGGCACAAAGGGAGGCTGTATATGCAGTACCCCCTTTACAAAAGTCTGGACTTCAGGAACTGAAGCCAATTCTGTCTGGAAGAAAATCGACAAGGCCGAAATTTGAACCTTAATGGATCCTAATTTTAGGCCCATGGACAGTCCTGTTTGCAGGAAATGCAGGAAACGACCTAGTTGAAATTCCTCTGTCGGGGCCTTCCTGGCCTCGCACCACGCAACATATTTCCTCCAAATACGGTGATAATGTTGTGCAGTTACATCCTTCCTGGCTTTGATCAGGGTAGGGATGACTTCATCTGGAATGCCTTTCTCCTTCAGGATCCGGCGTTCAACCGCCATGCCGTCAAACGCAGCCGCGGTTAAGTCTTGGAACAGACAGGGTCCCTGCTGAAGCAGGTCCCTTCTTAGAGGTAGAGGCCACGGATCCTCCGTGAGCATCTCCTGAAGTTCCGGGTACCAAGTCCTTCTTGGCCAATCCGGAGCCACGAGTATAGTTCTTACTCCTCTCCGTCTTATAATCCTCAGTACCTTGGGTATGAGAGGCAGAGGAGGGAACACATACACTGACTGGTACACCCACGGTGTTACCAGAGCGTCCACCGCTATTGCCTGAGGGTCCCTTGACCTGGCGCAATACCCGTCTAGTTTTTTGTTGAGGCGGGACGCCATCATGTCCACCTTTGGTTTTTCCCAACGGTTTACAATCAATTGGAAGACTTCTGGATGAAGTCCCCACTCTCCCGGGTGGAGATCGTGTCTGCTGAGAAAATCTGCTTCCCAGTTGTCCACTCCGGGAATGAACACTGCTGACAGTGCTATCACATGATTTTCCGCCCAGCGAAGAATCCTTGCAGCTTCTGCCATCGCTCTCCTGCTTCTTGTGCCGCCCTGTCTGTTTACGTGGGCGACTGCCGTGATGTTGTCCGACTGGTTCAACACCGGCTGACCCTGAAGCAGAGGCCTTGCTTGACTTAGGGCATTGTAAATGGCCCTTAGTTCCAGGATATTTATGTGAAATGACGTTCCCATGCTTGACCACAAGCCCTGGAAATTTCTTCCCTGTGTGACTGCTCCCCAGCCTCTCAGGCTGGCATCTGTGGTCACCAGGACCCAGTCCTGAATGCCGAATCTGCGGCCCTCTAGAAGATGAGCACTCTGCAACCACCACAGGAGAGACACCCTTGTCCTTGGAGACAGGGTTATCCGCTGATGCATCTGAAGATGCGATCCGGACCATTTGTCCAGCAGATCCCACTGAAAGGTTCTTGCGTGGAATCTGCCGAATGGAATCGCTTCGTAAGAAGCCACCATTTTTCCCAGGACCCTTGTGCATTGATGCACTGACACTTGACCTGGTTTTAGGAGGTTCCTGACTAGCTCGGATAACTCCCTGGCTTTCTCCTCCGGGAGAAACACCTTTTTCTGGACTGTGTACAGAATCATCCCTAGGAACAGCAGACGTGTCGTCGGAATCAGCTGCGATTTTGGAATATTTAGAATCCACCCGTGCTGTCGTAACACTACTTGAGATAGTGCTACTCCGACCTCTAACTGTTCCCTGGACCTTGCCCTTATCAGGAGATTGTCCAAGTAAGGGATAATTAAGACGCCTTTTCTTCGAAGAAGAATCATCATTTCGGCCATTACCTTGGTAAAGACCCGGGGTGCCGTGGACAATCCAAACGGCAGCGTCTGAAACTGATAATGACAGTTCTGTACCACAAACCTGAGGTACCTTTGGTGAGAAGGGCAAATTGGGACATGGAGGTAAGCATCCTTGATGTCCAGAGACACCATATAGTGCCCTTCTTCCAGGTTCGCTATCACTGCTCTGAGTGACTCCATCTTGAATTTGAACCTTTGTATGTAAGTGTTCAAGGATTTCAGATTTAAAATAGGTCTCACCGAGCCGTCTGGCTTCGGCACCACAAACAGCGTGGAATAATACCCCTTTCCCTGTTGCAGGAGGGGTACCTTGATTATCACCTGCTGGGAATACAGCTTGTGAATGGCTTCCAATACCGCCTCCCTGTCGGAGGGAGACGTTGGTAAAGCAGACTTCAGGAACCGGCGAGGGGGAGACGTCTCGAATTCCAATTTGTACCCCTGAGATACTACCTGCAGGATCCAGGTGTCCACTTGCGAGTGAGCCCACTGCGCTCTGAAATTCTTGAGACGGCCCCCCACCGTGCCTGAGTCCGCTTGTAAGACCCCAGCGTCATGCTGAGGTCTTGGCAGAAGCGGGGGAGGGCTTCTGTTCCTGGGAAGAGGCTGCCTGATGCAGTCTTTTTCCCCTTCCTCTGCCCCGGGGCAGAAATGAGGAGCCTTTTGCCCGCTTGCCCTTATGGGGACGAAAGGACTGAGCCTGAAAAGACGGTGTCTTTTTCTGCTGAGAGGTGACCTGGGGTAAAAAGGTGGATTTCCCAGCCGTTGCCGTGGCCACCAGGTCCGATAGACCAACCCCAAATAACTCCTCCCCTTTATACGGCAATACTTCCATATGCCGTTTGGAATCCGCATCACCTGACCACTGTCGCGTCCATAACCCTCTTCTGGCAGAAATGGACAGCGCACTTACTCTTGATGCCAGAGTGCAAATATCCCTCTGTGCATCTCGCATATATAGAAATGCATCCTTTAAATGCTCTATAGTCAATAATATACTGTCCCTATCCAGGGTATCAATATTTTCAGTCAGGGAATCCGACCAAGCCACCCCAGCACTGCACATCCAGGCTGAGGCGATTGCTGGTCGCAGTATAACACCAGTATGTGTGTATATACTTTTTAGGATATTTTCCAGCTTCCTATCAGCTGGTTCCTTGAGGGCGGCCGTATCAGGAGACGGTAACGCCACTTGTTTTGATAAGCGTGTGAGCGCTTTATCTACCCTAGGGGGTGTTTCCCAACGCGCCCTAACCTCTGGCGGGAAAGGGTATAATGCCAATAATTTTTTAGAAATTATCAGTTTTTTTATCGGGGGAAACCCACGCTTCATCACACACCTCATTTAATTCATGAAAAACTACGGGTAGTTTTTTCACACCCCACATACTACAAGCACCACAAAAAAGGGTATTATCAGAAATGTTCAAAACCTCCTTCATTGCCGTGATCATGTAACGTGTGGCCCTACTGGAAGTCACGTTTGTCTCCTCACCGTCGACACTGGAGTCAGTGTCCGTGTCTGGGTTTGTGTCGACCATCTGAGGTAACGGGCGCTTTAGAGCCCCTGACTGTGTTTGAGACGCCTGGACAGGCACTAGCTGATTTGCCGGCTGTCTCATGTCGTCAACAGTCTTTTGTAAAGTGCTGACGCTATCACGTAATTCCTTCCATAAGACCATCCAGTCAGGTGTCGACTCCCTAGGGGGTGACATCACTATTACAGGCAATTGCTCCGCCTCCACACCATTTTCCTCCTCATACATGTCGACACAAACGTACCGACACACAGCACACACACAGGGAATGCTCTGATAGAGGACAGGACCCCACTAGCCCTTTGGGGAGACAGAGGGAGAGTTTGCCAGCACACACCAGAGCGCTATATATAATGTATAGGGACAACCTTATATAAGTGTTTCTCCCTTATATAGCTGCTGTATAGATTCTTATGCCAATTTAGTGCCCCCCCCCCCCCCCCCTCTTGTTTTACCCTGTTTCTGTAGTGCAGGACTGCAGGGGAGAGTCAGGGAGACGTCCTTCCAGCGGAGCTGTAAGGGAAAATGGCGCTTGTGTGCTGAGGAGATAGGCCGCCGAGAAGGGGGCGGAGCCTTTCTCCCGCTTTTTTAAGGAAAACTGGCAGGGGTTAAATGCATCCATATAGCCCAGGAGCTATATGTGATGCATTTTTCGCCATCCAAGGTGTTTTTATTGCGTCTCAGGGCGCCCCCCCCCAGCGCCCTGCACCCTCAGTGACCGGAGTGTGAAGTGTGCTGAGAGCAATGGCGCACAGCTGCGGTGCTGTGCGCTACCTTGTTGAAGACAGGACGTCTTCTGCCGCCGATTTTCCGGACCTCTTCTGTCTTCTGGCTCTGTAAGGGGGCCGGCGGCGCGGCTCTGGGACCCATCCATGGCTGGGCCTGTGATCGGTCCCTCTGGAGCTAATGTCCAGTAGCCTAAGAAGCCCAATCCACTCTGCACGCAGGTGAGTTCGCTTCTTCTCCCCTTAGTCCCTCGATGCAGTGAGCCTGTTGCCAGCAGGACTCACTGAAAATAAAAAACCTAACTTAAACTTTTTCACTAAGCAGCTCAGGAGAGCCACCTAGTGTGCACCCTTCTCGTTCGGGCACAAAAATCTAACTGAGGCTTGGAGGAGGGTCATAGGGGGAGGGGCCAGTGCACACCAGGTAGTCCTAAAGCTTTTACTTTTGTGCCCAGTCTCCTGCGGAGCCGCTATTCCCCATGGTCCTTACGGAGTTCCCAGCATCCACTAGGACGTCAGAGAAATTACATTAAGTAGATTGCGTTTATATGTCATCCTTAGGGTCAGTTGTGTGGTGAGGGACAAGATTTGCTTCTGTTTGGCCACATATTTTATGACTGGCAGCCACCAGCACTGGTTTTGCCTATTATATTGACCATGAGTAATTTGAATTGGTCCTGGACCACCAACCCAGGGCACCCCTGAAAGTGTCCCGAGTCACCCCAGGGAGCCACGGCACACAGTTTGGGAATCTCTGAAGTAGACCAATTCTAAAGCTGATTGATAAAGACCAATTACATGATTAGCCTAGCCAACAGTCACATATCATCTACCTTTTCACTATCGCATGCAAGGATTAACATGTTTTTCGTTGTTGTTTTGTTTATTCTATACTGTGGGTAGCGGGGAGCACACCTACCAACAAAAATCCAAAATTGCCCCTGAGGTACATAAGATTTTTTTTAACTCACGCCCAGGGAGCAGCAAAGGAGATTGGCAGCGGTCCCAGCACCCACTTGAGCCCTGTACACACTGGGCGACATACTAGAAGATATGAACGACAACAATTTTTTTTAAAAGATCTATCACTCATATCGTCCAGTGTGTATGGATTAATGATGCTCGCACCCACGGGTCGTTCTCGCTGATCCATGATCTACATGCAGCTCAACATTAACTATATCTTTGAGCTGCATGTTCAGCAGTGAGGGGGGGATGACATCATTGCACAATATCGTACAGTGTATATACACTGGTGATCTCCCCTAATTAGCTATCGGCGATATAGCACTGACTGCCAACTAGCTGAGGTCACCCAGTGTGCACCCGGCTTAACACGACTATCAAAAAGGAAAATTACTTACTAAATTTTTAAAACTTTGTTTATAGATTGGATCCATCATCCAGAAGAAATAATTCTCTATGTGACTAAAGGCTTTCATCTTCATGCAGTTAATCAAACTTAATTTTCATTTATCTTGTACTAAAATAAATAGACCTTAACTTTGAACGTACAGATTTCTTTTCTCCTTGTGTGGGGGCTGGGGATCCAAAGCCTCCAGGTGACTGCGTATATCCACCTCCTCCCATTCCAGAGCCACCATAGCCTCCTTCAAAACCACCTAATATGAAATGACAACAACAAATGTCTGCATTAGAAAGATAAAATGGAGAGCAAATATGGAAAACAAAACAATATGTGTAATTGCATTCAAATGCACTGCAGTTTAATTTCACTTTGCCAAAAACCTACTGGATATATTAACATATTGGTTAAAGAACATTTTTGTGGAACAAGAAGGCTCCTGAGGATTCAAGGAACAGGGACCATCACAGATATTTCCGATATTTGCCAGTGTCCCTCCATTTGTGACCACAAAAGCAACCTCCATAGGTGTCGATCCAATTATTTCTGAAGGGTGCAAAGTGCTGTTGCAACAGCATTTAAACGCCAGCAAAAGCACCCAATCTTGCACCGTTTGCGGCTGCAAATCAGCCCCAATTCACACAAAACTGCTCAGACCTCTATGGGGTGGCAAGCAGTTTTGTGCAAATTCAGCCAGCTGTAAAGTGCGGCCGCTGCTGCTCTGGTTCAGTTTGTGTGGGGAGGTAATAAACTGTCAGAATCACCAAGCTCCAAAATGCTTCAGTCCGGACCTTGGCCACAGCAGCTAACACATTGTGAAGTAGGTACAGTATAAGCACATAGCCTATGCGATAATCTGCTTCACTTGAGAAGGATCCTCCAGAGCCCGCTCTCAGACCCCACTGATGCACGTGCAGATCGGTGGCCGTGAACACGCAGTATGCGCACCAATGTAAAACATGGCAGGCATGCAGGGAGCTTGACATTGGTACACCTCGCTGCGCTTATGTGACACATACACACTGCAGGTACCAGCTGCCAGCCCTCACCCTGATTGTTCCACATTGCGACCCGGATCTTTCCACCACCTGTCCGCCAGCAGCCTGTTGGCGCGCTCACCACTTTGGTACAATAACAGACCCCGCCCACAGTGACCGTCTCCCGCCACCAGTCACAGCACGTCTCCCGCCGCGCGGGAACCTCTTCTGGCCAATCAACACCTTCCTGATTCCACGTTACGTGGAGACATCATCACGTATATGCATCTTCGTAGCGCCGATATGACGCAGTGTCACCCATCTCCCTGACTGGCCCTATGCGTGCACGGTTGATTCTATTTCGGAGTGGGAGAAGGGACCTTCTGACGTATCTAGGGGAGGAGTCACGTCACCAGGGGAGGTCCCTTAGCCCACTTGATTCTAGCATCTACCATGCGTGCACGTCATGCAGTTTCTACGTACTCGTCGTCGCGTTTAATGTCATAAGATGAGTGGGGAGCTCCTGTTTTCCTGCCGGTCTGGGCCGGTGATCTCATTGCTTATGTCATGTCATACGCATGTTAATGTGTGTGTTTTAATAAAGTTACTAAGGTCTAATTTCGTCGTCGTTACTTGTGCTGCAGAGTGCGAGGGGGACAATCCCACAGTGCGCTGTTACTGCTGCCAGGCACAGCACAGGGTATATGGCTGGGTGAAGACGCTTCTGCAGCACAGGTGGGGACTGTACCTACTGACATCTTCCATAGAGCTGTGTGTATGTCAGTGCATACCTCCCAACATGACCCTCCAGGAGAGACAGAATGCTCTGCTCCTGGACTTCCCTCATATTTCTGATTGCCATCACCTGTGGTGAAACACCTTTCCTAGCCATTAATCTGTTTAAAGCAGGTGCCGGCAATCATACAGTAAGAGAAAAGTCTAGAAGCAGAGTATTCTCATACCCTCCAACTGTACCTTTTTAATAGGTACAGTACTTTTTTTTTATAGTCTGTACCTATTTTTGGCTCTCCAAACTTCCATGGGAAGTATAGGAAAAGGGGAGTGACCCCGCCCCCTTTACCAGTGGCCACGCCCCTTTTTCTAATTTGTACCGATTTTTGTGTGTAAAATGTTGGAGGGCATGTATTCTGTCCCTCCTGGAGAGGGTAATGTACTACACCCGGAGGTATGTCAGTGATAAGCAACATGACAATGTGCGAGGCCAGCACTGGGAGGCGCTCATGGGGCTGATTCAGAAAACGCACAGCAGCAATCAGGTTTGAAGTGCGCCGGCACTGCATGCCAGACAGCCAACGGCTGTCTTAGCCCAGTGATTGCCTCTGCCTGATTGACAGGCAGAGGTGGTCGCTGGGCAGGCCGGCGGTGTTTAGCCGCCATTTAGGGGGCACGGGGCGGGCAACGTAGGCGTGCCCGGATTGTTGGGGGGGAGGGCGGGCCGCGGCATCTGCATGACATCACACGCAGCCGCTGCGACCCGAGCAGTGACGAGTAGCTCCCTGTCAGCGCGCTGCGCTGGTAGGGAGCTACTCCCGAAGTACAAAAGCATTGCTGCTGTGCAATGCTTTTGTATTTGTGCGACGGGGCAGGGAATGTCATGCGGGGTGGGCTAGCCCTGTGCTAGGCGTCCACATGCATGTCGGTGTGATTGATCGTAGATGTGCTACACGGGAGGATGCCAGCAACAAGCCGCAGCGCCGTGGGCAATGTAGAAGAGCAACTACAGTATTGGATTGTGCAGTGCACTCACACCCCGGAAGTATAAATATATGGTTGAGTGTAGTGCTGACTGAGGACTTTAACCTTCCAATTATCCTAAACAATACATATAGACAAGTATTGTCCCTATAAGGTGCAAATACAAAATACAGTAGCATACGCTGGCCCACGTCAAAAGACTCAGGATTAATTGCATATACATCTTCCATAACAAGCAGGATGGGGTGTATATGCACACGTCCTACCTTTCAATATTATGGATCAGTGAAATGGGGCCCCTTCATTCCTCTATCCTGCAGTCTGCAGCACTGTCAGGTCCGGTTTGTACAGTGGCTGTAAGCAGTGCCGGATTTAGACCTCTATACAAGATACCGGTTTGGGGCCCCCTCCCTCAAATAATCTAAAGCAATATTTCTGCAGCGGGGTACATTGGTTTCCACAGGGAAACATCGGGGGTGTAGAGATGGCTTTTGATCCAGACACCAACAGGCTAAAGCTTTAGACTGTCCCGGGATGCATTGGGGCCTCCTCTATCAGTTTCGAGTTGGTGCCTGCAGAAGCAGGTCACTTAACAGGGGGGCTGAACTGGGCAGCCCTGAAAAAGCTTTTAGAAGACTTCAAGGGCTGCAGCACTTACATGTCAGGGTGACATTCTGTGCTGCGGCTCCGTCACCTCCGCAGCGGCGTCGCATACTCCCGCTGGCTCTGTTCCCGGGTACTTGCGGCGGAGATGCTCCGGTTCTGGGCACACGGTCGCAGACGCTCTCCTGGTTTGTGTGGCTGCTACTGAAGGGAGGAGGCAAGAGTGTCCCCCAGTCAGGACCCGCCATTAAATTGCGTTCCGGGCGCAGTCTAGGAGACGGACTGTGATGCTGGCGTGGACACTGTAACTGGGCAGGGACCCCACTATATCCATCAGGGCAGAGGAGTACAGGTCGGATATATTAATATCCACTATTTCTCTAACGTCCTAGTGGATGCTGGGGACTCCGTCAGGACCATGGGGAATAGCGGCTCCGCAGGAGACAGGGCACAAAAAGTAAGCTTTTAGGATCACATGGTGTGTACTGGCTCCTCCCCCTATGACCCTCCTCCAAGCCTCAGTTAGGTTTTTGTGCCCGTCCGAGCAGGGTGCAATCTAGGTGGCTCTCATAAAGAGCTGCTTAGAAAAAGTTTTTTAGGTTTCTTATTTTCAGTGAGTCCTGCTGGCAACAGGCTCACTGCTACGAGGGACTTAGGGGAGAGAAGTGAACTCACCTGCGTGCAGGATGGATTTGCTTCTTAGGCTACTGGACACCATTAGCTCCAGAGGGATCGAACACAGGCCCAGCCATGGAGTCCGGTCCCGGAGCCGTGCCGCCGACCCCCCTTGCAGATGCCGAAGTTGAAGAGGTCCAGAGGTCCGGAAACAGGCGGCAGAAGACTTTCAGTCTTCATAAGGTAGCGCACAACACTGCAGCTGTGCGCCATTGTTGTCGGCACACTTCACACCAGCGGTCACTGAGGGTGCAGGGCGCTGGGGGGGGCGCCCTGGGCAGCAATGTATAATACCTTTTTCTATGGCTAAAATACATCACATATAGCCCTTGAGGCTATATGGATGTATTTAACCCCTGCCATATATCGCAAACTCCGGGAGAAGAGCCCGCCGTTTTAGGGGGCGGGGCCTATTCTCCTCAGCACACAGCGCCATTTTCCTGCTCAGCTCCGCTGTGAGGAAGGCTCCCAGGACTCTCCCCTGCACTGCACTACAGAAACAGGGTAAAACAGAGAAGGGGAGCATATTTTGGCGATATTTTTATATATTAAGCGCATATAACAGAAACAACACCTTTTAGGGTTGTTTATATACATTTTTATAGCGCTTTGGTGTGTGCTGGCAAACTCTCCCTCTGTCTCCCCAAAGGGCTAGTGGGGTCCTGTCTTCGATAAGAGCATTCCCTGTGTGTCTGCTGTGTGTCGGTACGTGTGTGTCGACATGTATGAGGACGATGTTGGTGTGGAGGCGGAGCAATTGCCGGTAATGGTGATGTCACCCCCTAGGGAGTCGACACCGGAATGGATGGCTTTAATTATGGAATTACGTGATAATGTTAGCACGCTGCAAAAGTCAGTTGACGACATGAGACGGCCGGAAAACCAGTTAGTACCTGTCCAGGCGTCTCAGGCACCGTCGGGGGCTGTAAAACGTCCCTTACCTCAGTCAGTCGACACAGGTACCGACACAGATGAATCTAGTGTCGACGGTGAAGAAAGAAACGTATTTTCCAATAGGGCCACACGTTATATGATCACGGCAATGAAGGAGGCTTTGCATATCTCTGATACTGCAGGTACCTCAAAGGGGGGTATTATGTGGGGTGTGAAAAAACTACCTGTAGCTTTTCCAGAATCAGAGGAATTGAATGACGTGTGTGATGAAGCGTGGGTTAACCCCGATAGAAAACTGCTAATTTCAAAGAAGTTATTGGCATTATACCCTTTCCCACCAGAGGTTAGGGCGCGCTGGGAAACACCCCCTAGGGTGGATAAGGCGCTCACACGCTTATCAAAACAAGTGGCGTTACCGTCTCCTGATACGGCCGCCCTCAAGGATCCAGCTGATAGGAGGCTGGAAACTACCCTGAAAAGTATATACACACATACTGGTGTTATACTGCGACCAGCAATAGCCTCAGCCTGGATGTGCAGTGCTGGGGTGGTGTGGTCAGATTCCCTGACTGAAAATATTGATACCCTGGATAGGGACAGTATTTTATTGACTATAGAGCAATTAAAGGATGCTTTTCTTTATATGCGAGATGCTCAGAGGGATATTTGCACTCTGGCATCGAGAGTAAGTGCGATGTCCATATCTGCCAGAAGAAGTTTATGGACGCGACAGTGGTCAGGTGATGCGGATTCCAAACGGCATATGGAAGTATTGCCGTATAAAGGAGAGGAATTATTTGGGGTCGGTCTATCGGATCTGGTGGCCACGGCAACAGCCGGAAAATCCACTTTTTTACCTCAGGTCACCTCCCAACAGAAAAAGACACCGTCTTTTCAGCCGCAGTCCTTTCCTTCCTATAAGAACAAGCGGGCAAAAGGACAGTCATATTTGCCCAGAGGCAAAGGAAGGGGTAAGAGGGTGCAGCAAGCAACTACTTCCCACAAACAGAAGCCCTCCCCGGCTTCTACAAAGCCCTCACCATGACGCTGGGGCTGTGCAAGCGGACTCAGGGGCGGTGGGGGGTCGACTAAAGATTTTCAGCACACAGTGGGCGCGCTCACAGGTGGACCCTTGGATCCTGCAGGTAGTATCTCAGGGTTACAAGTTGGAATTCGAAAAGTCTCCCCCTCGCCGGTTCCTAAAGTCTGCTTTACCAACGTCTCCCTCAGAAAGGGCGACGGTATTGGAAGCCATTCACAAGCTGTATTCTCAGCAGGTGATAGTCAAGGTACCCCTCCTACAACAGGGAAAGGGGTATTATTCCACACTATTTGTGGTACCGAAGCCGGACGGTTCGGTAAGACCTATTCTAAATCTGAAATCCTTGAACCTGTACATACAGAAATTCAAGTTCAAGATGGAGTCACTCAGAGCAGTGATAGCGAATCTGGAAGAAGGGGACTTCATGGTGTCCCTGGACATAAAAGATGCTTATCTGCATGTCCCAATTTACCCTTCACACCAAGGGTATCTCAGGTTCGTGATACAAAACTGTCATTATCAGTTTCAAACGCTGCCGTTTGGTTTGTCCACGGCACCTCGGGTCTTTACCAAGGTAATGGCCGAAATGATGGTTCTTCTACGAAGAAAAGGCGTATTAATTATCCCTTACTTGGACGATCTCCTGATAAGGGCAAGGTCCAGAGAACAGCTGGAAGTCGGAGTAGCACTAACCCAAGTAGTGCTTCAACAACACGGGTGGATTCTGAATCTTCCAAAATCTCAATTGACCCCGACGACACGTCTGCTGTTCCTGGGAATGATTCTGGACACTGTTCAGAAAAAGGTGTTTCTCCCGGAGGAGAAAGCAAGGGAGTTATCCGAACTTGTCAGGAACCTCCTAAAACCAGGAAATGTGTCAGTACATCAATGCACAAGAGTCCTGGGAAAGATGGTGGCTTCTTACGAAGCAATTCCATTCGGCAGATTCCACGCACGAATATTTCAGTGGGATCTGCTGGACAAATGGTCCGGATCGCATCTGCACATGCATCAGCGGATAACACTGTCACCAAGAACAAGGGTGTCTCTTCTGTGGTGGTTGCAGAGTGCCCATCTGTTAGAGGGCCGCAGATTCGGCATACAGGACTGGGTCCTGGTGACTACGGATGCCAGCCTACGAGGCTGGGGAGCAGTCACACAGGGAAGAAACTTCCAGGGCGTGTGGTCGAACCTGGAGACGTCTCTTCACATAAATATACTGGAGCTAAGAGCGATTTACAATGCTCTAAGCCTGGCAAAACCGCTGCTTCAGGGTCAGCCGGTGTTGATCCAGTCGGACAACATCACGGCAGTCGCCCACGTAAACAGACAGGGCGGCACGAGAAGCAGAAGAGCAATGACAGAAGCTGCAAGGATTCTTCGCTGGGCGGAAAATCATGTCATAGCACTGTCAGCAGTGTTCATTCCGGGAGTGGACAACTGGGAAGCAGACTTCCTCAGCAGACACGACCTCCACCCGGGAGAGTGGGGACTTCATCCAGAAGTCTTCCACATGATTGTGAAACGTTGGGAAAAACCAAAGGTGGACATGATGGCGTCCCGCCTCAACAAGAAACTGGACAGATATTGCGCCAGGTCAAGAGACCCTCAGGCAATAGCTGTGGACGCTCTGGTAACACCGTGGGTGTACCAGTCCGTGTATGTGTTTCCTCCTCTGCCTCTCATACCAAAGGTACTGAGAATTATACGGCTACGGGGAGTAAGAACAATACTCGTGGCTCCGGATTGGCCGAGAAGGACTTGGTACCCGGAACTTCAAGAGATGCTCACGGAAGAGCCGTGGCCTCTACCGTTAAGAAGGGATCTGCTTCAGCAGGGACCTTGTATGTTCCAAGACTTACCGCGACTGCGTTTGACGGCATGGCGGTTGAACGCCGGATTCTAAAAGAAAAGGGCATTCCAGAGGAAGTTATTCCTACCTTGATTAAAGCCAGGAAGGAAGTGACCGCACAACATTATCACCGCATTTGGAGAAAATATGTTGCGTGGTGTGAGGCCAAGAAGGCCCCAACGGAGGAATTTCAATTGGGTCGATTCCTACATTTCCTGCAGGCAGGATTGTCTATGGGCCTCAAATTGGGGTCTATTAAGGTTCAAATTTCGGCCTTATCGATTTTCTTCCAGAAAGAATTGGCTTCAGTGCCTGAAGTACAAACCTTTGTCAAAGGTGTACTACATATACAGCCCCCGATTGTGCCTCCAGTGGCACCGTGGGATCTCAACGTAGTTTTGGATTTTCTCAAATCCCATTGGTTTGAGCCGCTCAAATCGGTAGATTTGAAGTATCTTACATGGAAAGTAACCATGCTACTGGCCCTGGCTTCAGCCAGGAGAGTATCAGAGTTGGCGGCTTTATCGTACAAAAGCCCATATCTGATTTTCCATTCGGACAGGGCAGAACTGCGGACGCGTCCTCAGTTTCTGCCTAAGGTGGTTTCGGCTTTTCACTTGAACCAGCCTATTGTGGTGCCTGCGGCTACTAGCGACTTGGAGGACTCCAAGTTGCTGGACGTTGTCAGAGCATTGAAAATATATATTTCAAGGACGGCTGGAGTCAGAAAATCTGACTCGCTGTTTATCCTGTATGCACCCAACAAGATGGGTGCTCCTGCGTCTAAGCAGACGATTGCTCGTTGGATCTGTAGCACAATCCAACTTGCACATTCTGTGGCAGGCCTGCCACAGCCTAAATCTGTAAATGCCCACTCCACAAGGAAGGTGGGCTCATCTTGGGCGGCTGCCCGAGGGGTCTCGGCATTACAACTTTGCCGAGCAGCTACGTGGTCAGGGGAGAACACGTTTGTAAAATTTTACAAATTTGATACTCTGGCTAAGGAGGACCTGGAGTTCTCTCATTCGGTGCTGCAGAGTCATCCGCACTCTCCCGCCCGTTTGGGAGCTTTGGTATAATCCCCATGGTCCTGACGGAGTCCCCAGCATCCACTAGGACGTTAGAGAAAATAAGAATTTACTTACCGATAATTCTATTTCTCATAGTCCGTAGTGGATGCTGGGCGCCCATCCCAAGTGCGGATTGTCTGCAATACTTGTACATAGTTATTGTTACAAAAATCGGGTTATTATTGTTGTGAGCCATCTTTTCAGAGGCTTCTTCGTTGTTATCATACTGTTAACTGGGTTCAATCACAAGTTGTACGGTGTGATTGGTGTGGCTGGTATGAGTCTTACCCGGGATTCAAGATCCTTCCTTATTGTGTACGCTCGTCCGGGCACAGTACCTAACTGAGGCTTGGAGGAGGGTCATAGGGGGAGGAGCCAGTACACACCATGTGATCCTAAAAGCTTACTTTTTGTGCCCTGTCTCCTGCGGAGCCGCTATTCCCCATGGTCCTGACGGAGTCCCCAGCATCCACTACGGACTATGAGAAATAGAATTATCGGTAAGTAAATTCTTATTATTAATATCCACTTTTAAAAAGGCTCCATAGTACCAGGTGGTGAAATCCAGCATAGGGGAGAAAGCGCTTGACCTGTAGCCTCTCCCCCGGCTCAGGGCGCCATCTACTAGTGGTGTTCCCACCCTGGAGCTGGCTCACGCCCTCCCTCACTCCCTGACTGAGACGCTGGGCGCCATTTTCTAGAATAGCTGCGACTGGTCTCCGGGACTGCTGGTCAAGGTCTCCTTTGTAAACCCGCCTGTGCATCAGCGCCGTGGTCTTACAAACACTTAAGTATTCTACATGTGGTTATTAAGACAGCGTTAGTTAAGAACAAGTGTACCTGTGCCAGAATATATTGTACGAGTATTCTGATATATACATCCGGTCTCAGACCGTACATTGTTTTTATATATATATATATATATATATATATATATATAGACATACATATACATATACTAATTTTGGAGGGTTACCACCTGCGCACTGAGGTAATGTCAACCCCCTATTGGGTGTGGCGAGCTGCTGATGTTTGTAGGTGATCTAACCTACTGGAAAAGTTTGCAGAGTATAAACAACACAGCGCTCAACCCCTGATAAGAACTAATGCAGTTTCGGTGTTCACTTTATCTATGTGTTCTTATTCATGAAAATAATAATAATGAATCACAAGTGTAAATCATACTCTGTATTGATGTTGAAAAAATGCTAATATCAGTTTGATGTAACAATTAAACTTTTATTTCCGGAGTCACAGTGCTCCTTGTAGATACTTGGTAAATATAAGGTTAACTTTGTAACTAATTGGGGTTATTTCAGTCCATGCAATTGCGTGAAATCTCTCCTGTAAAATAATTATCAGGAGTACTTGACCTCTTTCAAAGGTCCAAATTAATGTGTCCAGATTACTAGCCGAAAAAAACATGAAAACAACATAAAATTAAAAATAATGAAAAAATAAAAACAAACATAGAAATAAAAAGGGTTCAATTGCTGATCGCAAAAGTTCTAACGTTTAATCTTAAATGTGTTATCACTGCCCTAATTAGGGCCGTCTTTTAGTCCTGCTGATCGCAGTGAATTTCCTGGTATAAATGTCAATGGAGATGTGAGTTGGGGGATATATGTTCTGGGGGTGCGGCGTCCCGTAACCCTCAGGTGCATATACTTACCCTTCTTCCTCTTGTCGTCTTAGCCTCTCGTCCCCCGCTGTGTCCGTTCGTCTGTCCCTCCATCTCTCTCCCCACAGCCGGCGCAGAGCCCCTGTGTGCAGCCTGCACACCGAGGCACGGACCTTCGGGGCGGCGGAATCACCGGCGGCTACGGCACTTCCGGGCACTGTCAGCCTGTTACTGGCGTTCGGTCCCCGGCGTGCTGCAGCACCCACGGCGGCTCTACTTCACTGGCCAGTGAAGGAGACTGTGGGATCTGGAAGCGGCTGATCTTTACAGCGGGTGTTCGAATGATGCTAGATGTTAGATGTGTTAGATGTGTCGTTTTTCTCCAACGCGTTTCAGCCTTAATTGGCCTTCCTCTGGGAGCAGTGTATCATTCTGGGCTGCATGGGACTCTTTATATGGTCCCTCCTAATTTCTGATTGGCTGCAATTAATTGATTGATTGTTGGTTAATCAGGAACGCATGCTGGGTTGTAATTGATCCTGTCTGTTTTGATTTAAACGTTAGTACGTTTTACATTTGATGCAGTATTTCAGTTGCAGCTTTGACAATGCATATGAGCCTCCTTATTAGTCATTCTGATGTTTTAGTGAAACATACCATGTTTTGGTGAAAATATAAAACACCGACAATGCCAACCTTTCAATCTCGTGGAATAAATACAGACTGACAACCCTTATAAGTGTCAGTTTCATATGTGGAATGACCCTGATAGTTGTAATCCCTGATGGGATTATACGTGTGCATCCCTCATAATAAACTTACTATTATGGAATGAAGAGATAATCACTATAGGAACCTAGTAAATGAATATAGTGTTTGTCTAACGTTTTTTCATACCATATACCATATCTGATTTGTGTTTTATTTTTAAGTACAATGAGTTATGTTATGTTAGCGGAGCCAGATGCTTTCACTGTGGGTAGGATTAATTGGTTATATGGATCATGAGGGAGGAGTGGGGGGGGGGGAAAGGTACGGGAGTGAAAGGGGGGGAAAACTGTGTTGAATTTAAAGGGGAAGGAAGGAAAAAAAGGGGAGGGTACGTAGGTGGATACCGGTTGGAGAAGGGTGGTTGGTATGTGGTGTGAAGATATGGAATAATTAATTGAATCTGAATGAATCTTTGTTAACCTATGTCCAAAGTGCCCATGTGTTCCTGATATTATTATTGTATACTAATCCCTCGTATATTGGGTCTATGCTCATCCCACAATGATTGGGACTCTTGTCGAGTTACTCTTGTGTGTTACTCTGTTTTTTCTTACGGAATCAGCTGTAGGCTATGGTTAACTGCCCCCTATTAGGATTCTAGTTCTTCTTGCAAATGATGGATCTGACTTCATTGTCAAGATTTAGTCCCCGAGGTGTGAATGTTTTCAATTCATACATCCATTTAAGTTCTGTCCTGTTGATCTTGTTCAGAAAGTTTCCTCCTCTCCAGTTTGGTGTTACCTCTTCTATGCCAATGAATCTCAGAGAGCTTGGATCGCTCTCATGGAATTCTCTGAAATGCCTTGATAAGTTATGCTCTTCTGATCCTTTTTTGATATTTCTAATGTGTTCACTTATTCGTGTTTTAAGTGTCCTTATCGTTCTGCCCACATATTGTTTGTGACAGTCACATTCTATTAGGTATATAACACCTTTGCTGTTGCATGTTATCCTGTTCCTCACTTCATATTCTTTTTTGGTGGTGTTTGATGTGAACTGTGTTGTTGGTTTTGTGCTTCTATTTCTTGCATTGGTGCAGCCTAGACATGTGCCACAGTAATAGAAACCTTTTTTGGGGTCTACACCTGTTAGTGTCATCTGCTTCTGCCGTCTAGGGGGAATGTGATTGTGTACCAATGTCTTCTTTATATCTGGGGCCTTTCTGAAGACTAGTCTGGGTTTTGTTGGAAGTTTGTCCGCTAATGTCTCATCCTCCATTAGAAGAAGCCAGTTTTTCTTTAGGATTTTTTTCAATTGTGTTGCTTGTTTGGAGTAACCTGTAATGAAAACTATCTCCTCCTTGTTTTCTTTTTTCTTGTTCTGTTTCTTGTATTTTAATAAATCAGCCCTTTCATAAGCTGTAACTTCGGTGAACGCTTTCTTTACCATTTCTTCATCATATTTTTTCTCCAAAAATTGTGTAGTGAGTTCTTCTCCTTGTGTTTTGAAATCTTCCATCCTGGAGCAATTTCTCCTCAGTCTTGTAAATTGTCCTTTGGGTACCGTCTGGAGCCAGTTTGGGTGATGCCCACTTGTTGAGAGTATGAAGCTGTTTACATCAACTGGTTTCTTGTAGGTTTTTGTCTGTATTTCTCCTTCTTTAATGAATATCTCCAAGTCCAGGAATTCTATTCTCGTTTTGCTGTAGTTCGCAGTGAAAATCAGGTTGTTGTTATTAACGTTAAGATATTTCAAAAAGTCCTTTAATCCATCTTCATCCCCGTGCCATAGAAAGAATACATCATCTATGTACCTAGTCCACAGTACGAGATTTGCTCCAAGACTATGATGGTTCCAAATGTGTTGGTCCTCCCACCAACCCATGAACAGATTGGCATAGCTCGGAGCAAATCTCGTACCCATTGCTGTGCCAGTCGTTTGTAGATAAAAATGATTCTCGAACCACACATAGTTGTGTTTCAAAATGAAACTGATACTGTCTAGTATGAAATCACGTTGTGTTTGTGGGATGTGTCCTTCTTTGTCAAGGTGATATCTGATGCTTCTGAGACCTTGTTCATGGTTTATAACTGAATAAAGTGACGTTATGTCTGTGGTTACCAGCCACATTCGTTCGTTCCATGTGACGTTCTGTAGGATGTTCAATATTTGTGTTGTGTCTTTCAAATGTGAGGGTAATGATTGTACAAGAGGTTGTAGTATTGTGTCTAGATATTGTGAGAGATTGGCGGTGAGTGACCCTATCCCTGAAATGATGGGACGGCCTGGCGGTGTGTGTGGATTTTTGTGAATTTTTGGCAGGTAGTAAAATACTGGAATGATGGGGTGTGGAGTCTGTATGAATTTGTATTCCTGATCTGTGAGTATACCTGAAGTTCTTCCTGCTCGTATAAGGAGTTCAAGCTCTGATTGAAATGCTGTAGTGGGATCACCCTGTAGAACCTTGTATGTTGTGGTGTCTCCCAAGATCCTGTGTGCCTCTAATAAATAGTCAGACTTGTTTAGAATGACTATTCCCCCCCCCCTTATCTGCTGGTTTCACTATTAAGGAGTTGTTATCTTGTAGTTCTTGTAGCATGTTGCGGTCTTTCTTACTCAGGTTGTTCTGGGACCTCTTCTTTTGCTCCAGTTTTTCTATATCGCTTTCCATCATTTTTACAAACGCACTGATTTGGGATCCTTGTATGTGGGTGGGGTAAAACTCTGATGGTGGTTTTAATCCAGTGTGCTTGAAATGGTCTGTATTATCAGTATTCCGTATCTGCGCCTGATTTGTAGTAGAGAAGTACTTTTTAAGAGTCAGTTTGCGGGCAAATTTGTGTATATCGATGTATGTATTGAACTTATTCATTGAGATTGTGGGGGCAAACTTCAGACCTTTGTCTAATATTTTCAGGTGGTCTTCTGTGAGTGTAGTGTTGCTCAAATTGAATATGCCCTTTCCTACATCTGGTGTTCCTGTGGTGACTGGACCTTTGCTTTTTTCTCCTCCCCTGCAACCTCTTCTTGTTCTTCCAATTTTCTTTTTCCTCCCCTCACAATTGTGGTAATTATGTCCGTTTTTGTTGTGAGGGTGCTCTTCCCTAAAAAAGGGACAATGGCACATGTTGTTTCTTCCTCAATGTAGGTTCTTGGTATTTCTTTGACCGTGCTGTTTTTCCGAGTCGTATTTGAATCCCCTGTAACTACGGTTGCTAGTACCCCAATCTCTCTCTGTTTCTCTGTCTTCAATAGACTTGTGTTCCAACCTTTTTCTAGTGATAATCTAGCTATATTTTCGTATTCCGTTTCTTCCTCTACTTCATGAATTGAGAAGGAGTCTTCTATTGTATCTTCCTCTGATGTTAAGTCAATGGATGAGACCTCTTCTGCTCCTATTTTTGTATATATCTTCTTGTTGTGTAACCTTGACATATACTGCTGATATGTTAAATTGAGACGTTGGTATATAGGGGTATTCTGGCTTGAAGTGTTTCTTGGAAGGAGGTGTGCTGAGCCTCTCTTCTTGTCCTTTGTGTTGAGTAAACCTTTCTTTGTCGTGTGTACTTTTTTGATTCCAAATTTGTCTCTACATATCTTGTTTTTCTTAGTTTCTATGAGTTTATTTTCCCCTCTCAGTATTCTATTTGCTGTCAGATCTGATAGTGCAATGAATTCTTGCTTATCTTTGTGGGGTTCTAATTCACTATCTAATTTCTTGATTTCTGTATCTAATTGTGTCAAATGTTCTGTATTTGTCTCTATCAGCAATGTGATGAGTTTGTTCGAGCATTCAGTCAGAATGTCATCCCACTTTGATCTGAAGACTTTGTCATTCCTATCTCTTGTCGGTACCTTCTTGATATGTAAACCCTTGGGTATTAGTTTATTCTGCAGGTACCATTTCAGTGTATGATTGTCCCACCATAACCGTGTTTCCTTATTTACTAGTTTCTCAAGTTCCAAAAATGTGTCACAGAAGGTGTTGGTGGATTCTGACACCTGTGTTTGGTCTGAAAGTGTTGAAAAGACTGCATGTGCCCTATTGTCCCTGTTGTTTCTCAGTTCCAATATACCCATCTATATCCTCTTGCTGCTTGTGGTTTTAGATCAAGAATAGCAATTTTGGAGGGTTACCACCTGCGCACTGAGGTAATGTCAACCCCCTATTGGGTGTGGCGAGCTGCTGATGTTTGTAGGTGATCTAACCTACTGGAAAAGTTTGCAGAGTATAAACAACACAGCGCTCAACCCCTGATAAGAACTAATGCAGTTTCGATGTTCACTTTATCTATGTGTTCTTATTCATGAAAATAATAATAATGAATCACAAGTGTAAATCATACTCTGTATTGATGTTGAAAAAATGCTAATATCAGTTTGATGTAACAATTAAACTTTTATTTCCGGAGTCACAGTGCTCCTTGTAGATACTTGGTAAATATAAGGTTAACTTTGTAACTAATTGGGGTTATTTCAGTCCATGCAATTGCGTGAAATCTCTCCTGTAAAATAATTATCAGGAGTACTTGACCTCTTTCAAAGGTCCAAATTAATGTGTCCAGATTACTAGCCGAAAAAACCATGAAAACAACATAAAATTAAAAATAATGAAAAAATAAAAACAAAACAAAGAAATAAAAAGGGTTCAATTGCTGATCGCAAAAGTTCTAACGTTTAATCTTAAATGTGTTATCACTGCCCTAATTAGGGCCGTCTTTTAGTCCTGCTGATCGCAGTGAATTTCCTGGTATAAATGTCAATGGAGATGTGAGTTGGGGGATATATGTTCTGGGGGTGCGGCGTCCCGTAACCCTCAGGTGCATATACTTACCCTTCTTCCTCTTGTCGTCTTAGCCTCTCGTCCCCCGCTGTGTCCGTTCGTCTGTCCCTCCGTCTCTCTCCCCGCGGCCGGCGCAGAGCCCGTGTGCAGCCTGCACACCGAGGCACGGACCTTCGGGGCGGCGGAATCACCGGCGGCTACGGCACTTCCGGGCACTGTCAGCCTGTTACTGGCGTTCGGTCCCCGGCGTGCTGCAGCACCCACGGCGGCTCTACTTCACTGGCCAGTGAAGGAGACTGTGGGATCTGGAAGCGGCTGATCTTTACAGCGGGTGTTCGAATGATGCTAGATGTTAGATGTGTTAGATGTGTCGTTTTTCTCCAACGCGTTTCAGCCTTAATTGGCCTTCCTCTGGGAGCAGTGTATCATTCTGGGCTGCATGGGACTCTTTATATGGTCCCTCCTAATTTCTGATTGGCTGCAATTAATTGATTGATTGTTGGTTAATCAGGAACGCATGCTGGGTTGTAATTGATCCTGTCTGTTTTGATTTAAACGTTAGTACGTTTTACATTTGATGCAGTATTTCAGTTGCAGCTTTGACAATGCATATGAGCCTCCTTATTAGTCATTCTGATGTTTTAGTGAAACATACCATGTTTTGGTGAAAATATAAAACACCGACAATGCCAACCTTTCAATCTCGTGGAATAAATACAGACTGACAACCCTTATAAGTGTCAGTTTCATATGTGGAATGACCCTGATAGTTGTAATCCCTGATGGGATTATACGTGTGCATCCCTCATAAAATAAACTTACTATTATGGAATGAAGAGATAATCACTATAGGAACCTAGTAAATGAATATAGTGTTTGTCTAACGTTTTTTCATACCATATACCATATCTGATTTGTGTTTTATTTTTAAGTACAATGATTTATGTTATGTTGGCGGAGCCAGATGCTTTCACTGTGGGTAGGATTAATTGGTTATATGGATCATGAGGGAGGAGTGGGGGGGGGGGGGGGGGAAGGTACGGGAGTGAAAGGGGGGGGAAACTGTGTTGAATTTAAAGGGGAAGGAAGGAAAAAAAGGGGAGGGTACGTAGGTGGATACCGGTTGGAGAAGGGTGGTTGGTATGTGGTGTGAAGATATGGAATAATTAATTGAATCTGAATGAATCTTTGTTAACCTATGTCCAAAGTGCCCATGTGTTCCTGATATTATTATTGTATACTAATCCCTCGTATATTGGGTCTATGCTCATCCCACAATGATTGGGACTCTTGTCGAGTTACTCTTGTGTGTTACTCTGTTTTTTCTTACGGAATCAGCTGTAGGCTATGGTTAACTGCCCCCTATTAGGATTCTAGTTCTTCTTGCAAATGATGGATCTGACTTCATTGTCAAGATTTAGTCCCCGAGGTGTGAATGTTTTCAATTCATACATCCATTTAAGTTCTGTCCTGTTGATCTTGTTCATAAAGTTTCCTCCTCTCCAGTTTGGTGTTACCTCTTCTATGCCAATGAATCTCAGAGAGCTTGGATCGCTCTCATGGAATTCTCTGAAATGCCTTGATAAGTTATGCTCTTCTGATCCTTTTTTGATATTTCTAATGTGTTCACTTATTCGTGTTTTAAGTGTCCTTATCGTTCTGCCCACATATTGTTTGTGACAGTCACATTCTATTAGGTATATAACACCTTTGCTGTTGCATGTTATCCTGTTCCTCACTTCATATTCTTTTTTGGTGGTGTTTGATGTGAACTGTGTTGTTGGTTTTGTGCTTCTATTTCTTGCATTGGTGCAGCCTAGACATGTGCCACAGTAATAGAAACCTTTTTTGGGGTCTACACCTGTTAGTGTCATCTGCTTCTGCCGTCTAGGGGGAATGTGATTGTGTACCAATGTCTTCTTTATATCTGGGGCCTTTCTGAAGACTAGTCTGGGTTTTGTTGGAAGTTTGTCCGCTAATGTCTCATCCTCCATTAGAAGAAGCCAGTTTTTCTTTAGGATTTTTTTTCAATTGTGTTGCTTGTTTGGAGTAACCTGTAATGAAAACTATCTCCTCCTTGTTTTCTTTTTTCTTGTTCTGTTTCTTGTATTTTAATAAATCAGCCCTTTCATAAGCTGTAACTTCGGTGAACGCTTTCTTTACCATTTCTTCATCATATTTTTTCTCCAAAAATTGTGTAGTGAGTTCTTCTCCTTGTGTTTTGAAATCTTCCATCCTGGAGCAATTTCTCCTCAGTCTTGTAAATTGTCCTTTGGGTACCGTCTGGAGCCAGTTTGGGTGATGCCCACTTGTTGAGAGTATGAAGCTGTTTACATCAACTGGTTTCTTGTAGGTTTTTGTCTGTATTTCTCCTTCTTTAATGAATATCTCCAAGTCCAGGAATTCTATTCTCGTTTTGCTGTAGTTCGCAGTGAAAATCAGGTTGTTGTTATTAACGTTAAGATATTTCAAAAAGTCCTTTAATCCATCTTCATCCCCGTGCCATAGAAAGAATACATCATCTATGTACCTAGTCCACAGTACGAGATTTGCTCCAAGACTATGATGGTTCCAAATGTGTTGGTCCTCCCACCAACCCATGAACAGATTGGCATAGCTCGGAGCAAATCTCGTACCCATTGCTGTGCCAGTCGTTTGTAGATAAAAATGATTCTCGAACCACACATAGTTGTGTTTCAAAATGAAACTGATACTGTCTAGTATGAAATCACGTTGTGTTTGTGGGATGTGTCCTTCTTTGTCAAGGTGATATCTGATGCTTCTGAGACCTTGTTCATGGTTTATGACTGAATAAAGTGACGTTATGTCTGTGGTTACCAGCCACATTCGTTCGTTCCATGTGACGTTCTGTAGGATGTTCAATATTTGTGTTGTGTCTTTCAAATGTGAGGGTAATGATTGTACAAGAGGTTGTAGTATTGTGTCTAGATATTGTGAGAGATTGGCGGTGAGTGACCCTATCCCTGAAATGATGGGACGGCCTGGCGGTGTGTGTGGATTTTTGTGAATTTTTGGCAGGTAGTAAAATACTGGAATGATGGGGTGTGGAGTCTGTATGAATTTGTATTCCTGATCTGTGAGTATACCTGAAGTTCTTCCTGCTCGTATAAGGAGTTCAAGCTCTGATTGAAATGCTGTAGTGGGATCACCCTGTAGAACCTTGTATGTTGTGGTGTCTCCCAAGATCCTGTGTGCCTCTAATAAATAGTCAGACTTGTTTAGAATGACTATTCCCCCCCCCCCCCCTTATCTGCTGGTTTCACTATTAAGGAGTTGTTATCTTGTAGTTCTTGTAGCATGTTGCGGTCTTTCTTACTCAGGTTGTTCTGGGACCTCTTCTTTTGCTCCAGTTTTTCTATATCGCTTTCCATCATTTTTACGAACGCACTGATTTGGGATCCTTGTATGTGGGTGGGGTAAAACTCTGATGGTGGTTTTAATCCAGTGTGCTTGAAATGGTCTGTATTATCAGTATTCCGTATCTGCGCCTGATTTGTAGTAGAGAAATACTTTTTAAGAGTCAGTTTGCGGGCAAATTTGTGTATATCGATGTATGTATTGAACTTATTCATTGAGATTGTGGGGGCAAACTTCAGACCTTTGTCTAATATTTTCAGGTGGTCTTCTGTGAGTGTAGTGTTGCTCAAATTGAATATGCCCTTTCCTACATCTGGTGTTCCTGTGGTGACAGGACCTTTGCTTTTTTCTCCTCCCCTGCAACCTCTTCTTGTTCTTCCAATTTTCTTTTTCCTCCCCTCACAATTGTGGTAATTATGTCCGTTTTTGTTGTGAGGGTGCTCTTCCCTAAAAAAGGGACAATGGCACATGTTGTTTCTTCCTCAATGTAGGTTCTTGGTATTTCTTTGACCGTGCTGTTTTTCCGAGTCGTGTTTGAATCCCCTGTAACTACGGTTGCTAGTACCCCAATCTCTCTCTGTTTCTCTGTCTTCAATAGACTTGTGTTCCAACCTTTTTCTAGTGATAATCTAGCTATATTTTCGTATTCCGTTTCTTCCTCTACTTCATGAATTGAGAAGGAGTCTTCTATTGTATCTTCCTCTGATGTTAAGTCAATGGATGAGACCTCTTCTGCTCCTATTTTTGTATATATCTTCTTGTTGTGTAACCTTGACATATACTGCTGATATGTTAAATTGAGACGTTGGTATATAGGGGTATTCTGGCTTGAAGTGTTTCTTGGAAGGAGGTGTGCTGAGCCTCTCTTCTTGTCCTTTGTGTTGAGTAAACCTTTCTTTGTCGTGTGTACTTTTTTGATTCCAAATTTGTCTCTACATATCTTGTTTTTCTTAGTTTCTATGAGTTTATTTTCCCCTCTCAGTATTCTATTTGCTGTCAGATCTGATAGTGCAATGAATTCTTGCTTATCTTTGTGGGGTTCTAATTCACTATCTAATTTCTTGATTTCTGTATCTAATTGTGTCAAATGTTCTGTATTTGTCTCTATCAGCAATGTGATGAGTTTGTTCGAGCATTCAGTAAGAATGTCATCCCACTTTGATCTGAAGACTTTGTCATTCCTATCTCTTGTCGGTACCTTCTTGATATGTAAACCCTTGGGTATTAGTTTATTCTGCAGGTACCATTTCAGTGTATGATTGTCCCACCATAACCGTGTTTCCTTATTTACTAGTTTCTCAAGTTCCAAAAATGTGTCACAGAAGGTGTTGGTGGATTCTGACACCTGTGTTTGGTCTGAAAGTGTTGAAAAGACTGCATGTGCCCTATTGTCCCTGTTGTTTCTCAGTTCCAATATACCCATCTATATCCTCTTGCTGCTTGTGGTTTTAGATCAAGAATAGCAATTTTGGAGGGTTACCACCTGCGCACTGAGGTAATGTCAACCCCCTATTGAGTGTGGCGAGCTGCTGATGTTTGTAGGTGATCTAACCTACTGGAAAAGTTTGCAGAGTATAAACAACACAGCGCTCAACCCCTGATAAGAACTAATGCAGTTTCGATGTTCACTTTATCTATGTGTTCTTATTCATGAAAATAATAATAATGAATCACAAGTGTAAATCATACTCTGTATTGATGTTGAAAAAATGCTAATATCAGTTTGATGTAACAATTAAACTTTTATTTCCGGAGTCACAGTGCTCCTTGTAGATACTTGGTAAATATAAGGTTAACTTTGTAACTAATTGGGGTTATTTCAGTCCATGCAATTTGTCATGACTAAGGTTTTGTGAACCCGGTGTTAGTGAAGTCTGTGCGGGCGACTGGAGGATTATATGAATACTACCACTGACCTGGTTTGGGACTGTTGTGGACTCTGGGTTTCTTCCGGTGACTGGGAAGAGGAACCGCAGCAGAGATGGCCGAATCTAGGTTCTCCTCATGCAGGATTAGGTCGGCAGACAGGAGGCATGCTGAAGGTCTCCTGAAAGACAGAACTGGAAAGGCACTGATGAATCAGTGAAGAATACCAGGTATAATTGTGCTAAAGGGCACGGGGTGCTTGCGGACACTGAGGTGCTTGCGGACACTGAGGTGCTTGCGGACACTGAGGTGCTTGCGGACACTGAGGTGCTTGGGGACACTGAGGTGCTTGGGGACACTGAGGTGCTTGGGGACACTGAGGTGCTTGGAGACACTGAGGTGCTTGGAGACACTGAGGTACGTGGAGGCACTGAGGTACGTGGAGGCACTGAGGTGCGTGGAGGCACTGGGGTGCGTAGAGACACTGGGGTGCGTAGGGGTGCTGAGGCACGGAGGTGCTGGAAGCACGGAGATGCTGAGGCACGGAGGTACTGAGGCACGGAGGTACTGATGCACGGAGGTGCTGAAAGCACGGAGGTGCTGAGGCACTGAGGCACGGAGATGCTGAGGCACTGAGGTGCTGAGGCACGGAGATGCTGAGGTGCTGGAAGCACGGAGGTGCTGAGGCACGGAGGTACTGAGGCACAGAGATGCTGGAAGCACGGAGGTACTGAGGCACGGGGGTACTGAGACACGGAGGTACTGAGGCACGGAGGTACGGAGGCACGGAGGTACGGAGGCACGGAGGTACGGAGGCACGGAGGTACGGAGGTACTGATGCACGGAGGTGCTGGAAGCACGGAGGTGCTGAGGCACTGAGGCACGGAGATGCTGAGGCACTGAGGTGCTGAGGCACGGAGATGCTGAGTCACGGAGATACTGAGGTGCTGGAAGCACGGAGGTGCTGAGGCACGGAGGTACTGAGGCACAGAGATGCTGGAAGCACGGAGGTACTGAGGCACGGAGGTACTGAGGCACGGAGATGCTGGAATCACGGAGGTACTGAGGCACGGAGGTACTGAGGCACGGAGGTACTGAGGCACGGAGATGCTGAGGCACTGAGGTGCTGAGCCCTGGAGATCCCAACTACAACAGTAGTAAAACTGAAACACGACAGCTGTGGTTTTCAGTGGAGAACACGGAATTCAGTACTGTGCCTTTAAGACGAAACATTGCAGCTGTACCTTTACATTGAGACTCAGGGAAATGGTGAAATCAAATGGCAACACACAAATAAACCAAACGGTAACAAGGGAACAGAGTTTCCACAGGAACTTAGGTACAAAGGTTACCTTTAGGGAGCTCAGCTTAAGACCCACACAAGGCTGTATGTGACACAAGGAACTGGCCCAGATTCCAACTCAGCCTCCTGATTTATACTTCCTGGTCCTTGATGATTGGTGGGCAGGATTAGGTGATGTAGAGAGTCTCAGGCTGGCAGAGGATTGGACAACTCTGGGTCAGGTGAAGTCACTGTCATGTGACTACTCTAGAGGAGGCTGTGAAGTGCAGCGAGGCCTAGCAGGCCGAGAGAACACTGAAGCCTGAACTTCAGATTACTGAATTCAGCCTCACACAGGAGATCACCACAGGTGGAGCTAATTAACTATTACCTCTCAGGCAGAGAACTCAGGAAAACTCAGTGCTGACAAGCTGTTTAACTCCGTGAGTGAAAAAGACACAGGATCCAGGACAGATGGCAGGGGTGTCACGATCCGGGTATCTGGACGCCATTACTTACCCTTCAGATGCCTCCTAAGGCGGGCTCAGCGTTCCAGGACCAGATTCCGCTGTTCCTGAGTTTCCACATGCAGAGTGTCAGAGTGGTGTTTTCATCAGCCGCGGCCTCCGCTGTGCCCGCGTGGTTAAATGTGCATCTATCAGCCTGGCGTCTCCTGTCTCCGGTGGCCGGCGCCGCCATTACTGTTTCCCAGACCACATGGATTACAAACCAAACTTCCCTCCAAGTGTCTGCATGGGCGCAGCCATCTTGGATTCTGTCATCTGATCATTTCCACCAATCTGCTGTTTGTATTGTTGATTTGCATAATTGCCTAGCCAACCCCTTCCTTGCTGCAGGTATAAGTAAGCTGTGCCTGAGCAAGGAAGACGTCAGTGCTTTGGTTGTCAAACCTAGTTCCTGTTTGTCTCTCTTCTATGATTGTCTTCCAGGTTCCAGCTCCTGTCTCAAGACTTCCACCATAGAGACCCGCACCAGCATTCCACCTGCGGTGTAGCCTGACTCTCCAATCCATTGTGGATTCATCTGTTTCCAGCTACAACACTACCTGCTTCCAGCCTCAGCTTCCAGCAGAATACAGCTTCCCTTAAAGGGCCGGTGTCCTTTCTACACTTTACCACTCTCCACCGGAATTATTATTTCTCCGCTCTCAAGTTCTACATTTCAGTTCACATTTCATCGCTCCCAAAGTTCATTTATTATTTAACTGGTTCCAGCCAGTATCCACTCCGTGCTAACAACAGTCTGGTTCCAGCCAGTATCCACAGCAGCTGTTTTACCTTCAGCAACCCAGCTCTTCCTGGAACACCAGCTGGTACAATCCTGGGTTATCTCCATTGCTACAGCCGGGCCTGGTAAGGACTTTCCATCTAGAAGATCATAAGAACTATCTCACACTACCAGTGCCCTGTGGCTCCTGCCATGCTGTAGTACTCAGGAACTGTATTTATTCTTTGCTGACTTTTACGTTTTCTTTTATTGCTGCTGTGATGCGGAGTTGTCATAATAAACATCATTGACTTTTATCTAAGTTGTCGTGGTCACGCCTTCGGGCAGTTATTATCCATGTTACTTACATGTCCAGGGGTCTGATACAACCTCCCAGGTTCCGGTACATCTCAGCCCCTACAACTGAGGCTGCCTCCCGTCAGCTCAGGCCCTCAGTTGTGACAGTAAGCACTGACCTAATGAATCCAGCCGGAGACCAGGATCAAGCGGCTAGGCCGATGCAAGAACTGGCAGCCCGACTAGAACATCAGGAGGCTGCACAGGGCCACATCATCCGCTGTCTCCAGGATCTCTCTACTCGGCTGGATGGGATTCAGACCACTCTCCGTGGATCAGGCGCGTCTGGTACGTCAACCACAGTGACTCCAGCTATAACCCCACCCACCTTACCCATTCCTGCTCCACGTCTTCATCTTCCAACGCCAGCAAAATTTGACGGATCTCCAAGATTCTGCAGGGGATTTCTCAACCAGTGTGAGATTCAGTTTGAGCTACAACCTGGCAATTTCCCCAGTGACCGTACAAAAATTGCCTACATTATTTCTCTTCTCAGTGGCTCAGCCCTCGATTGGGCATCACCGTTATGGGAGAGGTCCGACACCCTGCTATCTTCTTACACTGCATTCGTGTCAACATTCAGGCGCATCTTCGACGAACCAGGCCGGGTAACTTCAGCTTCGTCTGAGATTCTCCGTTTACGCCAGGGATCACGTACTGTAGGACAATATCTTATACAGTTCCAGATCCTGGCATCCGAACTGGCATGGAACGACGAGGCCCTGTATGCTGCATTCTGGCATGGTTTATCCGAGCGTATTAAAGATGAGTTAGCTACCAGAGACTTACCCTCCAAGTTAGATGAGTTAATCTCACTTTGTACGAAAGTTGACTTACGTTTCAGAGAGAGAGCAACTGAGCGTGGAAGATCATCTGCTCCAAAATCTTCTGCTCCTCCTCCTCGCCAACTGTCACCAACTAAAGATGAACCCATGCAAATTGGCCGTTCCCGTTTAACTCCTGCTGAGCGCCGAAGACGTCTCTCCGAGTTTCTCTGTTTGTACTGTGCAGCTCCGTCTCACACCATTAATGCCTGTCCCAAACGTCCGGGAAACTCCAAATCCTAGCTCGCCAAGGAGAGGGCCGGCTAGGAGTAATGATCTCCTCTCCATCTCCTCAAGATTGTAACCTCCCAGTCTCGCTTCAAGTTGCTCAACGTTATCAGAACGTCATTGCCCTCCTGGATTCCGGAGCAGCTGGGAACTTTATTACCGAAGCCTATGTTAAACGGTGGTCCCTACCCACCGAGAGACTTCCTTCGTCCTTTTCCTTAACTGCTGTGGATGGCAGTAAAATTTTTGATACAGTTATTTCTCTAAGGACTCTACCAGTTCGTCTGAGAGTGGGAGTTCTTCATTCCGAACTTATTTCACTTTTAGTGATTCCAAGAGCCACACATCCTGTGGTCCTGGGCCTTCCATGGCTCCGTCTTCACAATCCTACAATTGATTGGACGACTACGCAAATCCTGGCATGGGGTTCCTCCTGTACTAAGACATGTTTGTTTAAAGTGTTGCCTGTCTGTTCCTCCTCCCCCAGGTCGTCTGATGTTCCACCTCCTCCATATCAAGATTTCACGGATGTGTTCAGTAAAGCTTCTGCTGATATCCTTCCCCCTCATAGAGAATGGGACTGCCCGATTGATCTCGTTCCAGGGAAGGTTCCACCTCGAGGCCGAACTTATCCGTTGTCTCTCCCCGAGACGCATTCTATGGAGGAATACATAAAAGAGAACCTAGCAAAGGGGTTCATTCGACCTTCTTCTTCTCCAGCCGGCGCAGGCTTCTTTTTTGTAAAGAAGAAAGATGGTGGTCTGCGGCCGTGCATCGACTACAGAGGTTTGAACGACATTACCATCAAGAACCGCTATCCTTTACCCCTGATTACTGAGCTCTTTGACAGAGTTAGCGGAGCTACCATCTTTACAAAGCTGGACCTGAGAGGTGCATACAATCTCATCCGGATCCGTGAGGGTGACGAGTGGAAGACCGCATTTAACACCCGTGACGGACATTATGAGTACCTCGTCATGCCCTTCGGATTGAGCAATGCTCCAGCTGTCTTCCAGCATTTCGTCAATGAGATCTTCAGAGACATTCTATACCGTCATGTCGTGGTCTATCTAGATGATATCCTCATTTTTGCCAACAATTTAGAGGAACATCGTTTCTGGGTAAAGGAGGTTCTGTCCCGTCTCCGTGTCAATCATCTTTACTGCAAATTAGAGAAATGCGTCTTTGAAGTCAAGTCCATTCCGTTTCTAGGGTACATTGTGTCCGGTTCCGGACTAGAGATGGATCCTGAGAAACTACAAGCAATCCAGAATTGGCCAGTACCCTTAACCCTCAAAGGGGTCCAGAGGTTCTTAGGGTTCGCCAATTATTACCGAAAGTTTATACGAGACTTTTCCACCATTGTGGCGCCTATTACTGCTTTCACCAAGAAGGGTGCTAACCCGTCCAAGTGGTCTGAAGAAGCCATGCAAGCTTTTCATCTTTTAAAACAGAGGTTCATCTCTGCACCTGTCCTGAAACAGCCTGACGTCGACTCTCCTTTCATCTTAGAGGTGGATGCCTCCTCCGTTGGAGTAGGAGCGGTGTTATCTCAGAGGGCTAAAGATGGTCATTTACATCCTTGCAGTTTCTTCTCACGGAAGTTCTCCCCAGCGGAGCGCAACTATGCCATTGGCGACCAGGAGTTGCTAGCCATCAAGCTCGCTCTAGAGGAGTGGAGATATCTGTTGGAGGGAGCTTCTCATTCAATCACCATCCTTACAGACCACAAGAACCTTCTATATCTAAAAGGCGCACAATGTCTCAACCCTCGTCAGGCCAGATGGGCACTTTTCTTTTCCAGGTTCGACTTTAAACTCCAGTTCTGTCCGGGCTCTCAGAATCGCAAGGCCGATGCCCTTTCCCGCTCATGGGAGCAAGAAAATGAGTCAGAGTCTTCAGACAAGCATCCTATTATAAATCCGTTGGCATTCTCCACGGTAGGGATGGACTCTACGCCCCCATCAGGGAAAAGTTTTGTGAAGCCGACACTAAGGAAGAAGCTCATGCATTGGGCCCATGCTTCCCGTTTTGCCGGACATACAGGTATCCAAAAAACCCTGGAGTTTATCTCTAGGTCCTATTGGTGGCCAACTCTGAAAAAGGACGTTTTGGAGTTTATTGCATCTTGCCCAAAGTGTGCTCAACATAAAGTATCCCGCCAGTCGCCTGCGGGGCAACTGGTTCCACTATCTGTTCCCCGTCGACCATGGACCCATTTGTCGATGGATTTTATTACAGATTTGCCCATGTGCAACAAGTTCAATACCATCTGGGTGGTAGTTGACCGGTTCACCAAGATGGCACACTTCATTCCTCTCACCGGTCTTCCGTCAGCTTCCAAGTTGGCTCAAGTATTCATACAAGAGATCTTCCGACTCCACGGTCTTCCAGAAGAAATTATCTCAGATCGAGGAGTTCAATTCACAGCCAAATTCTGGCGAAGTTTATGTCAAGTCCTCCAAGTCAAGTTAAAGTTTTCCACGGCTTACCATCCTCAGACCAATGGTCAAACTGAGAGGGTGAATCAGGACTTGGAGGCCTTCCTCCGCATCTATGTGTCCTCCTCTCAAGATGACTGGGTTCAATTACTTCCCTGGGCCGAGTTCTGTCATAACAACCAGTATCATTCTTCATCTTCTTCAACACCATTCTTCACCAACTTTGGATTCCACCCTAAAGTCCCTGAGTTCCAACCGCTTCCAGCAACTTCTGTTCCCGCAGTGGATATCACCTTGCATCAGTTTGCCAATATCTGGAAGAGCGTACGATCAGCTCTGCTCAAGGCATCGTTCAGGTACAAGAAGTTTGCGGATAAGAAGCGTCGAGCAGTTCCTGCTCTCAAGGTGGGTGATCGGGTATGGTTATCCACGAAGAATTTGAGGTTAAGAGTTCCCAGTATGAAGTTTGCACCTTGCTACATCGGTCCTTTTAAAATTGATCAAGTCATCAATCCTGTTGCTTACAGACTCCAGTTACCTCCCTTCTTAAAAATACCCAGGACATTCCATGTTTCCCTGTTGAAACCGCTAATCTTGAATCGGTTTCATTCCTCACTTCCACCAACTCCGAAAGTCCAAACTCAACGAGGCGTTGAGTATGAAGTGGCCAAGATCCTGGACTCACGTCACCGTTACGGTCAACTTCAGTATCTCATTGACTGGAAGGGCTATGGTCCTGAAGAACGCTCTTGGACCAATGCCTCTGACGTCCATGCTCCTGCCTTGGTCCGAAATTTCCACGCAAAGTTTCCTTTAAAGCCTAAGAAGTGTCCTGGGGCCACTCCTAAAGGGGGGGGTGCTGTCACGATCCGGGTATCTGGACGCCATTACTTACCCTTCAGATGCCTCCTAAGGCGGGCTCAGCGTTCCAGGACCAGATTCCGCTGTTCCTGAGTTTCCACATGCAGAGTGTCAGAGTGGTGTTTTCATCAGCCGCGGCCTCCGCTGTGCCCGCGTGGTTAAATGTGCATCTATCAGCCTGGCGTCTCCTGTCTCCGGTGGCCGGCGCCGCCATTACTGTTTCCCAGACCACATGGATTACAAACCAAACTTCCCTCCAAGTGTCTGCATGGGCGCAGCCATCTTGGATTCTGTCATCTGATCATTTCCACCAATCTGCTGTTTGTATTGTTGATTTGCATAATTGCCTAGCCAACCCCTTCCTTGCTGCAGGTATAAGTAAGCTGTGCCTGAGCAAGGAAGACGTCAGTGCTTTGGTTGTCAAACCTAGTTCCTGTTTGTCTCTCTTCTATGATTGTCTTCCAGGTTCCAGCTCCTGTCTCAAGACTTCCACCATAGAGACCCGCACCAGCATTCCACCTGCGGTGTAGCCTGACTCTCCAATCCATTGTGGATTCATCTGTTTCCAGCTACAACACTACCTGCTTCCAGCCTCAGCTTCCAGCAGAATACAGCTTCCCTTAAAGGGCCGGTGTCCTTTCTACACTTTACCACTCTCCACCGGAATTATTATTTCTCCGCTCTCAAGTTCTACATTTCAGTTCACATTTCATCGCTCCCAAAGTTCATTTATTATTTAACTGGTTCCAGCCAGTATCCACTCCGTGCTAACAACAGTCTGGTTCCAGCCAGTATCCACAGCAGCTGTTTTACCTTCAGCAACCCAGCTCTTCCTGGAACACCAGCTGGTACAATCCTGGGTTATCTCCATTGCTACAGCCGGGCCTGGTAAGGACTTTCCATCTAGAAGATCATAAGAACTATCTCACACTACCAGTGCCCTGTGGCTCCTGCCATGCTGTAGTACTCAGGAACTGTATTTATTCTTTGCTGACTTTTACGTTTTCTTTTATTGCTGCTGTGATGCGGAGTTGTCATAATAAACATCATTGACTTTTATCTAAGTTGTCGTGGTCACGCCTTCGGGCAGTTATTATCCATGTTACTTACATGTCCAGGGGTCTGATACAACCTCCCAGGTTCCGGTACATCTCAGCCCCTACAACTGAGGCTGCCTCCCGTCAGCTCAGGCCCTCAGTTGTGACAAGGGGTAAGTCACCAAATATAAAACCTACAGTCAGGATTGTGACAGTATCCCCCTCTTCAAGGGTGGACTCCGGACACCCATCTTGAATCTTAGAGGAACTTGAGAAATTCATACAGAAGAATTTAGGACCTTCGTTCATGCAGATTCCAAAGGTTTAGGACTAAATTCTTTAACTACAGCGTTACTGAAAGTCTGTAAGTCATGGAACACAGGATCATTACTCTCAAAGAGCATGTTGGCCCACTCCAAAGCTCTTCCTCTGAATGCCAGGAACAGATATCGAGTAACGTTGGAAGGAGTTACTGCACCTGAAGGATCAGACTCCATCCGAGAGAGAAATTGTTCAACCAGAGCGGCATATTGCAATAAATCTCCATCAAAGTAAATAGGTGGAAAACCATCAGACGAAAGCTTAGAGGATGAAACTGAAGAAAGCTTTGGCTGGACGAGTAGGACTGGATTGGATCCGAGGATACTTGAATTGGCTGGAGCCAAAGGAGACGGACCAGGCTGGTCCTGGAGTATTGCTGGACCGGCTGTAACCGGGACGGACTGACCAGGCGGAGCCTGGAGTATTGCTGGACCGTCTGGAACCGGGACGGACTGACCAGGCAGGGCCTGGAGTATTGCTGGACCGGCTGGAACCGGGACGGGCTGAGCCCTTTCTTCACAGGGCTGGGCTGAGGCAAGAGCCCCCACTTCACGGGGCTGGGCTGAGGCAAGAGCCCCCTCTTCACGGGGCTGGGCTGAGGCAAGAGCCCCCTCTTCACGGGGCTGGGCAGCACTCTGTAGAATCTCTGGCTGGGCAGCACTCTGTAGACTCTCTGGCTGAGCAGCACTCTGTAGACTCTCTGGCTGGGCAGCACTCTGTAGACTCTCTGGCTGGGCAGCACTCTGTAGACTCTCTGGCTGGGCAGCACTCTGTAGACTCTCTGGCTGGGCAGCACTCTGTAGACTCTCTGGCTGGGCAGCACTCTGTAGACTCTCTGGCTGGGCAGCACTCTGTAGACTCTCTGGCTGGGCAGCACTCTGTAGACTCTCTGGCTGGGCAGCACTCTGTAGAATCTCTGGCTGGGCAGCACTCTGTAGAATCTCTGGCTGGGCAGCACTCTGTAGAATCTCTGGCTGGGCAGCACTCTGTAGAATCTCTGGCTGGGCAGCACTCTGTAGACTCTCTGGCTGGGCAGCACTCTGTAGAATCTCTGGCTGGGCAGCACTCTGTAGAATCTCTGGCTGGGCAGCACTCTGTAGAATCTCTGGCTGGGCAGCACTCTGTAGAATCTCTGGCTGGGCAGCACTCTGTAGACTCTCTGGCTGGGCAGCACTCTGTAGAATCTCTGGCTGGGCAGCACTCTGTAGACTCTCTGGCTGGGCAGCACTCTGTAGACTCTCTGGCTGGGCAGCACTCTGTAGACTCTCTGGCTGGGCAGCACTCTGAAGACTCACTGGCTGGGCAGCACTCTGAAGACTCACTGGCTGGGCAGCACTCTGAAGACTCTCTGGGGCTGGGCGCTCTGAACCCCTCACTGGGGCTGGACGCTCTGAAAACGCCCCTCCTGGGGCTGGACGCTCTGAAGACGCCCCTCCTGGGGCTGGACGCTCTGAAGACGCCCCTCCTGGGGCTGTGGACACGGACTCCTCTGTGACTGTAAATGGCTTGAACATTCTTCTCTGGACACCCAACTTGGGATAAGGTCTTTTAACCACCGGACCCCAGTCATAAATTTGAGTCTCTCTCAGAAGAGTAGCCTTCTTGATACCCCCGTCAGCAGCAGAAGGATCGGATACTGTGGATGACTTATAGTCATGAGCACTATGATACTGAGATTTGTCACTATTACCTGGCTTGCGAAGAATGCAGTCTTTAACAAAATGACCAGAATTTCCACAGTAAAGACAGAGATGTAGCTCCTTACGTCGCTGACGTTCAGCTTCAGAGAGCTTGGGCCGTGGATAGCTCTGATGAAAAACTTTCCCTTGCGCAGAGGAAGAGACTCTATTAACTGGATGGGACAAAACAGGATCAACAACGTTGGTAGTATTCCTGAGGAGATCAGGCATCACAGAGAGAATACTAGGCAAAAGTTCTTGTAACTGTAGTAACATCTGGTAGAAAATCTGCAGTTGGTCAGGAGTCTTAGAGCAGAAGGTCATAGAATCTCTGGAGGACGAATTCCGCTGCAGACACTGTGCCAATCGATGCTGAGTCGACTCCAGACCTTCCAAGCGTCCTGCAATATTGCTTAGGAGGTCATGCGTCAGACAAACACTTTCGGCCGGGTCCATGTGGCCAGTTCCTACTGTCATGACTAAGGTTTTGTGAACCCGGTGTTAGTGAAGTCTGTGCGGGCGACTGGAGGATTATATGAATACTACCACTGACCTGGTTTGGGACTGTTGTGGACTCTGGGTTTCTTCCGGTGACTGGGAAGAGGAACCGCAGCAGAGATGGCCGAATCTAGGTTCTCCTCATGCAGGATTAGGTCGGCAGACAGGAGGCATGCTGAAGGTCTCCTGAAAGACAGAACTGGAAAGGCACTGATGAATCAGTGAAGAATACCAGGTATAATTGTGCTAAAGGGCACGGGGTGCTTGCGGACACTGAGGTGCTTGCGGACACTGAGGTGCTTGCGGACACTGAGGTGCTTGCGGACACTGAGGTGCTTGGGGACACTGAGGTGCTTGGAGACACTGAGGTGCTTGGAGACACTGAGGTACGTGGAGGCACTGAGGTACGTGGAGGCACTGAGGTGCGTGGAGGCACTGGGGTGCGTAGAGACACTGGGGTGCGTAGGGGTGCTGAGGCACAGAGGTGCTGGAAGCACGGAGATGCTGAGGCACGGAGGTACTGAGGCACGGAGGTACTGATGCACGGAGGTGCTGAAAGCACGGAGGTGCTGAGGCACTGAGGCACGGAGATGCTGAGGCACTGAGGTGCTGAGGCACGGAGATGCTGAGGTGCTGGAAGCACGGAGGTGCTGAGGCACGGAGGTACTGAGGCACAGAGATGCTGGAAGCACGGAGGTACTGAGGCACGGAGGTACTGAGGCACGGAGGTACTGAGGCACGGAGGTACGGAGGCACGGAGGTACTGATGCACGGAGGTGCTGGAAGCACGGAGGTGCTGAGGCAGAGGCACGGAGATGCTGAGGCACTGAGGTGCTGAGGCACGGAGATGCTGAGTCACGGAGATACTGAGGTGCTGGAAGCACGGAGGTGCTGAGGCACGGAGGTACTGAGGCACAGAGATGCTGGAAGCACGGAGGTACTGAGGCACGGAGGTACTGAGGCACGGAGATGCTGGAAGCACGGAGGTACTGAGGCACGGAGGTACTGAGGCACGGAGGTACTGAGGCACTGAGGCACGGAGATGGTGAGGCACTGAGGTGCTGAGCCCTGGAGATCCCAACTACAACAGTAGTAAAACTGAAACACGACAGCTGTGGTTTTCAGTGGAGAACACGGAATTCAGTACTGTGCCTTTAAGACGAAACATTGCAGCTGTACCTTTACATTGAGACTCAGGGAAATGGTGAAATCAAATGGCAACACACAAATAAACCAAACGGTAACAAGGGAACAGAGTTTCCACAGGAACTTAGGTACAAAGGTTACCTTTAGGGAGCTCAGCTTAAGACCCACACAAGGCTGTATGTGACACAAGGAACTGGCCCAGATTCCAACTCAGCCTCCTGATTTATACTTCCTGGTCCTTGATGATTGGTGGGCAGGATTAGGTGATGTAGAGAGTCTCAGGCTGGCAGAGGATTGGACAACTCTGGGTCAGGTGAAGTCACTGTCATGTGACTACTCTAGAGGAGGCTGTGAAGTGCAGCGAGGCCTAGCAGGCCGAGAGAACACTGAAGCCTGAACTTCAGATTACTGAATTAAGCCTCACACAGGAGATCACCACAGGTGGAGCTAATTAACTATTACCTCTCAGGCAGAGAACTCAGGAAAACTCAGTGCTGACAAGCTGTTTAACTCCGTGAGTGAAAAAGACACAGGATCCAGGACAGATGGCAGGGGTAAGTCACCAAATATAAAACCTACAGTCAGGATTGTGACACAATTGCGTGAAATCTCTCCTGTAAAATAATTATCAGGAGTACTTGACCTCTTTCAAAGGTCCAAATTAATGTGTCCAGATTACTAGCCGAAAAAACCATGAAAACAACATAAAATTAAAAATAATGAAAAAATAAAAACAAAACATAGAAATAAAAAGGGTTCAATTGCTGATCGCAAAAGTTCTAACGTTTAATCTTAAATCTGTTATCACTGCCCTAATTAGGGCCGTCTTTTAGTCCTGCTGATCGCAGTGAATTTCCTGGTATAAATGTCAATGGAGATGTGAGTTGGGGGATATATGTTCTGGGGGTGCGGCGTCCCGTAACCCTCAGGTGCATATACTTACCCTTCTTCCTCTTGTCGTCTTAGCCTCTCGTCCCCCGCTGTGTCCGTTCGTCTGTCCCTCCGTCTCTCTCCCCGCGGCCGGCGCAGAGCCCCTGTGTGCAGCCTGCACACCGAGGCACGGACCTTCGGGGCGGCGGAATCACCGGCGGCTACGGCACTTCCGGGCACTGTCAGCCTGTTACTGGCGTTCGGTCCCCGGCGTGCTGCAGCACCCACGGCGGCTCTACTTCACTGGCCAGTGAAGGAGACTGTGGGATCTGGAAGCGGCTGATCTTTACAGCGGGTGTTCGAATGATGCTAGATGTTAGATGTGTTAGATGTGTCGTTTTTCTCCAACGCGTTTCAGCCTTAATTGGCCTTCCTCTGGGAGCAGTGTATCATTCTGGGCTGCATGGGACTCTTTATATGGTCCCTCCTAATTTCTGATTGGCTGCAATTAATTGATTGATTGTTGGTTAATCAGGAACGCATGCTGGGTTGTAATTGATCCTGTCTGTTTTGATTTAAACGTTAGTACGTTTTACATTTGATGCAGTATTTCAGTTGCAGCTTTGACAATGCATATGAGCCTCCTTATTAGTCATTCTGATGTTTTAGTGAAACATACCATGTTTTGGTGAAAATATAAAACACCGACAATGCCAACCTTTCAATCTCGTGGAATAAATACAGACTGACAACCCTTATAAGTGTCAGTTTCATATGTGGAATGACCCTGATAGTTGTAATCCCTGATGGGATTATACGTGTGCATCCCTCATAATAAACTTACTATTATGGAATGAAGAGATAATCACTATAGGAACCTAGTAAATGAATATAGTGTTTGTCTAACGTTTTTTCATACCATATACCATATCTGATTTGTGTTTTATTTTTAAGTACAATGATTTATGTTATGTTGGCGGAGCCAGATGCTTTCACTGTGGGTAGGATTAATTGGTTATATGGATCATGAGGGAGGAGTGTGGGGGGGGGGGGGGAAAGGTACGGGAGTGAAAGGGGGGGAAAACTGTGTTGAATTTAAAGGGGAAGGAAGGAAAAAAAGGGGAGGGTACGTAGGTGGATACCGGTTGGAGAAGGGTGGTTGGTATGTGGTGTGAAGATATGGAATAATTAATTGAATCTGAATGAATCTTTGTTAACCTATGTCCAAAGTGCCCATGTGTTCCTGATATTATTATTGTATACTAATCCCTCGTATATTGGGTCTATGCTCATCCCACAATGATTGGGACTCTTGTCGAGTTACTCTTGTGTGTTACTCTGTTTTTTCTTACGGAATCAGCTGTAGGCTATGGTTAACTGCCCCCTATTAGGATTCTAGTTCTTCTTGCAAATGATGGATCTGACTTCATTGTCAAGATTTAGTCCCCGAGGTGTGAATGTTTTCAATTCATACATCCATTTAAGTTCTGTCCTGTTGATCTTGTTCATAAAGTTTCCTCCTCTCCAGTTTGGTGTTACCTCTTCTATGCCAATGAATCTCAGAGAGCTTGGATCGCTCTCATGGAATTCTCTGAAATGCCTTGATAAGTTATGCTCTTCTGATCCTTTTTTGATATTTCTAATGTGTTCACTTATTCGTGTTTTAAGTGTCCTTATCGTTCTGCCCACATATTGTTTGTGACAGTCACATTCTATTAGGTATATAACACCTTTGCTGTTGCATGTTATCCTGTTCCTCACTTCATATTCTTTTTTGGTGGTGTTTGATGTGAACTGTGTTGTTGGTTTTGTGCTTCTATTTCTTGCATTGGTGCAGCCTAGACATGTGCCACAGTAATAGAAACCTTTTTTGGGGTCTACACCTGTTAGTGTCATCTGCTTCTGCCGTCTAGGGGGAATGTGATTGTGTACCAATGTCTTCTTTATATCTGGGGCCTTTCTGAAGACTAGTCTGGGTTTTGTTGGAAGTTTGTCCGCTAATGTCTCATCCTCCATTAGAAGAGGCCAGTTTTTCTTTAGGATTTTTTTCAATTGTGTTGCTTGTTTGGAGTAACCTGTAATGAAAACTATCTCCTCCTTGTTTTCTTTTTTCTTGTTCTGTTTCTTGTATTTTAATAAATCAGCCCTTTCATAAGCTGTAACTTCGGTGAACGCTTTCTTTACCATTTCTTCATCATATTTTTTCTCCAAAAATTGTGTAGTGAGTTCTTCTCCTTGTGTTTTGAAATCTTCCATCCTGGAGCAATTTCTCCTCAGTATTTATTAGAGGCACACAGGATCTTGGGAGACACCACAACATACAAGGTTCTACAGGGTGATCCCACTACAGCATTTCAATCAGAGCTTGAACTCCTTATACGAGCAGGAAGAACTTCAGGTATACTCACAGATCAGGAATACAAATTCATACAGACTCCACACCCCATCATTCCAGTATTTTACTACCTGCCAAAAATTCACAAAAATCCACACACACCGCCAGGCCGTCCCATCATTTCAGGGATAGGGTCACTCAAGGAGGAAACTTTATGAACAAGATCAACAGGACAGAACTTAAATGGATGTATGAATTGAAAACATTCACACCTCGGGGACTAAATCTTGACAATGAAGTCAGATCCATCATTTGCAAGAAGAACTAGAATCCTAATAGGGGGCAGTTAACCATAGCCTACAGCTGATTCCGTAAGAAAAAACAGAGTAACACACAAGAGTAACTCGACAAGAGTCCCAATCATTGTGGGATGAGCATAGACCCAATATACGAGGGATTAGTATACAATAAAATATCAGGAACACATGGGCACTTTGGACATAGGTTAACAAAGATTCATTCAGATTCAATTAATTATTCCATATCTTCACACCACATACCAACCACCCTTCTCCAACCGGTATCCACCTACGTACCCTCCCCTTTTTTTCCTTCCTTCCCCTTTAAATTCAACACAGTTTTCCTGGCCAGTGAAGTAGAGCCGCCGTGGGTGCTGCAGCACGCCGGGGACCGAACGCCAGTAACAGGCTGACAGTGCCCGGAAGTGCCGTAGCCGCCGGTGATTCCGCCGCCCCGAAGGTCCGTGCCTCGGTGTGCAGGCTGCACACAGGGGCTCTGCGCCGGCCGTGGGGAGAGAGATGGAGGGACAGACGAACGGACACAGCGGGGGACGAGAGGCTAAGACGACAAGAGGAAGAAGGGTAAGTATATGCACCTGAGGGTTACGGGACGCCGCACCCCCAGAACATATATCCCCCAACTCACATCTCCATTGACATTTATACCAGGAAATTCACTGCGATCAGCAGGACTAAAAGACGGCCCTAATTAGGGCAGTGATAACACATTTAAGATTAAACGTTAGAACTTTTGCGATCAGCAATTGAACCCTTTTTATTTCTATGTTTTGTTTTTATTTTTTCATTATTTTTAATTTTATGTTGTTTTCATGGTTTTTTCGGCTAGTAATCTGGACACATTAATTTGGACCTTTGAAAGAGGTCAAGTACTCCTGATAATTATTTTACAGGAGAGATTTCACGCAATTGCATGGACTGAAATAACCCCAATTAGTTACAAAGTTAACCTTATATTTACCAAGTATCTACAAGGAGCACTGTGACTCCGGAAATAAAAGTTTAATTGTTACATCAAACTGATATTAGCATTTTTTCAACATCAATACAGAGTATGATTTACACTTGTGATTCATTATTATTATTTTCATGAATAAGAACACATAGATAAAGTGAACATCGAAACTGCATTAGTTCTTATCAGGGGTTGAGCGCTGTGTTGTTTATACTCTATATACATATACTAGTTCAGTGCAGTTTTATTGTCTGACTAAAATAATTATCTGCATTGTCACTGTGACTGTGTGTGCCTGTATCTGCTGTGTGGATCTCACTTTCAGTGTATCCCAGCTATATCTATCACTGTATTCTGTACCATAAGGGACTCGGTGCGTTAGAATCTCATATAGTGCTTCACAGTATTTACCTATTACAGTGTATTCTACTGTGTACTCAGTCACATAATACCGGATTTATTTGCTGGTGTTGTGTACTGTGTCCTCAGTCACATATTACCAGATTTAGTCGCTGGTCACATACTAGGGGATTTATTTCGCAGGTATTAGTACTCTGTCTGGCTGTATCATACTAAGACGGTCTGTGGTTGCATTCACTGTAAAAATGTCTAACACAAAGGGTGGAAAATCCAAAAACGCTCCTGCATCCTGCAGCGCATGCCCCAAGGATTTGCCTGAGGGGGAAGTTTTGTACGACGGTCTATGTAATATGTGCCATGCATCTCCCAGTCAGTCCGCTGCTCCTGTTACCAATCAGGAGCCACCTTGGGCGGCGTTCTCAACTATGCTCAATACGCTTGTGCAACGCCTTACGCCCCCTATGGGACCACCTGTGCAATTGCAGCCACATATGGTCCCTATGGTAAACCCGCCTTGGGCAAATAATTTGTCTACCCAGTTGCAGCAGTTAAATCAACCCTTGGTTAGACATAAGACTGCCCCAAGTCACTCTCGTGTCACGGGGTCATCTAAGCGGGCTACTTCCACCTCACAATCCACTAATATCTCAGAGGACTCCTCTGATGATAATGGGGTGAATACTGTCCTTTCAGACACTGACTCAGCTGCTTCTGACAAGGAATCTTCAACTCAGGTTGATGTTCCTGACCTAGTGGTTGCTATTAAGCAAATCCTACAAATCGATTATGATGTGGATCCCACTACTGTGTCTAAGAAACCTGATAAATATAAACGTGAGAATAGGATTGTATCTGCACACACTTAGTTATTTGATACAGAATTTGGAGCATAAAGCTCCAAAGATGACCCCAATTTATTTTATAGGTATTTACCTTTAATGATGGGGGTGCTATCAACTACAGCTAAAGTGAATACATATAGGAAGAGAGAAAAAGGCTGTATTGTCGATGCACAAAGAAGGGAGTAACCTGGTTGTCACACCCGTCTGAAATTTTTCTTAAAATGTAACTTTTATTGGTGTTTATTTTAAAAAAGTGTGACAATAACTAACACACAAACTATGAGTATGGACGAAACATAGAGGTTAAAATCAAGACATATACAACATATACCACAAGTGCAAATGAAGATAAGGAATGTGATTAAAGATTAAAAGTGTGTCCGCTTATTTGTTCCTATGTCCTGATATCTATCATTGCTCTTAATTGTAAACCAGTCTGATACTTGAATATCAAAATTTAGTCTATATATATATATATATATGTGTGACTAGTTATTAGTATATGCAGTATCAAAGTTATCTCACTCTTATATTTGTGTTTATAGCTGCTGATCGAATAACACCAATATGTATATTATGTTGTACAGATATCTACGTTATGCCAATCATGAATTGAGGACAGGAAGATCAATCTGTTTCTTCCAATCTCAATAATTTTCTTTGATGTCAAATATGTAGATCTTGTTCGATCATATTCATTCTCATATCAGGTTATACTGTCTGTTATAATTCACCAATAATGCATAGTGTACATGAAGCATGCAGATATTATTCTTCTGCCTGAAAATTGGTACTCAATATACTAGTTGGTGCTTATGTGCTTGTTGTACTCATGGGCAGTACTTAGTAGAGTGTAGTACAGAGGTGTGCTTATAGCTTTAATAAGATTCAAATGAGGCTCCCTATAGTCACATGAGGCATCTGTGTTATAGAATCATATTTTATTCACTTAATGAGAGTGGATATTTGCCTCATTATTAAACTTGTGGAAAATACTTAATAGAATGCAGTACAGGGATGCGTGTATAGCTTAAATAAGATTCAAATGATGCTCCCTGTAGTCACATGAGACATCTGTGTTTTGGAATCATATTTTATTCACTTAATGAAAGTGGATATTTGCCTCATTATTAGACTTGCAGAAAATACTTAATAGAATGCAGTGCAGGGGTGCGCTTATAGCTTTAATAGGACTTTAATGAGACTCCCTATAGTCACATACGGCATCCATATTTAAACTTTTATCTTATTCAATTAGTGAGGGCAGATATCTTCCTTAATCATTAATGTCTATATATTGAGTATTCAGCAATTATATAGGATGCTGATACTCCACTTAGGGGTGCCACTTTTAGTCATGAAGAAATGAGTATATCTAAATCAGGGAGGGGAATGTTTTCATTTTATACATACATCCCTCTTTAAATTCACAGATCACAGGACATTAGTGCACTATGCCTTGCACACTGCTAGATTCCTTGCTGCCCCTAGAGATATAAGCATGCCCCTTTAATTGTGTCAATTGTTCTTAAATGGCACAACCTATCAGCTGCTATCTATAATATTCCTATATCTGTTGCACTGGTTAGTGCTGAAATACTCAGTCTGTTGATACTGGTTATTATGTATCTTATTTGTCTCTAAATGACCACCCGGCAGCCTCAGGAATTGACTATGAAACAATGTTGCATTCCTATCTGTTTGTTCATTTACAACCCTCAATATCACTGCTGGCTTGCTAACTTGAGTACACAGCACTTATCTACTATGTTCATGCAGTCACTGTCTATCTATTACACTGCAGCAGAACACTGATAATTAGATCTGATACTGTCTAGGTTAAACATTATAAGAGATGTAACTAGCTATAGCTTGATCTCCTGTTTATCTGTTAGCTAGTATACAATTGCTGATAGAGTTAACTGGTCACATTAAACAGAACTGGCTAAACATTTCATTAATATTAGAGCAAGGACATGGACAAAAAGCGGACACACGCTGCCCACACGCGTGTTCCGCCGTTACTCTGACAGCTACCCTGATTTAGATATACTCGTTTCTTCATGACTAAAAGTGGCACCCCTAAGTGGAGTATCAGCATCCTATATAATTGCTGAATACTCAATATATAGACATTAATGATTAAGGAAGATATCTGCCCTCACTAATTGAATAAGATAAAAGTTTAAATATGGATGCCGTATGTGACTATAGGGAGTCTCATTAAAGTCCTATTAAAGCTATAAGCGCACCCCTGCACTGCATTCTATTAAGTATTTTCTGCAAGTCTAATAATGAGGCAAATATCCACTTTCATTAAGTGAATAAAATATGATTCCAAAACACAGATGTCTCATGTGACTACAGGGAGCATCATTTGAATCTTATTTAAGCTATACACGCATCCCTGTACTGCATTCTATTAAGTATTTTCCACAAGTTTAATAATGAGGCAAATATCCACTCTCATTAAGTGAATAAAATATGATTCTATAACACAGATGCCTCATGTGACTATAGGGAGCCTCATTTGAATCTTATTAAAGCTATAAGCACACCTCTGTACTACACTCTACTAAGTACTGCCCATGAGTACAACAAGCACATAAGCACCAACTAGTATATTGAGTACCAATTTTCAGGCAGAAGAATAATATCTGCATGCTTCATGTACACTATGCATTATTGGTGAATTATAACAGACAGTATAACCTGATATGAGAATGAATATGATCGAACAAGATCTACATATTTGACATCAAAGAAAATTATTGAGATTGGAAGAAACAGATTGATCTTCCTGTCCTCAATTCATGATTGGCATTACGTAGATATCTGTACAACATAATATACATATTGGTGTTATTCGATCAGCAGCTATAAACACAAATATAAGAGTGAGATAACTTTGATACTGCATATACTAATAACTAGTCACATATATATATATATATATATATATATATATATATATATAGACTAAATTTTGATATTCAAGTATCAGACTGGTTTACAATTAAGAGCAATGATAGATATCAGGACATAGGAACAAATAAGCAGACACACTTTTAATCTTTAATCACATTCCTTATCTTCATTTGCACTTGTGGTATATGTTGTATATGTCTTGATTTTAACCTCTATGTTTCGTCCATACTCATAGTTTGTGTGTTAGTTATTGTCACACTTTTTTAAAATAAACACCAATAAAAGTTACATTTTAAGAAAAATTTCAGACGGGTGTGACAACCAGGTTACTCCCTTCTTTGTGCATCGACAATACAGCCTTTTTCTCTCTTCCTATATAAATATAAATGTCAGAAGGTAACTAAAACATTCTTACCACATTCTGACCATCTTGTGGAAATACGACAAGAACCCTGGGCTTCTCCAGGGAAGAAATTCTCCCCGTCTAAAAGGATGGTAGCTTGCTATCCTCTCCCTACAGAGTTGTGTAACAAGTGGGAAAATTCACCGCCAGTGGATTCTCATGTCACCCGCCTTGTGGTGTCATCTACTCTGCCGGTCACCACTGTCACCTCACTGAAGGAACTGACAGATAAGTGTGTGGAGGGTTGCCTGAAGTCTATTTACTTCCTTACAGGTGCTGTACATAGACGCACTATAGCAGCCTCCTGGACTGCAAAAGAAATTGAAGCATGGGTTCAGGCATTAGAGGAAGAGCTGCCTCAGTATATATGTGACACTGCCAGACAACACCTGTCTCATATTACCACCGCCGCCTATTACATTCAAGAAGCGTCCTCTGAGGCAGGTGTGTTGGCTGCTAAGGCATTGACTACGTCCATCCTACTTCGCCGTATTCTGTGGTTGAGGTCATGTACTCCAAATAGACATTGGAGGTACTCCCTTTAAAGGGGGACATCCTATTTGGGGAAGATCTCAATAAAATTGTGACTGACTTAGCGGCTGCTTAGATGGCTTTTCTCCCAAATACTAATCCTTCTGCACAGAAGGCAAAAGGTACCACTTTTCGCTCCTTTCAACCTCAAGGGCAATCAAAAGGTCAGGCATACCTGAGACAATCTCGTGCTCCCAAAACCACTATGCCCACAGCGAAACAATCCTGGGCTGCCTGTCAGCCTGCTTCTAAACAGGACAAGCCTGCTGCATGACGGGGCGGGCCTTCCCCTGGGGGACCCCAGGGTGGGAGGCCGACTTCTGCGATTCACCCAGGTCTGGTTAAAGACCACTTCAGACACATGGGTGCGATAAGTTGTCTCTCACGGGTACGCAGTCTCTTTCAAGAGACGTCCTCACCAGTTCTGCACAACGGTTATCCCTTCGGATCCGGTGAAGGCGTATGCTCTACAACTGGTTGTGCGTTTCCTCCTGGATACAGGAGTGGTGGTGCCGGTACGTTTGTCCCAGAGAGGCAAAGGATACTACTTGGCTCTGTTTCTAGTCCCGAAACCCAATAAGTCTTTCTGGCCTATACTCAACCTCAAATCACTGAACAAGTTTGTGAGAGTGTCCAAGTTCCGTATGGAAAAATTGCACTCCATTGTACTGGCCATGGAACCCGGAGACTATATGGTATCCCTGGATATACAAGATGCTTACCTGCATTTTCCTATTGCCAAAATCGCATCAGCAATATCTGCGGTTTGCTATTGGCAACCTTCACTATCAGTTCCAGGCTCTGTCATTTGTACTGGCCATGGCCCCTCGGATCTTCACCAAGGTTATGGCCGTAATGACAGCTCATCTCCGTCGCCAGGAAGTCAGGATCCTGCCGTATCTAGACGACTTGCTCATTCTGGCAAACTATAATGATGTTCTCCTCAGTCATCTACAACTGACGGTAAACTTCCTACAAACCCATGGGTGGCTCATCAACTGGAAGAAGTCCTCGCTGGTTCCTGCTCGGAGCATGGTGCACCTGGGGGCACTACTGGACACACACAGTCAATGGCTGTTTCTGTCTCCAGAGAAGGTCCTGAAACTTCAGGACAGGATCAGATGCTTCCTCTCTCGCCCAAGAGTGTCGATACACTCGGCGATGCAAGTACTAGGCCTCATGGTGTAGGCTTTCAACATGGTAGAGTATGCTCAATTTCATTCCCGCCCTCTACAGAGGTTAATCCTTTCCAAGTGGGACGGCCTACCTCATCGGATCAGGTCTCACATGATTTCCTTGACTCCGGAGGTTCATCGGTCGCTGACCTGGTGGCTGCAGGACCAGCAGTTGAGCAGGGGCCATCACTTCTGGATCCCCAACAGGGTCCTAATGACTACGGACGCCAGTCTGAGAGGTTGGGGCACAGTGTTGGAGCAACACTCTTTCCAGGGTCGGTGGACCATGGAGAAATCACTCCTCCCGATAAACATTCTGGAATTGCGGGCAGTGTTCAATGCTTTGTTTCTCGCCTTGCCTCTGATACAGAACAGGCCTGTTTAGGTACGGTCAGACAACGCCACCACGGTGGCATACATAAACCATCAATCTGCATGGTAATGAGGGAAGTGTCAAAAATCCTTCGTTGGGTGGAACGCCATCTGCCAGCAACATTGGCAGTATTCATTCCAGGAGTCCTCAACTAGGAAGCGGATTTCCTCAGTCATCAGGATGTGCACGCCGGAGAGTGGAGTCTTTCAACTCCTAGTAGACAAGTGGGGCCTATCAGATGTAGGGCTGATGGCGTCTCGACACAATCACGAAGTTCCGGTCTTCGGATCAAGAACCAGGGATCTTCAAGCAGCGTTCGTGGACGTACTGGCAATTCCATGAAACTTTCGGCTGCCCTACATGTTCCTTCTAGTGTCACTCCTGCCCAGGGTACTACGGAAGTTCAAACAAGAAGGAGGAAGACTACTTCTAGTCACTCCAGCATGGCCCAGTTAGCATTGTTTCTCAGACCTGCAGGGTCTATCGATAGAGCGTCCTCTTCTACTTCCTCAACGCCCAGACCTCCTCGTTCAGGGCCCTTGTGTCTACCTGAATCTGGCCAGACTGGCTTTGATGGCGTGGCTTATGAAGCATCACTCCTGACGGCCAAAGGATTTTTCGAGGTGGTTATCCAAACTATGCTGAAGGCCCGCAAACCGGCTTCTGCGCAGATTTATTACAGGGTCTGGAATTCTTACTTCACCTGCTGCTAAGAATTACAATGCTTACAAAATCAGTACTTCCAGGCTTCTGGCTTTTCTGCAACAAGGCCTCGTCTGGCCTCCCTCAAGGTTCATATCTCTGCCTTGTCGGTATGGTTTCAGAGAAAAATTGCGTCTATTCCTGACGTTCATACTTTCACTCATGGTGTTTTGCGGATTCAGCCTCCTTATGTCCCTCCTGTGGCATCATGGGATCTGTCTGTTGTTCTGATTGCCCTGTAAGAGTCTCCATTTGAACCTCTTGAGTCAGTGGACCTTAAATGGCTCACAGTCAAGGTCCTGTTCCTACTGGCTATTGCCTCTGCTAGGAGGGTGTCAGACCTAGGCGCTCTGTCCTGTCGTCCACCCTTTCTGATATTTCGCAGTGACCGGGCAGTTCTTAGAACTTGCCCTGGTTATTTGCCTAAGGTGGTGTCATCTTTTCACCTTAACGAAGAGATTGTGGTTCCGGCTTTTATCTCTTCTTGTTTGTCCTCCAAAGAGTGGTCTTTGGATGTGGTATGGGCTCTCCGTATTTACGTGGAGAGGACTGCCTCTATTAGGAGGTCAGATACTCTTTGTACTTTTTGGTTTCCACAAACATGGCTGGCCTGCGAACAAGCAAACATTGGGTAGATGGATTAGAATGGTGATTGCACAAGCATATGTACAGGCTTGGCTGCGAGCTCCTGCTGCTATTAAGCCCATTCTACTCGGTCTATTGGACCTTCTTGGGCGCGTCCACTGAACAATTGTGCAAGGCCTCTACGTGGTCCTCAGTGAACAGGTTCATTAGGTTCTATGCCTTCGATACTTACACCTCCCAGGATGCTTCCTTTGGACACCGGGTTCTCTTACCCACTACGGCGCGTCCCCTCCCGTGAGGAACTGCTTTAGGACATACCCGATGTTTCTCTGTGGAAACCAATGTACCCGCTGCAGAAAAGGAGATTTATGGTAGACTTACCATTGTTAAATCTCTTTCTGTGAGTTACATTGGTTCCACAGGGCGTCGCCCTGACACACCTAGCTTCTATGGCTTTGTATGGCATTAGTCGCTGGTCCCTTCTCCTGTCGTGAGAACGTGGTTCTATGTGACTAACATCTGCCTTCTCTTTTACCTGCTACTGCATTGGACTGGTTCACATAACTGATCTCCAGTGCCTGGAGGCAGGGTTATAGAGAAGGCCCCAATGCATCATTGGGACAGTCTAAAGCTTTAGCCTGTTGGTGCCTGGATCAAAATATCAAAATCCATCTCTACACCCACGAAGTTTCCCTGTGGAACCAATGTACCTCTCAGAAAGAGATTTAATAATGGTAAGTCTGCCATAAAGCTCCTTATTTTCATTCCTGATTCTTGCCCTTATATTTGTCATTTTTCCTCCTTAAATTAATGCACCTTAAAAATTACGCCTCACACTGTAATGCCCCTTACACATTACGCCACACACAGTAATGCCCTTACACATTACACCAAACACAGTAATGCCCCTTACACATTACGCCACACACAGTAATGCCCCTTACACATTATGCAACACAGAGCGATACCCCTTACACATTACGCAACACACAGTAATGCTACTTACACATTATGTCTCACACCGTTATGCCCATTATACATTATACCACACATTGTAATGCCCCTTACACCTAATGACACACACCGTAATGCCTTACACATTATGCCACACATTGTAATACCCAATACACTAAACTCCATAATTCCCATTACAAAACGCACATTAATGCCCTTTACACATTACATCTCACACCGCAATGCCCTTTACATATTATGCCACACACCTTAATGCCCCTTACACATTGTCTTACACTGTAATGCCCTTTACACATTACGCCACACACTGTAATGTCCATTACACATTGTGCACCACACCATAATGCATACTTGCCTACCTGACCCTCTCCATGAGGGAGAAAATGCTTTGTTCCTGGACTTTCCTGGTAATGTATGATTGCCATCACCTGTGGTGAGCTAGTTAATTGATAAGAAAGGTGTTTGACCACAGGTGATGGCAATCATACATTACCAGGAAAGTCCAGGAACAAAGCATTTTCTCCCTCATGGAGAGGGTCAGGTAGGCAAGTATGCCATAACGCCTATTACACATTGCATCTCACACCATCATGCACCTTACACATGGCAGCCTCATACTTCCCAGGAGGCATATGGAGAGAGAGAGAGAGAGAGAAAGAGAGGAGAGGCATGGGGTAGAGAAAGAGAGGAGAGGCATGGGGGAAAGAGGCATGGGGAGAGAGGCATGTAAGAGAGAAAGAGAGGGGGATAAATGAGAGAGAGACATGACAGCCTCATACTTACCAGGTATTTCTCGTTGTCAGGCGTTTCATGTGCCCAGCGCTGATCTGGCTGGCCACAGCACTTACGGAACTCCATCTCCCAATCCCGGCTGAATGTGGGTGTTTTAGCAATCCCTGCTCCATCCCCCATATACTCAGTGCTGCAGTGGATACTGTGACCGGGAGCTCCTGCATCACACCGTTCACCCCAGCTAAGCGATCATCCGCCAGGGCCGACCAGCATGTTCCTGTCACCGCAGAAGCCCGTGATTACACTAATTTCCTCTGCAGCTGCATTCTGGGGATCTCCCGATCCTCTCCTGCCACTAGCAGCCCGGCGACCTCCTGAGCAGAGAAAAAAAAGGGGGGTGTACAGGTGCGCTATCAACAGCTGCTGGTATTGTGGTGGTCTAGATCCCTGTGTAAGGAATAAAATAAGATTTTACTCACCGGTAAATCTATTTCTCGTAGTCCGTAGTGGATGCTGGGACTCCGTAAGGACCATGGGGATTAGCGGCTCCGCAGGAGACTGGGCACAACTAAAGAAAGCTTTAGGACTACCTGGTGTGCACTGGCTCCTCCCACTAAGACCCTCCTCCAGACCTCAGTTAGGATACTGTGCCCGGAAGAGCTGACACAATAAGGAAGGATTTTGAATCCCGGGTAAGACTCATACCAGCCACACCAATCACACCGTATAACTCGTGATACTATACCCAGTTAACAGTATGAAATATAACTGAGCCTCTCAACAGATGGCTCAACAATAACCCTTTAGTTAGGCAATAACTATAAACAAGTATTGCAGACAATCCGCACTTGGGATGGGCACCCAGCATCCACTATGGACTACGAGAAATAGATTTACCGGTGAGTAAAATCTTATTTTCTCTGACGTCCTAAGTGGATGCTGGGACTCCGTAAGGACCATGGGGATTATACCAAAGCTCCCAAACGGGCGGGAGAGTGCGGATGACTCTGCAGCACCGAATGAGCAAACTCTAGGTCCTCCTCAGCCAGGGTATCAAACTTGTAGACTCTTACAAAAATGTTTTAACCCGACCAAGTAACAGCTCGTCAAAGTTGTAAAGCCGAGACCCCTCGGGCAGCCGCCCCAGAAGAGCCCACTTTTCTCGTGCAATGGGCTTTTACAGAATTAGGGTGCGGCAGTCCAGCCGCAGAATGTGCAAGCTGAATCGTGCTACAGATCCAGCGAGCAATCGTCTGCTTAGAAGCAGAAGCACCCAGCTTGTTGGGTGCATACAGGAGAAATAGCGAGTCAGTTTCTCTAACGTCCTAGTGGATGCTGGGAACTCCGTAAGGACCATGGGGATTAGCGGGCTCCGAAGGAGGCTGGGCACTCTAGAAAGATCTTAGACTACCTGGTGTGCACTGGCTCCTCCCACTATGACCCTCCTCCAAGCCTCAGTTAGATTTCGTGCCCGGCCGAGGTTGGATGCACACTAGGGGCTCTCCTGAGCTCTTAGAAAGTTATAGTCTTAGAATTTGTTATTTTCAGTGAGACCTGCTGGCAACAGGCTCACTGCAGCGAGGGACTAAGGGGAGAAGAAGCGAACTCGCCTGCTTGCAGCCGGATTGGGCTTCTTAGGCTACTGGACACCATTAGCTCCAGAGGGATCGACCGCAGGCCCAGCCTTGATGTTCGGTCCCGGAGCCGCGCCGCCGTCCCCCTTACAGAGCCAGAAGCAAGAAGATGGTCCGGAAAATCGGCGGCATGAAGACTCTGTCTTCACCAAGGTAGCGCACAGCACTGCAGCTGTGCGCCATTGCTCCTCTCACACACTTCACACTCCGGTCACTGAGGGTGCAGGGCGCTGGGGGGGGGCGCCCTGAGGCAGCAATAAAAACACCTTGGCTGGCTAAAATACCTCAATATATGGCCCCAGGGGCTATATATGAGGTAAATACCCCTGCCAGAATTCCATAAAAAACGGGAGAATAGGCCGCGAAAAAGGGGCGGAGCCTATCTCCTCAGCACACTGGCGCCATTTTTCCCTCACAGCTCGGCTGGAAGGAAGCTCCCTGGCTCTTCCCTGCAATTACTACAGTACAGTAAGAGGGAAAAGAGAGGGGGGGGCATTAAAATTGGCACTGTATACAGTATATTATATAAAAAGCAGCTATTAGGGACATAACTCAGTTAGTCCCTGTATATATATAGCGCTCTGGTGTGTGCTGGCATACTCTTACTCTGTCCCCCCAAAGGGCTTTTGTGGGTCCTGTCCTCGTTTAGAGCATTCCCTGTGTGTCTGCGGTGTGTCGGTACGGCTGTGTCGACATGTTGAATGAGGAGGCTTATATGGTGACAGAACAGAGGCCGATATATGTGATGTCGCCCCCTGTGGGGCCGACACCAGAGTGGATGGATAGGTGAAAGGTATTAACCGACAGTGTCAACTCCTTACATAAAAGGGTGGATGACGTAACAGCTGTGGGACAGCCGGCTTCGCAGCCGCGCCTGCCCAGGCGTCTCAAAGGCCATCAGGGGCTCAAAAACGCCCGCTCTCTCAGATGGCAGACACAGATGTCGACACGGAGTCTGACTCCAGTGTCGACAAGGTGGAGACATATACACAATCCACTAGGAACATCCGTGACGTGATCCCGGCAATAAAAAATGTGTTATACATTTCTGACTTTAACCCAAGCACCTCTAAAAATGGGTTTTAGGTTGGGGAGAAAAAACAGGCAGTGTTTTGTTCCCCCATCAGATGAATAAATGAAGTGTGTGAAAGCGTGGGTTCCCCCGTTAAGAAACTGGTAATTTATAAAAAGTTACTGATGGCGTACCCTTTCCCGCCAGGTGGATAAGTTACGCTGGGAGATATCCCCTAGGGTGGATAAGGCGCTCACACGTTTGTCAAAAAAGGTGGCACTGCCGTCTTAGGATACGGCCACTTTAATAGGTGCCTGTTGATAAAAAACAGGAGGCTATCCTGAAGTCTGTATTTACACACTCAGGTACTAGACTGAGACCTGCAGATAGTGCTGCTGCAGCGTGGTCGGTGACCCTGTCAAACAGGGATACTAGTTGGCAAACATAAAAACATATTAAAGACGTCGTCTTATATATGGGGGATGCACAGAGGGATATTTTGCCGGCTGGCATCCAAAATAAATGTAATGTCCATTCTGTCAGGAGGGTATCAGAGACCTGTCACTGGACAGGTGATGCTGACTTAAAAAGCGCATAGAGAGCCTTATAAGGGTGAGGAATTATTTGGGGATGGTCTCTGGGACCTCGTATCCACAGCAACTGCTGGGAAGAAATAATTTTACCTCAGGTTTCCTCACAGACAAAGGTACAGTCCTTTCGGCTTCAGAAAAGCAAGCGGGTCAAATGGCGCTTCCTTTCTGTACAGAGACAAGGGGAAAAAAGCTGCACCAGTCAGCCTGTTCCCAGAATCAAGATTCTTCCCCCGCCTCCTGTGAGGCCACACCATGACGCGGGTGCTCCACAGGTGTAGCCAGGTACGGTGGGGGGCCGTCTAAAAAATTTCAGCAATTAGTGGGCTCGCTCACAGGTGGATCCCTGTTTCTTTCAAGTAGTATTTCAGGGGTACAAGCTGGAATTCGAGATGTCTCCCCCCAGCCGTTTCCTAAAATATGCCTTGCTGACAACTCCCTCAGGCAGGGAGGCTGTGCTAGAGGCAATTAATAAGCGGTATTCCCAGCAGGTAATACTCAAGGTGCCCCTACTTCAACAAGGACGGGGTTACTATTCCACACGGGTTGGGGTACCGAAACCGCATGGTTCGGTGTGACCCATTTTATATTTAAAATCCTTGAACACAAAAATTCAAGTTCAAGATGGAATCGCTCAGGGCGGTTATTCCAAGCCTGGACGAGGGGGATTACATGGTATCCTGGGACATCAAGGATGCTTACCTGCATGTCCCCATTTACCATCCTCGCCAGGAGTACCTCAGATTTGTGGTACAGGATTACCATTACCAAGTCCAGACACTGCCGTTTGGACTGTACATGGCACCGAGGGTGTTTTATCAAGGTAATGGCCGAGATGTTGATACTCCTTCAAAAAAAAGGGAGTTGTAATTATCCCGTACTTGGACAATCTCGTTATAAGGGCGAGGTCCAAGGAGCAGTTGGTAGTCGGGGTAGCACTATTTTGGAAAGTGCTACAACAGCATGGTTGGATTCTAAACAGTCCAAAGTCACAGCTGGTTCCTATGACACGTCTACTGTTCCTGGGGATGGTTCTGGACATAAACCAGAAATAGTGTTTCTCCCGGAGGAGAAAGCCAAGGAGTTGTCATCTCTAGTCAGAGACCTCCTGAAGCCAAAATAGGTAGCAGTGCATCATTGCACGCGAGTCCTGGGAAAAATGGTAGCTTCCTACGAAGCAATCCCATTAGGCAGGTTCCATACAAGAACTTTTCAGAGGGACCTGTTGGACAAGTGGTCCGGATCGCATCTTCCGATGCATAGGCTGATAACCCTGTCTCCAAGGACCAGGGTATCTCTACTGTGGTGGCTGCAGAGTGCCCATCTTCAAGAGGGCCGCAGTTTCGGCATACAGGACTAGGTCCTAGTGACCATGGATTCCAGCCTTTGAGGCTGGGAGGCAGTCACACAGGGAAGAAATTTCCAGGGACTTTGGTCAAGTCAGGTTATTTCCCTACATATAAATATTCTGGACCTGAGGGCCATTTACAATGCCCTGAGGCCGGCAAGGCCTCTGCTTCAAAAACAGCCGGTACTGATCCAATCAGACAACATCACGGCAGTCGCCCATGTAAACCAACAGGGCGGCACAAGAAGCAGGATGGCGATGGCAGAAGCCACAAGGATTCTCCGATAGGCGGAAAATCATGTGTTAGCACTGTCAGCAGTGTTCATTCCCGGAGTGGACAACTGGGAAGCAGATCTTCTCAACAGACACGACCTCCACCCGGGAGAATGGGGACTTCCTCCAGAAGTCTTCCAATAGGATTGTACACCATTGGGAAAGGCCACAGGTGGACATGATGGCGTCCCGCCTCAACAAAAAGCTATAAAAGATATTGCACCGGGTCAAGGGACCCTCAGGCGATAGCTATGGACGCTCTGGTAACACCGTGGGTGTACCAGTCGGTTTATGTGTTCTCCCCTCTGCCTCTCATACCAAAGGTACTGAGAATAATAAGAAGGCGAGGAGTAAGAACGATACTCGTGGATGGCCAAGAAGAGCTTGGTACCCAGAACTTCAAGAATTTATATCAGCGGACCCATGGCCTCTGCCACTCAGACAGGACCTGCGGCAGCAGGGGCCCTGTCTGTTCCAAGACTTACCGCGGCTGCGTTTGTCGGCATGGCGGTTGAGCGCCGGATCCTGAAGGAAAAGGGCATTCCGGAGGAAGTCATTCCTACGCTTACTAAAGCCAGGAAAGAGGTTACAGCAACTCATTATCACCGCATATGGCTAAAATATGTTGCATGGTGTGAGGCCGAAAGGGCCCCAACAGAGGAATTTCAACTAGGTCGATTTCTGCATTTCCTGCAAGCAGGAGTGACTATGGGCCTTAAATTGGGTTCCATTAAGGTACAGATCTCGGCTCTGTCGATTTTCTTTCAAAAAGAACTAGCTTCAGTACCTGAAGTTCAGACATTTATAAAAGGAGTGCTGCAGAGTCAGCCCCCGTTTGTGCCTCCTGTGGCACCTTGGGATCTCAACGTGGTGTTGAGTTTCTTAAAATCACATTGGTTTGAACCACTAAAAACCGTGGATCTGAAATATCTCACGTGGAAGGTGGTTATGTTATTGGCCTTGGCTTCTGCCAGGCGAGTATCAAAGTTGGCGGCTTTGTCTTGTAAAAGCCCTTATTTGATTTTCCATATGGATAGGGCAGAATTGAGGACTCGTCCCCAGTTTCTCCCAAAGGTGGTGTCAGCGTTTCACCTGAACCAGCCTATTGTGGTGCCTAGGCTACTAGGGACTTGGAGGACTCCAAGTTGCTAGACGTTGTCAGGGCACTGAAAATATATGTTTCCAGAACGGCTAGAGTCAGAAAATCTGACTCGCTGTTTATCCTATATGCATCTAATAAGCTGGGTGCTCCTGCTTCTAAGCAGACTATTGCTCGTTGGATTTGTAGTACAATTCAGCTTGCACATACTGTGGCAGGCCTGCCACAGCCAAAATCTGTCAATGCCCATTCCACAAGGAAGGTGGGCTCATCTTGGGCGGCTGCCCGAGGGGTCTCGGCTTTACAACTTTGCCGAGCAGCTACTTGGTCAGGGGCAAACACGTTTGCAAAATTCTACAAATTTGATACCCTGGCTGAGGAGGACCTGGAGTTCTCTCATTCAGTGCTGCAGAGTCATCCGCACTCTCCCGCCCGTTTGGGAGCTTTGGTATAATCCCCATGGTCCTTACGGAGTTCCCAGCATCCACTAGGACGTTAGAGAAAATAAGAATTTACTCACCGGTAATTCTATTTCTCGTAGTCCGTAGTGGATGCTGGGCGCCCATCCCAAGTGCGGTTTATCTGCAATACTTGTACATAGTTATTGTTAACTAAATCGGGTTATTGTTGAGCCATCTGTTGAGAGGCTCAGTTGTTTCATACTGTTAACTGTGTTTCATATCACGAGTTGTACGGTGTGATTGGTGTGGCTGGTATGAGTCTTACCCGGGATTCAAAATCCTTCCTTATTGTGTACGCTCGTCCGGGCACAGTACCTAACTGAGGCTTGGAGGAGGGTCATAGTGGGAGGAGCCAGTGCACACCAGGTAGTCTAAGATCTTTCTAGAGTGCCCAGCCTCCTTCGGAGCCCGCTAATCCCCATGGTCCTTACGGAGTTCCCAGCATCCACTACGGACTACGAGAAATAGAATTACCGGTGAGTAAATTCTTATTTTTCCTGACTCCAGCTGTCCTGGAAACATATACTTTTCAGGGCCCTGACTACATACAGTAACTTGGAATCCTCCAAGTCTCAAGTAGCCGCAGGCACCACAATAGGTTGATTCACATTAAAAAATTATACCACCTTAGAAAGGAATTGGGAACGAGTCCTCAATTCCGCCTTATCCATATAAAATACAGATAAGGGCTTTTGTATGACAAAGCCGCCAGTTCTGATACACGCCTGGCCGGCGCCAAGGTCCACAGAATGACCACTTTCCACGTGAGGTATTATAGCTCCACGGATTTAAGTGGCTCAACCCAATGCGACTTCAGGAAATCCAACACCACGTTGAGATCCCACGGTGGCACTGGAGGCACAAACGGGGGCTGACTATGCAGCACTCCCTTAACAAAAGTCTGAACTTCAGGCAGTGAAGCCAGTTCAATTTTGGAAGAAAATCGATAGAGCCGAAATCTGGACCTTAATGGAACCCAATTTTAGGCCCATAGTCACCTCTGACTGTAGGAAGTGCAGAAATCGACCTAGCTGAAATTTCTCCTTTGGGGCCTTCCTGGCCTCACAGTACGCAACATATTTCCGCCATATGGGGTGATAATGGTTTGCGTTCACTTCTTTCCTAGCTTCAAATAGCGTAGGGATAACTTCCTCCGGAATTCCCTTTTCCTTCAGGATCCGGCGTTCAACCGCCATGCCGTCAACGCAGCCGCGGTACGTCTTGGAAAAGACAGACCCCTTGCTGCAGCAGGTCCTGTCTGAGCGGCAGAGGCCATGGGTCCTCTGAGATCATTTCTTGAAATTCTGGTTACCAAGCTCTTCTTGGCCAACCCGGAACAATGAGTATAGTTCTTACTCCTCTCCTTCTTATTATTCTCATTACCCTGGGTAAGAGAGGCAGAGAAGGGAACACATACACCGACTGGTACACCCACGGTGTTACCAGAGCGTCCACAGCTATCGCCTGAGGGTCCTTGACCTGGCGCAATATCTTTGTAACTTTTAGTTGAGGCGGGACGCCATCATGTCCACCTGTGGCCTTTCCCAACGGTGTACAATCATTTGGAAGACTTCTGGATGAAGTCCCCACTCTCCCGGGTGGAGGTTTCTTAGTTGTCCACTCCGGGAATGAACACTGCTGACAGTGCTAACACATGATTTTCCGCCCATCGGAGAATCCTTGTGGCTTCTGCCATCGCCATCCTGCTTCTTGTGCCGCCCTGTCGGTTTACATGAGCGACCGCCGTGATGTTGTCTGACTGGATCAGCACCGGCCGGTGTTGAAGCAGGGGTCTAGCCTGACTTAGGGCATTGTAAATGGCCCTCAGTTCCAGAATATTTATGTGTAGGGAAGTCTCCTGACTTTTGCATAGCCTTGGAAGTTCCTTCCCTGTGTGACTGCCCCCCAGCCTCGAAGGCTGGCATCCGTGGTCACCAGGACCCAGTCCTGTATGCCGAATCTGCGGCCCCCTAGAAGATGAGCACTCTGCAGCCACCACAACAGCGACACCCTGAGCCTTGGAGACAGGGTTATCCGCCGATGCATCTGAAGATGCGACCCGGACCACTTGTCCAACAGATCCCACTGGAAAATCCTTGCATGGGACCTGGCGAATGGAATTTCTTCATAAGAAGCTACCATCTTTCCCAGGGCTCGCGTGCATTGATGCACCGACACCTGTATACGTATTAGGAGGTCTCTGTCTAGAGACAACAACTCCTTGGACTTCTCCTCCGGGAGAAACCCTTTTTATCCTGTTCTGTGTCCAGAACCATACCCAGAAACAGTAGAAGCGTCGTAGGAACCAGCTGCAACTTTGGAATATTCAGAATCCAGCCGTGCTGTTGTAGCACTTCCCGAGATAGTGCTACTCCGAAGAACAACTGCTCCCTGGACCTCGCCTTTATAAGGAGATCGTCCAAGTACGGGATAATTATTTCGGCCATTACCTTGGTAGATACCTCGGTGCCGGGGACAGACCAACGGCAACGTCTGGAATTAGTAATGACAATCCTGTACCACAATATTGAGGTACTCCTGGTGAAGAGGGTAAATAGGGACATGCAGGTAATCATCCTTGATGTCCAGTGATACCATGAAATTCTCCAGGTTTGCAATAATCGCCCTGAGCGATTCCATTTTGAACTTGAACCTTCGTATATAAGTGTTCAAGGCTTTCAATTTTAGAATAGGTCTCACCGAACCGTTTTGGAATAGTAACCCCGGCCTTGTTGAAGGAGGGGTACCTTGCTTTCACCTGCTGGAAGTACAGCTTGTGAATTGCCGCCAGTACTACCTTTCTCCGAGGGCAGCCGGCAAGGCTGATGTGAGGTAACGGCGAGGGGGAGTCGCCTCGAACTCCAGCCTGTATCCCTGTGATACTATTTGCAGAACCTAGAGATCCACCTGTGGGCAAGCCCACTGGTCCCTGAAGTTCCCGAGACGCGCCCTTACCGCACCTGTCTCCACCTGTGGAGCCCCAGCGTCATGCTGTGGACTCAGAGGAAGCGGGGGAAGATTTTTGATCCTGGGAACTGGCTGCTGGTGCAGCTTTTTTCCTTCTTCCCTTGTCTCTGTGCAGAAAGGAAGCGCCTTTGACCCGCTTGCTTTTCTGAAGCCGAAAGGACTGTACCTGAAAATACGGTGCTTTCTTAGGCTGTGAGGTAAAAAAAATTCTTCCCAGCTGTTGCTGTGGATACGAGGTCCCAGAGACCATCCCCAAACAATTCCTCACCCTTATAAGGCAGAATCTCCATGTGCCTTTTACAGGCAGCATCACCTGTCCACTGCCGGGTTTCTAATACCCTCCTGGCAGAATGGACATTGCATTAATTCTGGATGCCAGCCGGCAAATATCCCTCTGTGCATCCTTTATATATAAGACAACGTCTTAAATATGCTTAATGTTAGCAAAATATTATCCCTGTCTTAACGTATTAATATTATCTGACAGGGTATCAGACCGCGCTGCAGCAGCCCTATTTATGCTGAGGCAATTGCAGGTCTCAGTATATAACCTGAGTGTGTAAATACAGACTTCAGGATCGCCTCCTGCTTTTTATCAGCAGGTTCCTTCAAGGTGGCCGTATCCTAAGACGGCAGTGCCACCTTTTGACAAACGTGTGAGCGCCTTATCCACCCTAAGGGATATCTCCCAACGTGACCTATCCTCTGGCGGGAAAGGGTACGCCATCAGTAACTTTTTAGAAATTACCAGTTTCTTATCGGGGGAAACCACGCTTCTTTACACACTTCATTCATTCATCTGATGGGGGAACAAAACACTGGCTGCTTTTTCTCCCCAAAAATAAAACCCCTTTTATGTGGTACTTGGGTTCATGTCAGAAAATGCGTAACACATTTTTCATTGCCGAGATCATGTAACGGATGTTCCTAGTGGATTGTGTATATGTCTCAACCTCGTCGCCACTGAAGTCAGACTCCGTGTCGACATCTGTGTCTGCCATCTGAGGTAACGGGCGTTTTTTGAGCCCCTGATGGCCTTTGAGACGCCTGGGCAGGCGCGGGCTGAGAAGCCGGCTGTCCCACAGCTGTTACGTCATCCAGCCTTTTATGTAAGGAGTTGACACTGTCGGTTAATACCTTCCACCTATCCATCCACTCTGGTGTCGGCCCCACAGGGGGCGACATCCCATTTATCGGCCTCTGCTCCGCCTCCACGTAAACTTCCTCATCCAACATGTTGACACAGCCGTACCGACACACCGCACACGCACAGGGAATGCTCTGACTGAGGACAGGACCCCACAAAGTCCTTTGGGGAGACAGAGAGAGAGTATGCCAGCACACACCAGAGCGCTATATAATGCAGGGATTAACACTATAACTGAATGATTTTTCCCCAAATAGCTGCTTGTATACATATATTGCACCTAAATTTAGTGCCCCCCCTCTCTTTTTAACCCTTTGAGCCTGAAAACTACAGGGGAGAGCCTGGGGAGCTGTCTTCCAGCTGCACTGTGAAGAGAAAATGGCGCCAGTGTGCTGAGGGAGAAGCCCCGCCCCTTTTTCAACTGACTTTCTCCCGCTTTTTCTGGAATACTGGCAGGGGTAATTTTACATCTATATAGCCTCTAGGACTATATATGATGTAGATTTGCCAGCCAAGGTGTCATATATTGCCCTCAGGGCGCCCCTCCAGCGCCCTGCACCCATCAGTGACCGGAGTGTGAGGTGTACATGAGGAGCAATGGCGCACAGCTGCAGTGCTGTGCGCTACCTTGGTGAAGACCGAAGTCTTCTGTCGCCGATTTTCCGGACTCTTCATGCTTCTGGCTCTGTAAGGGGGACGGCGACGCGGCTCCGGGAACGAACACCAAGGTCGGGTCCTGCGGTCGATCCCTCTGGAGCTAATGGTGTCCAGTAGCCTAAGAAGCCCAAACTACCACCTTGAAAAGAAATATTTCTGTATATCGCGCCAACTATGAACAGCAGCTTTAGTGCACCAAAAAGGACTCCTCACAGGTCCCTAGATAATAACAGAACAAGATATATATATGGGCACCAATGCGCTACTCATACATGTTCTCATCAAAGTCCAAATATCTTACATCAAACGATGTGTCAGAAGTATTCAATCTTTATTCCAATGTTCCTCCCAGAACAGTCAGCGTACCGTGTGGAAAAGGACCTTAGTTAGGAATATATCCTCTTGTCCTCACATGTGTAGCTCCACCACAGGAATAGATGTTACCTTTAAATTTTCCAGAGATAAACGGAAAATAGTGCAAGTACAGTCGAATACAAAGTTAAAAATGATGTTTTAATAAATTTGCACTCACAATAAACAGAATGATAAAAAGCATGTAAACACTATTGTGGGTTAAGACATTTGCCAGGCATTCGTGCAGTTACCCTCCCAGATCTCAAATGGGACGATGCGGCTCAGCGGTCCGGATACCCTGAACCCACTCTCAGGAAACTGTCACCGCCAGGAATTGTCCTCAGAACGCCAGTCACCACGCCTGAAGCTTTTCGGACCTCAGTCCTTCATCAGAGGCATGGTGGCTGGTTAAACATGTCCCTCTTAAATACCCTCACTTAATCAGCTCATAGATGTCAGCTGCGGCGTACATTCCCGCCACGGCGATTCTCGCTCTCATTTCCGGCGGAAATGACGTTCACGGCACTTCCGACCGGAACCGGAAGTCACTAGCATGCGTTCCACAATGCGTTCCACTCGTTCTTTCACCGGAAATTGGGCTCTTGCGCTCCACAGAGCGCTCCAAATAGCGGAATTGATGCAATAATATAAGTCCATCCTCTATAGCTCCATAAAATGTTCATTCAAACGTCCATTAACAAAAATAAAAGTGTCCAAGTCCCTAGATAGAGTCCATAAAGTGCATGACGACAAGTACCCAAAAGACAAAAATTATAAAACTGATTAAAACAATCTCATAAATTTATAAAAACCATTTAAGCTCAAAATCTGAATTAAGACCATTAGAGATTAGAGAATTTAACTTAAAAATCCATTTCATCTCGGATTTCGCTAAATTGCCCTCCACATCACGATTTCTCCAATTTGGGGTAATAGCCTGAATACCAATAAACATTTTCAAATGTTTGGGGTTGCACTGATGCATTGTCTTAAAGTGCATGGATACTGTATGTGTTTCCAACCCCTTTCTAATATTGTACGTATGTTCGGCAAGACGAGTCTTGAGGTTTCTACTCGTCTTGCCGACATAGAAAAGATCACATGTACAGGATAAAATGTAAACCACGTTTTTAGTGTTACACGTTATAAAATTAGAGATGGTGAATTTTTCCCCATTGGCTTCAAAGTCCTTTTGTTTACTTGAACCTTTAACTAGACGACACATAGTGCACATCCCACATCTATGGAATCCATGGCTCCTGGTACTCGTGCGTTTGGTCACATTAAGCGCACTATGTACCAGTTTATCTTTTAGACTCTTGGCCCTACGATAAGTAAAACAGGGTCTGTCAGGTATTTCTTTCCCCAGAACCGGATCCTCTTTTAGTATTTTCCAGTGTTTCCTGAAAATGGATTCAATTTCTTTATATTGAACACCATAATTACTAATAAAATTCCACTTCTGTAGTTGACTCTCAGTGCCCTTGTCCTTTCTATTATTCCCTTTTAGCAACTGTTTTCTATCAATGGATTCAACACGTATTTTAGAGGCTATAATGTCCTCCTTCTTATATCCTTTATCAAGAAACCTCTCACTCATCTCAGTAATTTGCTGGTCACATACTGTTGTTTCAGTGCAGTTACGTTTCACCCTTAAAAATTGTCCATACGGTATTCCGTCTAACCAGTTTTTATGGTGTAGGCTACTCCTCTCTATGAAACTATTTGAGTCTGTATCTTTTCTATATAATTTAGTGAGAAGAGTATTATCCTTCACATAGATACATAAATCTAAAAATGTAATGGTCGTTTTACTGATTGAGAACGTAAGATTAACATTAAAATCATTTGTATTAAGATTATGACAGAATTCTTCTAGTTCCTCAGCCGTTCCATATAAATAAAATATCATCTATAAAATGGCGCCAGGACACCAGACCCGCCCCCAGCTGACCGTGATGCCATACCATAATGGTTTCCCAATACGCCATAAATAAATTGGCATAACTGGGGGCGAATCTGGTGCCCATGGCGGTGCCGACCATTTGTATATAATAAAAACCATCAAAATAAAAATAATTATTCGTTAAAATGAATCTTATACTTTTTAAAACAAATGTCTTTATTGACACTGAGAGTTCAGATTTATCAAGAAAGTAAGAAACTGCTTCCAAACCCTTATTCATCTCTATTATCGTGTATATTGTAGAAACGTCTGCACTTATCAAGATAAAATTCTCTCCCCATTGTATTTCCTCTAGCACCTGCAGAACATCATTAGTATCTTTAAGAAAAGAATTTGTCAGTCTCACCAAAGGTTGAAGAAAGGAGTCAACAACCTCCGACAGGTTAGAGGTAATGCTGTTTGTCCCTGCCACTATAGGCCGTCCCGGTGGATTTAGGGGATCCTTATGGATTTTCGGCAGGGTATAGAAAGTTGGTACCGTTGGGGATAAGATGTTAATAAATTCTACCTCTGATTTGGTCAAGACCCCACTTTTCAGTGCCTCCTCTGTTAGAATATTCAGTACTTTTATTATCCTTGCTGTTGGATCTAATTTTAACTTTCGATATGTCTTACCATCCTCCAATTGTTTCATGATCCCTTCAACATAATATTCCTTATCCATTAGGACCACCCCTCCCCCTTTATCTGCTGGTTTAATTATCAAACTCTCATCATCTCTCAGTGATTTTAATGCTAAAAACTCACCTTTTGTCAAATTACATTTAAATTTCTTTTTCTTTTTCATGAGTGCCTGTACTTCGTTATTTACTAATTTTCCAAAACACTCTATATAACAACCTTTCTGGTGGGACGGATAAAAAGTCGACTTGGGTTTAAATTTAGTGGTATTTATTCCCCCCTCAAATTCACATTCTTTTCCATCTTTACTTAAAAAGAACCTTTTCACTGTGAGCTTTCTGATATACTTGTTAATATCAACAAAGAAATCAAAGGGGTCGACCCGGCTTGTCGGAGAGAATTTCAAGCCCTTTTTCAATACATTTTCCTCGTGTTTACTCAAATGTCTTTTGCTAAGGTTAAAGATCTTTGTAGTAGAATTATTTACAGGTAAGGTCACTTTCTTAACCCTCCTTTTCTTCTTCCCTAAACCTCTCTTACCCCTCCTTGTTTTTTTACACTTTTTCACCTCTTTTACCACCTCCTTCCCCTCCTCTGGTCCTGATCTAAAAAACAAGGTACCTGCTCTCTGTTACTCTTCATATGCTCAAACCGATTCCTCACAACAGGTATACCAAATTCCTGTTGAGATGAATAATCGTTATCTTGATATCTGTTATTTGACCAACCATCGTTTGAGCTTCTCTTCTCATGATGATAGAATCTCCCAAAATCACTTTGTTGCCTAGGTTGTCTTCCCCCTCTATAATTCCTAAAATCATTGTTTCTCTAACGTCCTAGTGGATGCTGGGAACTCCGAAAGGACCATGGGGAATAGCGGGCTCCGAAGGAGGCTGGGCACTCTAGAAAGATTTAGGACTACCTGGTGTGCACTGGCTCCTCCCACTATGACCCTCCTCCAAGCCTCAGTTAGATTTTGTGCCCGGCCGAGGTTGGATGCACACTAGGGGCTCTCCTGAGCTCTTCGAAGAAAGATAGTCTTAGGTTTATTATTTTCAGTGAGACCTGCTGGCAACAGGCTCACTGCAGCGAGGGACTAAGGGGAGAAGAAGCGAACTCGCCTGCTTGCAGCCGGATTGGGCTTCTTAGGCTACTGGACACCATTAGCTCCAGAGGGATCGACCGCAGGCCCAGCCTTGATGTTCGGTCCCGGAGCCGCGCCGCCGTCCCCCTTACAGAGCCAGAAGCAAGAAGATGGTCCGGAAAATCGGCGGCATGAAGACATCAGTCTTCACCAAGGTAGCGCACAGCACTGCAGCTGTGCGCCATTGCTCCTCTCACACTTCACACTCCGGTCACTGAGGGTGCAGGGCGCTGGGGGGGGCGCCCTGAGGCAGCAATAAAAACACCTTGGCTGGCAAAAATACCTCAATATATAGCCCCAGGGGCTATATATGAGGTAAATACCCCTGCCAGATTCCATAAAAAAGCGGGAGAATAGGCCGCGGAAAAGGGGCGGAGCTATCTCCCTCAGCACACTGGGCGCCATTTTTCCCTCACAGTTCCGCTGGAAGGAAGCTCCCTGGCTCTCCCCTGCAGACTACTCTACAGAAAAGGGTAAAAAAGAGAGAGGGGGGGCATTTAATTTGGCGCAGTATATAGTATATATTAAAAAGCAGCTATAAGGGACATAACTCAGTTAGTCCCTGCCTTATATAGCGCTCTGGTGTGTGCTGGCATACTCTCACTCTGTCCCCCCAAAGGGCTTTTGTGGGTCCTGTCCTCTATATTGAGCATTCCCTGTGTGTGTGGAGTGTGTCGGTACGGCTGTGTCGACATGTTTGATGAGGATAATGAGGTGGAGGCGGAGCAGGTGCCTTTAGAAGGGATGTCACCCCCTGGGGGGCAGACACCTGAGTGGATGTGCTTATGGAAAGAAATGAGTGCACGTATAGACTCATTACATAAGAAATTTGACGACATGCCGACTGCGGGACAGCCGAGTTCTCAGCTCGTGCCTGTCCAGGTGTCTCAAAAGTCATCAGGGGCTCTGAAACGCCCGCTATCTCAGATGGCACAAGTAGATGTCGACACGGATACTGACACCAGTGTCGACGACGAGGAGTCAAATTTAATGCCCATTAAGGCCATTCACTGCATGATTGAGGCAATGAAAGAGGTGTTAAATATCTCTGATTTACATCCAGGTACCACAAAAAAAGGGTATTATGTTTGGGGAGAAAAAACTACCTGTAGTTTTCCCCCCGTCAGATGAATTAAATGAAGTGTGTGAAGAAGCGTGGGCTTCCCCTGATAAGAAATTGGTAATTCCTAAGAAGGTACTAATGGCGTTCCCTTTCCCGCCAGAGGATAGGTTACGTTGGGAAACACCTCCTAGAGTGGATAAAGCGCTCACACGTTTGTCTAAAAAGGTGGCACTACCGTCTCAGGATACGGCCGCCCTTAAGGAACCTGCTGATAGAAAGCAGGAGGCGATCCTGAAGTCTGTATATACACACTCAGGCATTATACTTAGACCAGCTATTGCGTCAGCATGGATGTGCAGTGCTGCCGCTGCGTGGTCGGATAAACTGTCAGAAAATATTGACACACTAGACAGAGACACGATTCTGCTAACAATTGACCATATCAAAGACTCAGTCTTATATATGAGAGATGCACAGAGGGAAGTCTGCCGGCTGGCATCTAAAATAAGTGCATTGTCCATCTCTGCTAGGAGATGCTTATGGACTCGCCAGAGGACTGGAGATGCAGATTCCAAAAGGCACATGGAAGTTTTGCCTTATAAGTGGGAGGAATTATTTGGGGATGGTCTCTCCGACCTAGTTTCCACAGCAACGTCTGGGAAGTCAGCATTTTTACCCCATGTCCCCTCACAGCCTAAGAAGGCGCCATTTTATCAGGTTCAGTCCTTTCGGACCCAGAAAAACAAGCGGGGAAAAGGAGGGTCTTTTCTCTCTAGAGGCAGAGGTAGGGGAAAAAGGCTGCAACAAACAGCAGGTTCCCAGGAGCAAAAGTCCTCCCCCGCTTCCTCTTCCAAGTCCGCCGCATGACGGTGGGGCTCCACAGGCGGAGCCAGGTACGGTGGGGGCCCGCCTCATAAATTTCAGCGATCAGTGGGCTCGCTCACAGGTGGATCCCTGGATCCTTCAAATAGTATCTCAGGGGTACAAGCTAGAATTCGAGGCGGCTCCACCCCACCGGTTCCTAAAATCTGCCTTGCCGATTGCTCCCTCAGACAGGGAGGCGGTGCTAGCAGCGATTCACAAGCTGTATTCCCAGCAGGTGATAATCAAGGTACCCCTACTTCAACAAGGCCGGGGTTACTATTCCACACTATTTGTGGTGCCGAAACCGGACGGTTCGGTGAGACCCATTTTAAATTTGAAATCCTTGAACACATACATAAAAAAATTCAAGTTCAAGATCTAATCGCTCAGGGCGGTTATTGCAAGCCTGGAGGAGGGGGATTACATGGTATCCCTGGACATCAAGGATGCTTACCTGCATGTCCCCATTTACCATCCTCACCAGGAGTACCTCAGATTTGTGGTACAGGATTGCCATTACCAATTCCAGACGCTGCCGTTTGGACTCTCCACGGCACCGAGGGTATTTACCAAGGTTATGGCGGAAATGATGATACTCCTTCGAAAAAAGGGAGTTTTAATTATCCCATACTTGGACGATCTCCTAATAAAGGCACTATCCAAGGAACAGTTGTTAGTGGGAGGAGCACTATCTCAGGAAGTGCTGCGCCAGCACGGCTGGATTCTGAATATCCCAAAGTCACAGCTGGTCCCGACGACACGTCTAATGTTCCTGGGAATGATTCTGGACACAGTCCAGAAAAAAGTGTTTCTCCCGGAGGAGAAAGCCAGGGAGTTGTCTTCTCTAGTCAGAGACCTCCTAAAACCAAAACAGGTATCGGTGCATCACTGCACGCGGGTCCTGGGAAAGATGGTAGCTTCTTATGAAGCAATTCCATTCGGCAGGTTCCATGCCAATCCCTGCTCCTACACCAGCCGGTGCTGATCCAGTCAGACAACATCACGGCAGTCGCCCATGTGAATCGACAGGGCGGCACAAGAAGCAGGATGGCAATGGCAGAAGCCACAAGGATTCTCCGATGGGCGGAAAATCATGTACTAGCACTGTCAGCAGTGTTCATCCCGGGAGTGGACAACTGGGAAGCAGACTTTCTCAGCAGGCACGACCTCCACCCGGGAGAGTGGGGACTTCATCCAGAAGTCTTCCAAATTATTGTAAATCAGTGGGGTCGTCCACAGGTGGACATGATGGCGTCCCGCCTAAACAAAAAACTAGAGAGGTATTGCGCCAGGTCAAGAGACCCTCAGGCGATAGCTGTGGACGCTCTAGTGACACCGTGGGTGTACCAGTCAGTTTATGTGTTCCCTCCTCTACCTCTCATACCAAAGGTATTGAGAATAATAAGAAAGCGAGGTGTAAACACAATTCTCGTGGTTCCGGATTGGCCAAGAAGAGCGTGGTACCCGGAACTTCAAGAGATGATCTCAGAGGACCCGTGGTCTCTGCCGCTCAGACAAGACCTGCTACAGCAGGGGCCCTGTCTGTTCCAAGACTTACCGCGGCTGCGTTTGACGGCATGGCGGTTGAACGCCGGATCCTGAAGGAAAAGGGCATTCCGGAGGAAGTCATTCCTACGCTTATTAAAGCTAGAAAAGAGGTTACAGCAAATCATTATCACCGCATATGGCGGAAGTATGTTGCATGGTGTGAGGCCGAAAAGGCCCCAACAGAGGAATTTCAACTAGGTCGATTTCTGCATTTCCTGCAAGCAGGAGTTAATATGGGCCTAAAACTAGGCTCCATTAAAGTACAGATCTCGGCTCTGTCGATTTTCTTTCAAAAAGAACTAGCTTCAGTACCTGAAGTTCAGACATTTGTGAAAGGAGTGCTGCATATTCAGCCCCCATTTGTGCCTCCTGTGGCACCTTGGGATCTCAACGTGATGTTGAGTTTCTTAAAATCACATTGGTTTGAGCCACTAAAAACCGTGGATCTGAAATATCTCACGTGGAAAGTGGTCATGTTATTGACTTTGGCTTCAGCCAGGCGTGTGTCAGAATTGGCGGCTTTATCATGTAAAAGCCCTTATCTGATTTTCCATATGGATAGGGCAGAATTGAGGACTCGTCCCCAATTTCTCCCAAAGGTGGTGTCAGCGTTTCACCTGAACCAGCCTATTGTGGTGCCTGCGGCTACTAGGGACTTGGAGGACTCCAAGTTGCTAGACGTTGTCAGGGCCCTGAAAATATATGTTTCCAGGATGGCTGGAGTCAGAAAATCTGACTCGCTGTTTATCCTGTATGCACCCAACAAGCTGGGTGCTCCTGCTTCTAAGCAGACTATTGCTCGCTGGATTTGTAGTACAATTCAGCTTGCTCATTCTGTGGCAGGCCTGCCACAGCCAATATCTGTAAATGCCCATTCCACTAGGAAGGTGGGCTCATCTTGGGCGGCTGCCCGAGGGGTCTCGGCTTTACAACTTTGCCGAGCAGCTACTTGGTCAGGGGCAAACACGTTTGCAAAATTCTACAAATTTGATACCCTGGCTGAGGAGGACCTGGAGTTCTCTCATTCGGTGCTGCAGAGTCATCCGCACTCTCCCGCCCGTTTGGGAGCTTTGGTATAATCCCCATGGTCCTTTCGGAGTTCCCAGCATCCACTAGGATGTTAGAGAAAATAAGAATTTACTCACCGGTAATTCTATTTCTCGTAGTCCGTAGTGGATGCTGGGCGCCCATCCCAAGTGCGGTTTATCTGCAATACTTGTACATAGTTATTGTTAACTAAATCGGGTTATTGTTGAGCCATCTGTTGAGAGGCTCAGTTGTTTCATACTGTTAACTGGGATTCATATCACGAGTTGTACGGTGTGATTGGTGTGGCTGGTATGAGTCTTACCCGGGATTCAAAATCCTTCCTTATTGTGTACGCTCGTCCGGGCACAGTGTCCTAACTGAGGCTTGGAGGAGGGTCATAGTGGGAGGAGCCAGTGTACACCAGGTAGTCCTAAATCTTTCTAGAGTGCCCAGCCTCCTTCGGAGCCCGCTATTCCCCATGGTCCTTTCGGAATTCCCAGCATCCACTACGGACTACGAGAAATAGAATTACCGGTGAGTAAATTCTTATTTTCGTCGTTCCACTTGTCGCCATTCTGTCTCTATATTTCTATTTTTAAAGGGCCTCCTTGGTTTTGGTATTATTTCCTTCGAACTCTCAGTTTGATTTGTTATCGCCTGCTTTTCAGACGTTATACACTCTTTGTTTTTCTTATCATTAATATTATCTAGATCTCTAAAGAATTTTTTCTGTTTTCGTTCCTTGAGATCCCTAGTTTCCTTATTTAATTTCCTCATTATTTCAATCTCAGCTTCTTTGAAATCCTGAAGATTTTTAAATGGCTCTATCAAGGTTTGTAAATTATCAATCTCTTTTGTTAAAGCTGATAGATGTTTTTTTCGCTCCTTCAATATCAATTCTATAAGACGAAAGGAACATTGATCCAGGATTTTATCCCATTCCTCCTTGAAATCACCATTCTCTTGCCAAAAGGATGGTGGCTTCAAGATCTTTAAACCTTTCGGGATGAGTTTGCTAGATTCATACTTTTCTAAGGTAATGATTTCCCACCAAATGCGATTTTCTTTGAGTACCGCATTTTCTAACTTTTTCAAAACCGTGCCTAAATCCTCATCAGAAACAGTAACATCTCTTTCGTTACAAAAAAGTGTGGGCAATAATTCCCTACTACTGTCTCTAAAAGTGAACATATCGGCAGCAATTAACAGATAATGTGAAGATATAATCAACTTGAAAAGAAATATTTCTGTATATCGCGCCAACTATGAACAGCAGCTTTAGTGCACCAAAAAGGACTCCTCACAGGTCCCTAGATAATAACAGAACAAGATATATATATGGGCACCAATGCGCTACTCATACATGTTCTCATCAAAGTCCAAATATCTTACATCAAACGATGTGTCAGAAGTATTCAATCTTTATTCCAATGTTCCTCCCAGAACAGTCAGCGTACCGTGTGGAAAAGGACCTTAGTTAGGAATATATCCTCTTGTCCTCACATGTGTAGCTCCACCACAGGAATAGATGTTACCTTTAAATTTTCCAGAGATAAACGGAAAATAGTGCAAGTACAGTCGAATACAAAGTTAAAAATGATGTTTTAATAAATTTGCACTCACAATAAACAGAATGATAAAAAGCATGTAATCACTATTGTGGGTTAAGACATTTGCCAGGCATTCGTGCAGTTACCTTCCCAGATCTCAAATGGGACGATGCGGCTCAGCGGTCCGGATACACTGAACCCACTCTCAGGAAACTGTCACCGCCAGGAATTGTCCTCAGAACGCCAGTCACCACGCCTGAAGCTTTTCGGACCTCAGTCCTTCATCAGAGGCATGGTGGCTGGTTAAACATGTCCCTCTTAAATACCCTCACTTAATCAGCTCATAGATGTCAGCTGCGGCGTACATTCCCGCCACGGCGATTCCCGCTCTCATTTCCGGCGGAAATGACGTTCACGGCACTTCCGACCGGAACCGGAAGTCACTAGCATGCGTTCCACAATGCGTTCCACTCGTTCTTTCACCGGAAATTGGGCTCTTGCGCTCCACAGAGCGCTCCAAATAGCGGAATTGATGCAATAATATAAGTCCATCCTCTATAGCTCCATAAAATGTTCATTCAAACGTCCATTAACAAAAATAAAAGTGTCCAAGTCCTTAGATAGAGTCCATAAAGTGCATGACGACAAGTACCCAAAAGACAAAAATTATAAAACTGATTAAAACAATCTCATAAATTTATAAAAACCATTTAAGCTCAAAATCTGAATTAAGACCATTAGGGATTAGAGAATTTAACTTAAAAATCCATTTCATCTCGGATTTCGCTAAATTGCCCTCCACTTCACGATTTCTCCAATTTGGGGTAATAGCCTGCATACCAATAAACATTTTCAAATGTTTGGGGTTGCACTGATGCATTGTCTTAAAGTGCATGGATACTGTATGTGTTTCCAACCCCTTTCTAATATTGTACGTATGTTCGGCAAGACGAGTCTTGAGGTTTCTACTCGTCTTGCCGACATAGAAAAGATCACATGTACAGGATAAAATGTAAACCACGTTTTTAGTGTTACACGTTATAAAATTAGAGATGGTGAATTTTTCCCCATTGGCTTCAAAGTCCTTTTGTTTACTTGGACCTTTAACCAGACGACACATAGTGCACATCCCACATCTATGGAATCCATGGCTCCTTGTACTCGGTGACTTCCGGTTCCGGTCGGAAGTGCCGTGAACGTCATTTCCGCCGGAAATGAGAGCGGGAATCGCCGTGGCGGGAATGTACGCCGCAGCTGACATCTATGAGCTGATTAAGTGAGGGTATTTAAGAGGGACATGTTTAACCAGCCACCATGCCTCTGATGAAGGACTGAGGTCCGAAAAGCTTCAGGCGTGGTGACTGGCGTTCTGAGGACAATTCCTGGCGGTGACAGTTTCCTGAGAGTGGGTTCAGTGTATCCGGACCGCTGAGCCGCATCGTCCCATTTGAGATCTGGGAGGGTAACTGCACGAATGCCTGGCAAATGTCTTAACCCACAATAGTGTTTACATGCTTTTTATCATTCTGTTTATTGTGAGTGCAAATTTATTAAAACATCATTTTTAACTTTGTATTCGACTGTACTTGCACTATTTTCCGTTTATCTCTGGAAAATTTAAAGGTAACATCTATTCCTGTGGTGGAGCTACACATGTGAGGACAAGAGGATATATTCCTAACTAAGGTCCTTTTCCACACGGAAGATTGAATACTTCTGACACATCGTTTGATGTAAGATATTTGGACTTTGATGAGAACATGTATGATTAGCGCATTGGTGCCCATATATATATCTCAAACTACCACCTGTTAGGTAGGTTCGCTTCTTCTCCCCTTAGTCCCTCGCTGCAGTGAGTCTGTTGCCAACAGATCTCACTGTAAAATAAAAAACCTAAATATACTTTCTTTCTAGGAGCTCAGGAGAGCCCCTAGAGTGCATCCAGCTCAGCCGGGCACAAGAATCTAACTGAGGTCTGGAGGAGGGTCTTAGTGGGAGGAGCCAGTGCACACCAGGTAGTCCTAAAGCTTTCTTTAGTTGTGCCCAGTGTCCTGCGGAGCCGCTAATCCCCATGGTCCTTACGGAGTCCCAGCATCCACTTAGGACGTCAGAGAAATATAAATATATAGAGAGGTATAACAGCACTGGCTGTTTGCTAATAACAATGTAGGCTTGTAATAATAAATGTATCACATTTAATATATAAAACATTAAAAAGCAATAAAAAATCACATATATTTTATAAGTGCCAATAATAACTAGTTAAAGTCACTGGGGGTCATTCCGAGTTGATCGCTCGTTGCCGATTTTCGCAACGGAGCGATTAAGGCGAAAATGCGCATGTGCATGGTGCTAAGTATTTTAACACAAAATTTAGTAGATTTACTCACGTCCGAACAAAGAATTTTCATAGTTGAAGTGATTGGAGTGTGTATTGACAGGAAGTGGGTGTTTCTGGGCGGAAACTGTCCGTTTGGGAGTGTGCGGAAAAACGCAGGCGTGCCAGGAAAAACCGCGGGAGTGTCTGGAGAAACGGGGGAGTGGCTGGCCGAACGCAGGGCGTGTTTGTGACGTCAAACCAGGAACGAAACGGCCTGAGCTGATCGCAATCTGTGAGTAGGTCTGGAGCTACTCAGAAACTGCTAAGAATTTTCTATTCGCAATTCTGCTAATCTTTCGTTCGCTATTCTGCTAAGCTAAGATACACTCCCAGAGGGCGGCGGCCAAGCGTGTGCAATGCTGCTAAAATCTGCTAGCGAGCGAACAACTCGGAATGACCCCCACTGATCGCCAATTATTCCACTTTAGGTTAGGATAGGACTTGGAAATATGTTGAGACTCACAATCTAGCAGAAATGTGTCTAGGTTAGTATTCTTTTACCAGAATTGTTGGTGGAAGAAAGCAGTCCCTTATTTTCATCAGCTGGGATGTCCTTTAGATGCTGAGAATAGATCCAACTACTGGAGCAACAAGACCTGTTGGGAGAATGCACTCTCCTGGTGAAATCAGCTGGGATGTCCTTTGTGTGCTGAATCAGATGTCCAAAGGCTGCTAGGATGATGAAAGTGGGTCTCAATTTAGGTCCTGTTTCTCAAGATATGCTAAAAAGCATGGATTCCATCCAATTGCGGCGTCAGTGGCATACAAGTTCAACGTGTTTCGCTGGTGTATAATATGACCAGCTTCATCAGGAGCATGTTTGTATGTCACACTAAATCTCCTTATATACCCCTCAGGGTGACTTAATGAGTGGCACTTGTGTAAACAATCATTGAATTAAACAAGCCATGGATTAAAGTGTATAAAACCTATTATATTTAGAGTCTCAATTGGTCACAGAAAGATGGGGTGCAGATGAATTACAAAAACGAGCATCAAATCAAATTCATAAAATTAGTTTCTCTAACGTCCTAGAGGATGCTGGGGACTCCGTAAGGACCATGGGGATAGACGGGCTCCGCAGGAGACATGGGCACTTTAAGAAAGTATTTAGACCTGGGTGTGCACTGGCTCCTCCCTCTATGCCCCTCCTCCAGACCTCAGTTTGATACTGTGCCCAGAGGAGCTGGGTGCTTTTCAGTGAGCTCTCCTGAGTTTGCTGATAGAAAGTATTTTGTTAGGTTTTTTATTTTCAGGGAGCTCTGCTGGCAACAGACTCCCTGCATCGAGGGACTGAGGGGAGAGAAGCAGCCCTACTCTCTGAGTGCAGGTCCTGCTTCTTAGGCTACTGGACACCATTAGCTCCAGAGGGATTGGTACGCAGGATCTCACCCTAGCCGTCCGTCCCAGAGCCGCGCCGCCGTCCCCCTTGCAGAGCCGGAAGATAGAAGCCGGGTGAGTATGAGAAGAAAAGAAGACTTCAGAGGCGGCAGAAGATTTCATAATCTTCACTGAGGTAACGCACAGCACTGCAGCTGTGCGCCATTGCTCCCATGCACCTCACATACTCCGGTCACTGTAAGGGTGTAGGGTGCAACGGGGGGGGGGGCGCCCTGGGCAGCAATATAAACCTCTTATTTGGCAAAAGGAGCATATATACAGCTGGACACTGTATATATGCAGGAGCCCCCGCCAATTTTACACTTTTAGCGGGACAGAAGCCCGCCGTCGAGGGGGCGGGGCTTCTTCCTCAGCACTCACCAGCGCAGTGGCGCACCTAGGGGGGGTTTCCGAGTACCAAGAAACCCCCCTCCACTAAAAAAAAAAAAAAAAAAAAAAAATTTTTTTTTTTTTTTTTTTAGCTGCATGAGTATTATTAATGACTGTCTAGCGTCCTCTGCAGCCTGCTGTCTTCCTGGTGGCACTTGCAAGTGTAATAAAAGTTTACTTTATTTTAATTATAGTACATATATATCCATGTGCCTACATATATACACATGTATATACATACATACATACATACATATAAACACACACACACACACACACACACACACACATATGATATATATATATATACATGTGTATATATATGTGTACTGTATGTGTTTGTATATATATATATATATATATATATATATATATATGTATGCATGTTTAATATGCTATGTATATGTGTATATGGGTTCACTACGATCTCCCGGCGGCCGGCCTCCCGGCGACCAGCATACCGGCGCCGGGAGGCCGGCCGCCGGCTTACCAACAGTGTGGCGAGCGCAAATGAGCCCCTTGCGGGCTCACTGCGCTCGCCACGCTACGCGCGCCACACTATTCTATTCTCCCTCCAGGGGGGTCGTGGACCCCCACGAGGGAGAATAAGTGTCGGTATGCCGGCGGTCAGGCTCCCCGCGCCGGTATGCTGGTCGCCGGGAGCCCGACCGCCGGCATACTGAAGACCACCCGTGTATATGTATGTGTGTGTATGTATATATATATATGTGTGTGTAGATATATATATATATATATATATATATATGTAGAAGAGTCAGAACAAACAAATGTCCAAGACAGGACATGGCACTCCAGGACTTTAGTATAAATGATTTTAATGCATCCACTTAATCAACGACCTGCATCACTCCAACAGCCAGTGGTGCAGTGTAAACTGTGGCATAATGGCACAAGCATATATTTGTGTAGATATATATATATATATATATATATATATATATACACACACACACACCCAGACACACTAGTTTTATGGACCCAGCATATACTGGGTCACCTCAGTCCCCACCCCCGTGATTGGCTCCGCCCAGTTCTGGAAACCCCCCCATGCAAATCCTGCGTTTGCCACTGCAGCGCCATGTTTTTCTCCACAGCACCGCTGAGAGGAAGCTCCCCGGACTCTCTCCTGCTTATACCACGGTAGAAGAGAGGGTTTTAAAGAAGAGGGGGGGGCACATAATTCGGCGCAGATAATAACAGCGCTACTGGGTAAACATTAAATTGCTGTGTTTTTTCCTGGGTCATATAGTGCTGGGGTGTGTGCTGGCATACTCTCTCTCTGTCTCTACAAAGGGCCTTGTGGGGGAATTATCTTCAGATGAGCATTCCCTGAGTGTGTGGTGTGTCGGTACGTGTGTGTCGACATGTCTGAGGTAAAAGGCTCTCCTAGGGAGGAGATGGAGCAAATGTGTCTGTGAGTGGTGTCTCCGTCGACAACGCCGACACCTGATTGGATATGTGAAATTAAGTGCTAAGGTAAATTTATTGCACAAAAGATTAGAGAACAGACAGTGAATCTACACATGTCTGTCCCTATGTCGCAGAGACCTTTAGTCTCACAATGCTCACTATCCAAAATAATAGACACTGATATCGACACGGAGTCTGACTCCAGTGTCGACTACGATAATGCAAAGTTACAGCCAAAACTGGCAGAAAAGTATTCAATATATGATTATTGTAATAAAAAATATTTTGCATATCACTGATGACTCATCTGTCCCTGATACAAGGGTACACATGTTTAAGGGGAAGAAAGCTGAGGTAAATTTCCCTCCTCTCATGAAGAAAAAGAGCGGGAATCTCCAGACAAGAGACTGCAGTTTCCCACAAAGAATTCTCAGGGAGTATCCTTTCCCTACTAGGGCCAGGATACAATGGAAATCTTCCCCTAGGGTGTCACGTTTCCCAAAAGGTAGCGCTGACTTAACAGCTATCCTCAGGGATCCTGCAGATAGCTTGCAGTAAAAGTACTTTGAAGTCCATTTACACACATTCTGGTACACTACTCAGACCGGCGATTGTGTCGGCATGGGTTTATAGCGCTGTAGCAGCGTGGACAGATACCTTATCAGCAGAGATTGAGACCCTAGTATGTGTATCTATATATGTATATATATAGATATATATATATAAAAGATGCTGTCTTAGATATATATATAAAACATGCCCAAAGAGACATTAGTCTACTGGGTTCTAGAGTCAACGCTATGTCGATTTCTGCTTGACGTGTCCTGTGGAACATGCAATGGACAGGTGATGCCGACTTAAGAGGCATATGGAAGGTTTACCTTACAAGGCTGAGGATTATGTGGAGAAGGGATCTCGGACCTGGTCTCCACAGCTATGGCTGGTAATTCTGATCTTTTGCCTTATATTCCCGCACAGCCTAGGAAAGCACGACATTATCAAATGCAGTCCTTTCGATCACAAAGAAACAAGAAAGTCCGAGGTGCGTCCTTTCTTGCCAGAGGTAGGGGCAGAGGAAAGAAGCTGCACAACACAGCTAGTTCCCAGGAACAGAAGTCCTCCCCGGCCTCTACAAAATCCACCGCATGTGGTTGCAGATGATCTAGTGTATGCTCTGTCTGCCTGCTTGGCTGACATATAAGATTGAGTGAATAGTGATTGGGATACGGTTGGTGTAATAAGCAAGAAAATATATCTTTCTAAAGAATGATATAGTTTCCTAAATTCTGAAGGTGTATCATATAATGTGCTCATAATATTTAATTTTATTTCTTTTTAACTTCCCCCTTGATGCTGGACATGCCCACTATCTGGAAAGTCTTGGGGGGAGGGTGCTGCTGCCATGGCCCATGGCTAGACCTTACACATCTGGTGCTGCCCATGTGGGGCCACTATTACAAATTTTTCCAGGGCCGCTTTTTGTTCCCAATCCGCCCCTGGGTGTTATGATTCCAGTACTCCTGACCGGAGGAGATCTCATGGCAATGGCCAGAGTACTGGAAGGGAATGCTGGTTACGGGAGCTGGAAAGACTAGTTGCCCCTGGCGCCCTAACTCTATTGTCTCACCCGTGCTATCGGAAATCCCTTGCGAGACTATGGTTTCTTGAGCCCCTGGCAGCCACGTTTGAAAGGCGGATTATGTCTGCCCAACTCCGGTGCCCCCCGGTCTTAGTGAGAGACAAAGGGAAATCCGAGGCAGGATGATGACAAGAGGACCTCTGACTGACAACAGGCCAGGGGCAACAAGCTAACTAACCAAACCAGAAGTATGCGCGGAAAAAACCGCCAGATCAAAGGACAACCAAAATCCACTAGTCCGTTACTCCTACCCAGCACCGCTGGATACCAGAGTGGATCTGTGGGAGCGGAATCCTCCGCAAAAGCTCCGAAACACAAATAATAAACAATAAGTAATAAAGCGGCCAAGCCGCAACACACGGCTACGCCGTGACTCACGAACACCACTGGATGTTTAAAGGTGCTCAGTCAGGACTCCAGGAACAGATGACGACTTCCGAGTACAGGACAACTGAGGACAGGAACGACCGGGTACAGCAGGACTGGAAACACTCTCAGCAAACAGATACAGCATGCAGGAAGCTATTACCGGCGTCTGTGAGAAGCCCTGGGAGTGTACTTAACAGGGAGTCCTCCAATCAGCTGTTTAGAGGCTGATTGGACTAAATGCCGTGCAGCTGCCTTGCTGCATGGCCAGGAAACAGGTGCCCTTATTAATTTAAATGGACCCAGCAACGGGGAACGCGGTCCGCCAGTGGCGTCCCCGTTGCTAGGGTCCGTGCGGCTCCGTGTGCCCGGCGTCTAGCGTTGCCAGGGAGCCGGCGGCTGTACGCGCACTGCGTCCCTGGTTGCTAGGCGCCGGGCCGCACCGACGAGCGGACCCCGGCGCCTAACAGTACCCCCCCCTTGAGGAGGGGTCAAGGAACCCCTAAAGCCAGGTTTCCGAGGAAATTCCCGAAAAAATGCCCTCTTGAGCCTCGGGGCATGGAGATCCTTATCCAGGACCCAAGACCTTTCCTCTGGACCATAGCCTTTCCAGTGCACCAGAAAATAAAGCCGACCCCGGGACAATTTGGAATCGAGAACCTTCTCCACCAAGAACTCCTGATGTCCCTGTACATCTACTGGTGATTTCCCCTGAGAGATCTTCCGAGGAAATCTACTGGAAGAAACGTATGGTTTCAACAGGGAGCAATGGAACGTATTTCCGATCCGGAGAGCTCTTGGTAAACGTAACCGGAAAGCAACTGGATTGATTTTTTTAATAATATGAAATGGTCCAATAAATTTGGGGCCCAATCTAGCTGAGGTTTGTCGAAGTCTAATGTTACGAGTCGACAACCATACCCTGTCTCCCACCTTAAAAGTGCAAGGACGCCGGAGCCTGTCAGAAAAATTTTTCTCTCGAAATGCCGCTCTTCTGAGAGCAAGGTGCACTTTTTTCCAAATGACTCTGAGATGAGAGGTTAAGGTTAGCGAGGAAACAGAAGAATGTTGAAAAAAAGAATTAGCTCTGGGGTGAAAACCAAAAACTGAAAAGAATGGAGACACATTAGTGGAGGAATGACAAGAATTGTTGTAAGCAAACTCCGCCAAAGGAAGAAACTCGGACCAATCATTCTGGAGTTTGGCTGAGTACAAACGCAAATACTGTTTTAATGATTGATTAACTCGCTCGGTCTGCCCGTTGGATTGGGGATGGTAGCCGGATGTTAAAGACAATTTCATCTTTAATGAGGCACAAAAAGACTTCCAGAATTGTGCAATGAATTGTGGACCCCGATCAGAAACAATATCAGTGGGCAACCCATGAAGTCTGAAAACATGGCGGAGAAACAAAACAACCAATCCCTGGGCAGATGGCAGTCGGGGAAGAGCAATGAAATGGGCCATCTTGCTAAAACGGTCCACTACCACCCATATGACTCGGAATCCGGCTGACAGAGGGAGGTCTACCACAAAATCCATGGAAATATGAGACCATGGCCTGAGAGGAACATTTAAGGGCATAAGTTGCCCGATAGGCAAGGAACGGGGAACCTTATGCTGTGCACAGACCTGACAAGAAAAAACAAACTCCTTAATGTCTTTAGAAAGACCAGGCCACCATACTGAGCGGGAGACTAATTCCAAAGTCTTAGAGATCCCCGGATGCCCGGCAACTTTGCTATCATGAAACTCAGTCAAAACAGTAGCTCTCAAAAACTCAGGGACGTAAAGACGACCAGCAGGAGTATTTCCAGGAGCTTGATGTTGAAGCTGCTTTAACTGGGTAAATAAATCTTGTGTGAGGCCTGCCCAAATGACTGAAGACGGAAGTATGGGAGTAACAGGACTGTTATTATGAACTGGAAGAAAACTGCGTGACAGGGCATCCGCCTTGGTATTCTTGGAACCTGGCCTAAAAGTGATAATAAACTTGAAACGAGTAAAAAATAAAGCCCAACGAGCCTGCCGGGCATTCAGCCGCTTAGCTGATTCGATGTACTGAAGATTTTTGTGGTCAGTCAATACTGAAATGGTATGTGTTGCTCCCTCAAGCCAATGCCTCCACTCCTCGAAAGCCCATTTAATAGCCAGTAACTCCCGGTTACCAACATCGTAGTTGGATTCAGCGGATGAGAATTTCCTGGACATAAAGGCACAAGGATGTAGTTCCAGAGAGTCCGGATCCTTCTGAGATAGGATAGCCCCCACTCCAACCTCCGAGGCATCAACCTCAACAATGAAGGGCAATTCTGGGTTGGGATGTCTGAGGACTGGAGCTGAGACAAAAGCTTGTTTCAAGGCCTGAAAGGATAACTCAGCTTCACGTGACCAGTTGGTAGGATCCGCTCCCTTCTTAGTCAGTGCCACAATGGGAGCAACCAAGTCGGAAAAAGAATGAATAAATCTTCTATAATAATTCGCAAACCCTAAAAAGCGCTGAATTGCTTTTAAGTTGGTGGGTTGCGCCCAACTAAGGATGGCTTGGAGCTTCTTAGGTTCCATACAGAATCCCCGAGGGGAAATAATGTACCCTAAAAAGGATACCTCCGTGACATGAAACTCACACTTCTCCAGCTTGGCATATAGATGATTTTCACGTAATTTTTGAAGAACCTGACGCACCTGGGTAACATGTTGTTCAATTGAATCAGAATAGATCAGGATGTCGTCTAAGTAAACGACCACGAATCTTCCTAGAAAATCACGGAGCACATCGTTAATGAGATCCTGGAAAACTGCCGGAGCGTTAGACAAGCCGAACGGCATCACCAGATACTCGTAGTGACCCGACTGAGTACTGAAAGCCGTCTTCCACTCATCTCCCGACTTGATTCGAATGAGGTTATACGCTCCCCTCAGGTCAATTTTAGAAAAAATCACAGCCGAACGCAGCTGATCAAAGAGGACAGAAATCAGAGGCAGATGGTAAGTATTTTTAACTGAGATCTTATTCAGGGCTCTAAAGTCAATGCAAGGTCTGAGTGATACATCTTTTTTCTCCACAAAGAAGAAGCCTGCACTTAAAGGGGATTTAGAGGGCCTGATAAATCCTTTCCCTAGGCTCTCCTTAACATACTCATTCATGGCCGCAGTTTCTGGCCCGGATAATGCATATAACCTTCCCTTTGGCAATGTGGCACCAGAAATTAGCTCAATAGCACAATCATAAGGCCGATGGGGAGGCAGAATGTCCGCATTGCCCTTGGAAAACACATCAACAAAGTCCTGGTATTCCACGGGAATGAGTTCGGGAATGGCAGCAGCTATTCTGACGGGAAACGTAATACATTCCTTATTACAGATGGTACCCCATTGTGAAATCTCCCCCGACTGCCAATCAATGATGGGATTATGAAAGGCCAGCCAAGGGTGACCCAGAGCCACTGGAACTGCTGGGCAATGGGTAAGGAAAAACTCGATCTTTTCGGAATGAAGAGCTCCTACCGTAAGTAGTACAGGGGGTGTACAGAGGGAAATAACCCCATTGGACAAGGGACTCCCATCTAAACCATGCATGGTGATACACCTACCCAAGGCTAACTGAGGAATACCTAAGGCCTTGGCCCAAGTTAAGTCCATAAAGTTCCCTGCAGCTCCACTGTCAACAAAAGCCGACACCGAAGAACTGAGGCTGCCAAAGGAAACTTTAGCTGGGACTAAAAGGGAGTTATTCGAGGAGATAAGCTGCAGACCAAAGTGAACCCCCTCACAATTCACTTGGTCGAGGCGTTTTCCCGACTTGTTCGGACAATTACGGGCAAAATGTCCCTTACCCCCACAGTACAAACAAAGACCAGAGTTTTGCCTTCTGGCTCTTTCTTCTGGAGACAGCCGGGAGAGACCCATCTGCATGGGCTCCTCTACGTCCTCAGGAATGGAAAATACACATGGAGTAGACCTGACAGGTGCTCCTTTTTCAGCCCTCCGCTCTCTGAGACGACGATCAATCTTAATAGAAAGCTCCATGAGTTTATCGAGAGTCTCAGGAGCGGGATACTGAAGGAGACTGTCTTTTATAGACTCTGATAAGCCGAGGCGAAACTGACTGCGCAGGGCTGGGTCATTCCAGCCACAGTCGTTCGACCAACGGCGAAACTCTGTACAAAAAACCTCTGCAGGATTTCTACCCTGTCTGAGAGCGCGTAACTGACTCTCAGCGGATGCCTCTCTATCAGGGTCATCATACAAAAGCCCTAAAGACCCAAAAAAGGCGTCTACTGACAACAACGCCGGATCCTCTGCTTTTAAACCGAATGCCCAGGTCTGAGGATCCCGCTGGAGCAAAGAAATAATAATTCCGACCCGCTGAGATTCAGTACCTGAGGAAATCGGTCTTAAACGAAAATAAAGTTTACAGGATTCTTTAAAATTGAAAAACTCCTTCCTATCACCAGAAAAAACGGTCAGGCAAGTGCATTTTTGGTTCAGGGACTACCCTCGGGGAAGTTCGTAAAAGATCTTCCTGCGACTTCACCCGAAGGGAAAGATCCTGAACCATCTGAGTAAGTTCTTGAATCTGGCTGACTAGGAGCTGACCAGGATTTGGCCCTAATCCTGTGGGATTCATGAGGCCGATAACTCTTACAAAACTGAATAAGTAAAAAATTAAACCCTGTTTAATTTTAAGTTTTGGTTTGGCCGGTAATAATGTTATGATTCCAGTACTCCTGACCGGAGGAGATCTCATGACAATGGCCAACTTACTGGAAGGGAATGCTGGTTACGGGAGCTGGAAAGACTAGTTGCCCCTGGCGCCCTAACTCTATTGTCTCACCCGTGCTATCGGAAATCCCTTGCGAGACTATGGTTTCTTGAGCCCCTGGCAGCCACGTTTGAAAGGCGGATTATGTCTGCCCAACTCCGGTGCCCCCCGGTCTTAGTGAGAGACAAAGGGAAATCCGAGGCAGGATGATGACAAGAGGACCTCTGACTGACAACAGGCCAGGGGCAACAAGCTAACTAACCAAACCAGAAGTATGCGCGGAAAAACCGCCAGATCAAAGGACAACCAAAATCCACTAGTCCGTTACTCCTACCCAGCACCGCTGGATACCAGAGTGGATCTGTGGGAGCGGAATCCTCCGCAAAAGCTCCGAAACACAAATAATAAACAATAAGTAATAAAGCGGCCAAGCCGCAACACACGGCTACGCCGTGACTCACGAACACCACTGGATGTTTAAAGGTGCTCAGTCAGGACTCCAGGAACAGATGACGACTTCCGAGTACAGGACAACTGAGGACAGGAACGACCGGGTACAGCAGGACTGGAAACACTCTCAGCAAACAGATACAGCATGCAGGAAGCTATTACCGGCGTCTGTGAGAAGCCCTGGGAGTGTACTTAACAGGGAGTCCTCCAATCAGCTGTTTAGAGGCTGATTGGACTAAATGCCGTGCAGCTGCCTTGCTGCACGGCCAGGAAACAGGTGCCCTTATTAATTTAAATGGACCCAGCAACGGGGAACGCGGTCCGCCAGTGGCGTCCCCGTTGCTAGGGTCCGTGCGGCTCCGTGCGCCCGGCGTCTAGCGTTGCCAGGGAGCCGGCGGCTGTACGCGCACGGCGTCCCTGGTTGCTAGGCGCCGGGCCGCACCGACGAGCAGACCCCGGCGCCTAACACTGGGCTCCACAGGCGGAGCTAGGCCCGGTGGGGGCACGCCTTCGAAATTTCAGCCACAAGTGGGTTCACTCCCTGTTGGATCCCTGGGCAATAGATATTGTGTCTCAGGGATACAAGCTGGACTTCGAGGAGATGCCCCCTCACCGACGGCCCTGCCGGCTTCCCCCCACGAGAGGGAAATAGTGTTAACTGCAATTCACAAATTGTATCTTCAACAGGTGGTGGTCAAGGTTCCCCTCCTTCAACAAGGAGGGGATTATTATTCGACCATGTTGTAGTCCCGAAACCGGACGGTTCGGTCAGACCCATATTGAATTTAAAATCCCTGAACATATACCTGAAAAGGTTCAAGTTCAAGATGGAATCGCTGAGAGCGGTCGTCGCAAGCCTGGAAGGGGGGGATTTTATGGTGTCTCTGGACATAAAGGATGCATACCTAAACACTGGCGCTGGCGATTCAATGAACAACTCCTTCGGGATCCTGTTTACCGGGGCCAAATTGAGACAGCAATAGACGACTACATCTCTTTGAATGCGACTGGAGATACATCCCCGGTTGTATTGTGGGAGGCACACAAATGTGTGATTAGAGGCCAGTGCATACAACTAGGCTCACGTCTGAAAAAACAGAAAGCTGAGTGTAGAAACGCCTTATTAGAGAAAATAAAAATACTGGAATTGACTCATAAATCCACGTTGGCGTCGGATACTTTTGTTGAACTCCAAACAGCGAGGCAAGCCCTTAATACTTTACTCAGTGATGGTACCCGTAGGGCGTTCCGTAAATGTCGACATAAATATCATAGATGGGGAAATAAACCCGGAAAACTTCTGGCACGTGCTCTCAGAGCTCAGAGATCTTTAACATACATACCTAAGCTCACGGGTGCTGACGGGGTATCCCGGGCCTCTGATACAGAGATAGCGGCGATCTTCCATACTTACTACTCAGCCTTATACAACCTGACCTCTGGGCGGACAACAACTGCACACGCTGATCACAAACACAACATACAGAAATTTTTGGATGAAGTCTCTTTCCCGACTCTTCCACCGGACATTACTCGGGCACTAGATGACCCCTTTACTGGGGAAGAATTGCTGGCTGCCCTAAAGGCGTCTCCCAATGGTAAAAGCCCGGGGCCGGATGGTTTCCCAGTCACATATTATAAGGCCTTTCAGGATAAACTCAGCCCCCTTCTCCTACAGGCCTGCAATGCCATATCATCAAAGGCTCCTTTTTCGAACCAGTCCTTGGGCGCCCATATTACTGTCATTCCAAAAGACTCTAAAGACCCGACGCTCCCTTCTAGCTATAGGCCGATATCACTATTAAATGTAGATGTAAAATTATTTGCAAAACTCATGGCTAATCGCCTTAAGCCACTACTGCCAGATATACTCCACCCTGATCAAGTCGGCTTTGTTATGGGCAGGGAGGCCAGAGATAATACTATTAGAGTCATTGATCTGATAGCGCACGCGCAGATGACGAATACGCCTCTCATGCTCCTTTCCACAGACGCAGAAAAGGCCTTTGATCGGGTGGATTGGGATTTTATGGAGGCAGTGCTTCGGCGATTGGGTCTGGGGGATGTTTTCTTACAAAAAATTCTCTCATTATATAGGGCCCCGTCTGCTCGGATTAGGGTGAATGGCGTCCTTTCGGAGCTTATATCAATTACTAACGGCACACGCCAGGGTTGCCCGCTGTCACCCTTAATCTTTGTTTTATGCATGGAGGCCCTGGCACGTGCGATTAGATGCAACCCTAACATTGCGGGACTGCGGGTTGGCAACACTGACCATCGTTTGGCCCTCTTTGCTGATGACTTATTGGCAGTCATAACGAATCCATTGATTTCTCTACCCAACCTTATGAAGGAATTTGCACGGTTCGGAGATATGTCGAATTTTAAAATTAATTATTCAAAATCTATGGCGATGAATGTCACGCTTCCATCTGCCACGGCATCCCTCCTATCGCAATCGTTCCAATTTACATGGCAAAAATCCCATATTACGTATCTGGGAATCCATCGACACTCACCACTATAACTGCTATTAATCATACCCCACTACTTCGCAAACTGAGACAGGAGATGGGGCACTGGCTCACGCAGAGGTTCTCATGGCTGGGCCGTATAAATATAGTAAAGATGAACATTCTCCCCAGGTTGCTATACCTTTTTCAAACCATTCCTTTGAAACTTCCCCCTCAATTTTTAGCTGAAGCACACAAGGCGATAAGCCATTTTATTTGGGGCGGTCGGAAACCTAGGTTCAAGCATAGCCACTTATCTAGACTGAAATCCCAAGGCGGACAGCAATTGCCTATGATTTCTGCATACTACCACGCCACATTACTGCATAGAGTTGTAGACTGGTCCCGTCCCATCCCACATAGGAAGCAGTGGGTTGAACTGGAGTCATCTTCTACCAATCTTAACCTACAGGCAGTGCCCTGGCTTCCTAGATTTAGTCGCTCATCACATCCCACTGTGGGGCCTACTTTAGCTTTATGGCGGAAGCTTCGCTATAAGATGGGAATCTCGTCTAAACGAACATCCCTTATGCCTATTTTCGACAACCCGTTATTCCCCCCGGGAGGGTCTAATAGGATTGCTTCTAGATGGGAGTGGGCGGGTGTGACTAGGGTGGGTCACTTGCTTGCACATGGCAAACTCAAAACGTTCTCTGAAATACAGAGAGCGGGCGACATTCCCGCTAAAGATTATTGGTTCTACCTTCAGGTACACCATTTTGTTACCTCGCAACGAGAGACGATAGACTTTTATAAAGCTCTCACTCCCTTTGAATCCATGTGCAATCAAGGGATAACCCCCTCACATGTAGTGTCGGGAATCTACAAGATTCTTCAACAGGGTTCCTTTCCTACTGTCCCCTCTTTCTGTGACGCATGGGATAAAGACTTCATACACCGGGGAATCGAGATCCACTGGGATACGCACTGCAAGGTTATGGCACAATGCTCCACTAGTCTGGACGTTGTGGAAACGCAATACAAATTACTGACAAGATGGTCTAGATGCCCGTCCCTTCTGCATAAATTTTACCCCTCGGTTTCCCCTCTATGCTGGCGATGTGGTAGGGATACGGGCACACTGATCCACATATGGTGGGATTGCCTGTCAATTGCCCCATTTTGGAATACGATCATGGATCTATCCACAAAGATTTTGGGTGGCCCTGTCCCGCCGGGTCCGGATTTTTGGCTGTTATCGCATTCAGATATACCCCTTTCTCTAACGTCCTAAGTGGATGCTGGGGACTCCGTAAGGACCATGGGGAATAGCGGCTCCGCAGGAGACTGGGCACATCTAAAGAAAGCTTTAGGACTATCTGGTGTGCACTGGCTCCTCCCCCTATGACCCTCCTCCAAGCCTCAGTTAGATCTCTGTGCCCGAACGAGAAGGGTGCACACTAGGGGCTCTCCTGAGCTTCTTAGTGAAAGTTTTAGATTAGGTTTTTTATTTTCAGTGAGACCTGCTGGCAACAGGCTCACTGCATCGAGGGACTAAGGGGAGAAGAAGCGAACTCACCTGCGTGCAGAGTGGATTGGGCTTCTTAGGCTACTGGACATTAGCTCCAGAGGGACGATCACAGCCCCAGCTTGGATGGGTCCCAGAGCCGCGCTGCCGGCCCCCTTACAGAGCCAGAAGGCAGAAGAGGTCCGGAAAATCGTCGGCAGAAGACGTCCTGTCTTCAACAAGGTAGCGTACAGCACTGCAGCTGTGCGCCATTGCTCTCAGCACACTTCACACTTCGGTCACTGAGGGTGCAGGGCGCTGGGGGGGGCGCCCTGAGACGCAATAAAAACACCTTGGATGGCAAAAAATGCATCACATATAGCTCCTGGGCTATATGGATGCATTTAACCCCTGCCAGAATACATAGAAAAACGGGTGATAAGGCCGCCGATAAGGGGGCGGAGCCTATCTCCTCAGCACACTGGCGCCATTTTCCCTCACAGCTCCGTTGGAGGGAAGCTCCCTGGCTCTCCCCTGCAGTCACTACACTACAGAAAGGGTTAAAAAAGAGAGGGGGGCACTAATTAGGCGCAGTATTAACTATACAGCAGCTATAAGGGGAAAAACACTTATATAAGGTTATCCCTGTATATATATAGCGCTCTGGTGTGTGCTGGCAAACTCTCCCTCTGTCTCCCCAAAGGGCTAGTGGTGTCCTGTCCTCTATCAGAGCATTCCCTGTGTGTGTGCTGTATGTCGGTACTTTTGTGTCGACATGTATGAGGAGAAAAATGATGTGGAGACGGAGCAGATTGCCTGTAATAGTGATGTCACCCCCTAGGGGGTCGACACCTGAGTGGATGAACTGTTGGAAGGAATTACGTGACAGTGTCAGCTCTGTATAAAAGACAGTGGTTGACATGAGACAGCCGGCTACTCAGCTTGTGCCTGTTTAGACGTCTCATAGGCCGTCAGGGGCTCTAAAGCGCCCGTTACCTCAGATGGCAGATATAGACGCCGACACGGATACTGACTCCAGTGTCGACGGTGAAGAGACGAATGTGACTTCCAGTAGGGCCACACGTTACATGATTGAGGCAATGAAAAATGTTTTACACATTTCTGATAATACGAGTACCACCAAAAAAGGGGTATTATGTTCGGTGAGGAAAAACTACCTGTAGTTTTCCTGAATCTGAGAAATTAAATGAGGTGTGTGATGATGCGTGGGTTTCCCCCGATAACAACTGATAATTTCTAAAATGTTATTGGCATTATATCCTTTCCCGCCAGAGGTTAGGGTGCGTTGGGAAACACCCCCTAGGGTGGATAAAGCGCTCACACGCTTGTAAGGGCTCTACCTTCGCCTGAGATGGCCGCCCTTAAGGATCCTGCTGATAGAAAGCAGGAGGGTATCCTAAAAGGTATTTACACACATACTGGTGTTATACTGCGACCAGCAATCGCCTCAGCCTGGATGTGCAGTGCTGGGTTGGCGTGGTCGGATTCCCTGACTGAAAATATTGATACCCTAGATAGGGACAGTATATTTTTGCCTATAGAGCATTTAAAAGATGCATTTCTATATATGCGTGATGCACAGCGGAATATTTGCCGACTGGCATCAAGTCTAAGCGCGTTGTCCATTTCTACCAGTAGAGGGTTATGGACACGTCAGTGGTCAGGTGATGCGTATTCCAAACGGCATTTGGAAGTATTGCTTTATTAAGGGGAGGAGTTATTTGGGGTCGGTCTTTCAGACCTGGTGGCCACGGCAACAGCTGGGAATTCCACGTTTGTACCCCAGGTCGCCTCTCAACATGAGAAGACGCCATATTATCAGGCGCAGTCTTTTCGTGGACAAGGTTCCTCATTTCTGCCCCGTGACAGAGGGAGTGGAAAAAGGCTGCAGAAATCAGCCAGTTCCCAGGAACAGAAACCCTCACCCGCCTCTGCCAAGCCCTCAGTATACGCTGGGGCTTTACAAGCAGAATCAGGCACGGTGGGGGGCCCGTCTCAATGAATTTCAGCGCGCAGTGGGCTCACTCGCAAGTAGACCCCTGGATCCTTCAGGTGATATCTCAGGGGTACAAATTAGAATTCGAGACGTCTCCCCCTCGCCGTTTCCTAAAGTCGGCTTTACCGATGTCTCCTTCTGACAGGGAGACAGTTTTGGAAGCCATTCACAAGCTGTATTCCCAGCAGGTGATAATCAAGATACCCCTCCTGCAACAGGGAACGGGGTATTATTCCACACTGTTGTGGTACCGAAGCCGGACGGCTCGGTGAGACCGATTCTAAATCTAAAATCTTTGAACACTTACATACAGAGGTTCAAATTCAAGATTGAGTCACTCAGAGCAGTGATTGCGAACCTGGAAGAAGGGGACTACATGATGTCTCGGGACATCAAGGATGCTTACCTTCATGTCAAAATTTACCCTTCTCACCAAGGGTACCTCAGGTTTATGGTACAGAACTGTCACTATCAGTTCAGACGCTGCCGTATGGATGGTCCACGGCACCCCGGGTCTTTACCAAGGTAATGGCCGAAATGATGATATTCCTTCGAAGGAAGTGAATTTTAGTTATCCCTTACTTGGACAATTCCCTGATAAGGGTAAGATCCAGGGAACAGTTGGAGGTCGGTGTAGAACTATCTCAGGTAGTGTTGCGGCAGCACGATTGGATTCTCAATATTCCAAAATCGCACCTGGTTCCGACGACGTGTCTTCTGTTCCTAGGGATGATCCTGGACACAGTCCAGAAAAAGGTGTTTCTCCCGGAGGAGAAAGCCAGGGAGTTATCCGAGCTAGTCAGGAACCTCCTAAAACCGAGCCAAGTCTCAGTGCATCAATGCACAAGGGTTCTGGGTAAAATGGTGGCTTCCTACGAAGCAATCCCATTCGACAGATTCCACGCACCAGTGGGACCTGCTGGACAAATGGTCCGGGTCGCATCTTCAGATGCATCAGCGGATAACCCTGTCACCAAGGACAAGGGTGTCCCTCCTGTGGTGGTTGCAGAGTGCTCATCTTCTAGAGGGCCGCAGATTAGGCATTCAGGACTGGGTCCTGGTGACCACGGATGCCAGCCTGCGAGGCTGGGGAGCAGTCACACAGGGAAGGAATATCCAGGGCTTATGGTCAAGCCTGGAGACATCACTTCACATAAATATCCTGAAGCTAAGGGACATTTACAATGCTCTAAGCTTAGCAAGACCTCTGCTTCAAGGTCAGCCGGTGTTGATCCAGTCGGACAACATCACGGCAGTCACCCACGTAAACAGACAGGGTGGCACAAGAAGCAGGAGGGCAATGGCAGAAGCTGCAAGGATTCTTCGCTGGGCGGAAAATCATGTGATAGCACTATCAGCAGTATTCATTCCGGGAGTGGACAACTAGGAAGCAGACTTCCTCAGCACGACCTCCACCCGGGAGAGTGGGGACTTCACCCAGAAGTCTTCCACATGATTAAAAACTCGACAGGTATTGCGCCAGGTCCAGGGACCCTCAGGCAATAAGCTGTAGACGCTCTGGTAACACCGTGGGTGTACCAGTCAGGGTATGTGTTCCCTCCTCTGCCTCTCATACCCAAGGTACTGAGATTGATAAGATGGAGAGGAGTAAGCTCTATATTCGTGGTTCCGGATTGGCCAAGAAGAACTTGGTAACCGGAACTTCAAGAGATGCTCACGGAAGATCCGTGGCCTCTACCTCTAAGAAGGGACCTGCTCCAGCAAGGACCCTGTCTGTTCCAAGACTTACCGCGGCTGCGTTTGACGGCATGGCGGTTGAACGCCGGATCCTGAAGGAAAAAAGGCATTCCGGATGAAGTTATCCCTATCCTGATCAAAGCCAGGAAGGATGTAACCGCAAAAACATTATCACCGCAATTGGCGAAAATATGTTGCGTGGTGCGAGGTCAGTAAGGCCCGACGGAGGAAATTCAACTGGGTCGATTCCTACATTTCCTGCAAACAGGAGTGTCTATGGGCCTGAAATTGGGGTCCATTAAGGTTCAAATTTCGGCCCTGTCAATTTTCTTCCAAAAAAGAACTAGCTTCAGTCCCTGAAGTTCAGACGTTTGTAAAAGGGGTACTGCATATACAGCCTCCTTTTGTGCCTCCAGTGGCACTTTGGGATCTCAATGTAGTTTTGGGTTCCAAAAGTCACATTGGTTTGAACCACTTAAATCTGTGGAGTTAAAATATCTCACATGAAAAGTGGTCATGCTGTTGGCCCTGGCCTGGGCCAGGCGCGTGTCAGAATGGGCGGCTTTATCCTGAAAAAGCCCTTATCTGATTTTCCATTCGGACAGGGCGGAATTGAGGACTCGTCCTCAGTTTCTCCCCAAGGTGGTTTCAGCGTTTCACCTGAACCAACCTATTGGTGGTGCCTGCGGCTACTAGGGACTTGGAGGCCTCCAAGTTGCTAGACGTTGTCAGTGCCCTGAAAATATATGTTTCCAGGACGGCTGGAGTCAGGAAATCTGACTCGCTGTTTATCCTGTATGCACCCAACAAGCTGGGTGCTCCTGCTTCTAAGCAGACTATTGCTCGTTGGATTTGTAGTACAATTCAGTTTGCACATTCTGTGGCAGGCCTGCCACAGCCAAAAATCTGTAAATGCCCACTCCACAAGGAAGGTGGGCTCATCTTGGGCGGCTGCCCGAGGGGTCTCGGCTTTACAACTTTGCCGAGCAGCTACTTGGTCAGGAGCAAATACGTTTGTAAAATTCTACAAAATTGATATCCTGGCTGAGGAGGACCTGGAGTTCTCTCATTGGTGCTGCAGAGTCATCCGCACTCTCCCGCCCGTTTGGGAGCTTTGGTATAATCCCCATGGTCCTTACGGAGTCCCCAGCATCCACTTAGGACGTTAGAGAAAATAAGAATTTACTTACCGATAATTCTATTTCTCATAGTCCGTAGTGGATGCTGGGCGCCCATCCCAAGTGCGGATTGTCTGCAATACTTGTACATAGTTATTGTTACAAAAATCGGGTTATTATTGTTGTGAGCCATCTTTCAGAGGCTCCTCTGTTATCATGCTGTTAACTGGGTTCAGATCACAGGTTATACGGTGTGATTGGTGTGGCTGGTATGAGTCTTACCCGGGATTCAAAATCCTTCCTTATTGTGTACGCTCGTCCGGGCACAGTATCCTAACTGAGGCTTGGAGGAGGGTCATAGGGGGAGGAGCCAGTGCACACCAGATAGTCCTAAAGCTTTCTTTAGATGTGCCCAGTCTCCTGCGGAGCCGCTATTCCCCATGGTCCTTACGGAGTCCCCAGCATCCACTACGGACTATGAGAAATAGAATTATCGGTAAGTAAATTCTTATTTTCTCGCTACAAGAAATCCCTCCTTAAACACTTAAATAACGCAGCAAGAGCTGTACTCCCGGTGCATTGGAGATCCACCAACCCACCGACAATATGGGAGTGGTTCCAACGCATTGACTTTTATATGCATATGGAGGATGTTTATTCTGCCGCCTTAGACAAATACTCAGACTATATAGCTACCTGGCTCCCTTGGATTGAATTCAAGACCACTAACACCTATGCTGATTATGCACCCTGACTATACACTGATGACGGAGGTTCTTAGGGCCCCCGCTCTAGCTTCTATATGTGCTACGTGTGTGGCCTATTTACTCCCCTCCCCATTCTGCTTCCCCCCTCTCTCCCTTCTTCCCCTTGTCCTCCTCTTTATCTATTTGTTTCCAAACGTCTACTGCCTCACACTTTATATAAACGCTATGTTATTAAGCGATATCGTTATGAGGTTGTTCTTGATTCCAGATTTTGTAAATTCTACCGAATGTTGCACAGTTTAAGATAAGATAGATGAATCTGTTGATTCCTTTTTACTGCAAACATTTATTGATGTATATAGCTACAGTTGATAAGATATGAGACTGTTGTCTACGTTCTATTTTTGATATGTATGTTGACATATTTGGAAAATGTTTTATATTATAAAATGAAAAATAAAGAATTTAAAAAAAAAAGGATGCATACCTTCATGTCCCCATTTATCCACCTCATCAGGCGTACCTCAGATTTGCGGTACAGGATTGTCATTACCAATTTCAGACGTTGCCGTTTGGTCTCTCCGCAGCACCGAGAATATTTACCAAGGTAATGGCGGAAATTATGGTACTCCTGCGGAATCAAGGGGTCGCAATTATCCCATACTTGGACGATCTCCTCATAAAAGCGGGATCAAGAGAGCAGTTGCTGATCAGCGTAGCACTTTCTCTGGAAGTGTAACGGCAACACGGCTGGATTATAAATATTCCAAAGTCTCAGTTGGTTCCTACGGCTCGTCTGCCTTTCCTAGGCATGATTCTAGACACAGACCAGAAAAGGGTTTATCTCCCGATAGAGAGAGCACAGGAGCTCATGACACTGGTCAGGAACCTATTAAAACCAAAACAGGTGTCAGTGCATCACTGCACTCGAGTCCTGGGAAGGATGGTGGCATCATACGAGGCCATTCCCTTCGGCAGGTTCCATGCGAGGACCTTTCAATGGGACTTACTGGACAAGTGGTCCGGATCACATCTTCAGATGCATCGTTTAATCACCCTATCCCCCAGGGCCAGGGTGTCTCTCCTGTGGTGGCTGCAGAGTGCTCACCTTCTCGAGGGCCGCAGATTCGGCATTCAGGACTGGGTCCTGGTGACCACGGATGCAAGCCTCCGAGGGTGGGGAGCAGTCACACAGGGAAGAAATTTCCAAGGTCTGTGGTCAAGTCAGGAGACTTGCCTTCACATCAACATCCTGGAACTAAGGGCCGTATACAACGCCCTACGTCAAGCGGAGACCCTGCTTCGCGACCAACCGGTTCTGCTTCAGTCAGACACCATCACCGCAGTGGTTCATGTAAACCAACAAGGCGGCACAAGGAGCAGGGAAGCGATGGCGGAAGCCGCCAGAATCCTTCGCTGGGCGGAAAATCACGTAAGCGCACTGTCAGCAGTGTTCATCCTGGGACACGACCTCCACCCGGGAGAGTGGGGACTTCATCAGGAAGTCTTCGCACAGACTGCATGTCGGTGGGAACTGCCACAGGTGGACATGATGGCATCCCACCTCAACCAAAAACTACAGAGGTATTGCGCCAGGTCAAGAGACCCTCAGGCGATAGCTGTAGACGCCCTGGAGACACCGTGGGTGTTCCAGTCGGTCTATGTATTTCCTCCTCTTCCTCTCATAACCAAGGTGCTGAGAATAATAAGAAAAAGAGGAGTGAGAACGATACTCATTGTTCCAGATTGGCCACGAAGGACTTGGTATCCAGATCGGCAAGAAATGCTCACAGAGGAACCGTGGCCTCTTCCTCTAAGACAGGACTGGTTGCAACAGGGGCCCTGTCTGTTCCAAGACTTACCGCGGCTGCGTTTGACGGCATGGCGGTTGAACGCCGGATCCTAGCGGAGAAAGGCATTCCGGAGGAGGTCATTCCTACGCTGAGGCTAGGAAGGACGTGACAGCTCAACATTATCACCGTATATGGCAAAAATATGTTGCTTGGTGTGAGGCCAGGAATGCCCCTACGGAGGAATTCCAGCTGGGCCGTTTCCTTCACTTCCTACAGTCGGGAGTGAATTTGGGCCTAAAATTGGGTTCCATTAAGGTCCAGATTTTGGCCCTATCCATTTTCTTGCAAAAGGAGTTGACTTCTCTACCTGACGTTCAGACGTTTGTAAAGGGAGTGCTGCATATTCAGCCCCCTTTTGTGCCTCCAGTGGCACCTTGGGATCTTAACGTGGTGTTGAGTTTCCTGAAATCCCACTGGTTTGAACCACCCAAAACGGTGGAGTTGAAATATCTCACGTGGAAGGTGGTCATGCTATTAGCCTTGGCTTCGGCTAGGCGTGTGTCAGAGTTGGCGGCTTTGTCACATAAAAGCCCCTATCTGGTTTTCCATGCGGATAGAGCAGAATTGCGGACCCGTCCACAATTTCTGCCGAAAGTGGTTTAATCCTTTCATATAAACCAACCTATTGTGGTGTCTGTGGCTACTACTGACTTGGAGGATTCCGAGTTGCTTGATGTGGTCAGGGCTTTGAAGGTTTATGTAGCCAGAACGGCTAGGGTCAGGAAAACAGAGTCTTTGTTTATCCTGTATGCTTCCAACAAGCTTGGTGCTCCTGCTTCAAAGCAAACTATTGCTCGCTAGATCTGTAACACGATTCAGCAGGCTCATTCTGCGGCTGGATTGCCGCTGCCAAAATCAGTTAAGGCCCATTCCACTAGGAAGGTGAGCTCTTCTTGGGCGGCTGCCCGAGGGGTCTCGGCATTACAGCTTTGCCGAGCGGCTACTTGGTCAGGTTCAAACACTTTTGCAAAGTTCTACAAGTTTGATTCCCTGGCTGAGGAGGACCTTGTGTTTGCTCAATCGGTGCTGCAGACTCATCCGCACTCTACCGCCCGTTTGGGAGCTTTGGTATAATCCCCATGGTCCTTACGGAGTCCCCAGCATCCACTAGGACGTTAGAGAAAATAAGATTTTACTTACCGGTAAAACTATTTCTCGTAGTCCGTAGTGGATGCTGGGCGCCCGTCCCAAGTGCGGACTTCTTCTGCAATGCTTGTATATAGTTATTGCTTCAATAAGGGTTATGTTATGGTTGCATCAGGGTTGGACCTGTTGCTCTGTTGTTGTTCATACTGTTGACTGGGTATGTTTATCTCAAATTATACGGTGTGATTGGTGTGGCTGGTATGAATCTTGCCCTGGATTACCAAAATCCTTTCCTTGTACTGTCATCTCTTCCGGGCACAGTTTCTCTAACTGAGGTCTGGAGGAGGGACATAGAGGGAGGAGCCAGAGCACACCAGAATCTAAATTCTTTCTTAAAGTGCCCATGTCTCCTGCGGAGCCCGTCTATCCCCATGGTCCTTACGGAGTCCCCAGCATCCACTACGGACTACGAGAAATAGATTTACCGGTAAGTAAAATCTTATTTTAAGGGGAAGAAAGCTGAGGTAAATTTCCCTCCTCTCATGAAGAAAAAGAGCGGGAATCTCCAGACAAGAGACTGCAGATTCCCACAAAGAATTCTCAGGGAGTATCCTTTCCCTACTGGGGCCAGGATACGATGGGAATCTCCCCCTAGGGTGGACAAAGCTTTGTCACGTTTATCCAAAAGGTAGCGCTGACTTAACAGCTATCCTCAGGGATCCTGCAGATAGCATGCAGTAAAAGTACTTTGAAGTCCATTTACACACATTCTGGTACACTACTCAGACCGGCGATTGTGTCGGCATGGGTTTATAGCGCTGCAGCAGCGTGGACAGATACCTTATCAGCGGAGATTGAAACCCTAGATAAGGATACCATGTTATTGACCCAAGTATATGTATATATATATATATATATATATATATATAAAAACCTCCAAACGACCGGCACTCAGTATTCAAATCCACCTACCCCGGTGCCTTCCCTGGCTTGCAGGCCACAATATCCTTTGTATAACGGGTGGCACTCGTAAGGGGTTTTAACTAGCATCAAAAAATGACAGAGACAGCGCTCCGGTAACGTTTCAGCTGTATTATAGCTTTCGTCAGACCATACAGAGTAAGAAAACATTACAAACATTTATACCTTACCCCAAACCTCGTGTTACCCGCTCCCTCGTCCGGTGCACCGGCGGGGGTTGATGACGTCGTCACTGATCAGCTGTAGCACCTGCCGCGCTCCGGTTACCTCTGCGTTCCACACCGTATCCTCCCTGTCTCAGTGCGCAGGCTAGGGCTGATGACGTCACCACGTCCCAGCTGACCAAACGCGCTCTACTCCCCTCTCCTGCATCGGTTGCCTAGGGAACCAACATAAACAATAATACAATGAATACCGCACAACACTGGATTGACATATATAAACATGATCGGCAATTAACAATATCTGCACAAACAGCACATATTTACTCATTCATCATATCATGTTGCTGTTGACAACTTATTATTAATATTAGAGACAACAACCTACTATCCCAACTACAAGGCTAACCTGAATCTACAAAAAACAGTTCATAGTCATCTGCTCATTAAGTCCTGCCGGTGCTTGTGTATTAAGGAAGTGTATCCACTTCGTCTCCCGTTGTAGTAATAGTTTCTGTCGATTACCACCCCTAACACTTTCAGGCTGTTGATCTATGATATTATATTTCAAACTAGAAAGATTGTGTCTGAATCTAGCAAAATGGTGTGCTGCAGGTTGTGACTGGCTTTCTCCCCCTATAGCAGCTCTGATTGCCGACCTATGCATGGCCATTCTTTCACGAAACTGTCTCACTGTCTTCCCCACATAAAAAAGTCCGCAGGGGCAGCGGATAAAGTATATTACATGAGTGTTAGTGCAGGTCAAAACCTTATTCATTTTTATGAAGTTACCTGTATGGGGGTGTGCAAAGCCTGGTCCTATCTCCATAAAGCTGCATGTGGTGCAGCCCATGCACCGGTAACACCCTGGCTTCTTGCTAAGAAACGTTTTGGTTGGTGCCTCTTTGAAATTAGAGATATCATTGTGCACTAAGAGATCTTTTAGGTTCCTGTTCCTAGTGTAACTTGGTAACAAGGACTTATCCCTCAGGGTGGCCAACTCTTTATCCGTGGTAACCACCGGCCAACTATCCCTGACATGTTTCCTCACCTCCTTACTTACTGTTGACCATCTCTGCACGAAGGGAATTTTGTTTTGCATAATAGGCATATCTTTCACTGATGTCTGTAATAATTTATTCCTATCCATCCCAAGCACATTTGACTTAGTTTGCATCAATACCCCCCAATCATAGCCTCTAGCACTAAATCTCTGAGCCATTTCCTGTATCTGCTTCTCAGTATTTTCCAAATTATCCGAGATCCTATGGATCCTAAGGAATTGAGAATATGGCAGACTGAATTTGGTAGATGGTGGATGGAAACTTGCAGCATGCAGTAGTGTGTTTCGATCCGTGGGTTTTTTAAACAAATTAGTGTGTATCCGGCCCTCACTAATAGAGATGTTAACATCCAAATAATTAACCTGTTGTGTGCTACTGCTGGCCGTGAACTTGATATTCACATCCTTTTGGTTAACCTCCAACAACATGGCCTCAAACTCACTTTGGGAGCCCAACCAGATCAAAAACAGATCGTCAATATAGCGAACAAAGAATTTAATCTTGCTCGTAATATTTGGATCTGTGAAAAACATATCTCTCTCAACTTCGAACATGAAGCTGTTTGCAAAGGCTGGGGATGCACTACTACCCATCGCACATCCCTGCCTCTGTTCGAACCACTTGCCGTCAAACAAGAAATAGTTCCGAATAAGTGTGAGTCTGAGCAGCTCCAAGAAAATCATCAAATCTGGCCCCTTGTACAGAGCACTTGTGGACAATAGACGTCTGGCAGCCTCCACACCCCTATCGTGAGGGATGTTGGTGTAGAGGCTTACCACGTCTAGAGTGCACAACAAACAATTAGTCGGTAAAATCGGTAATTCCGACAGTTTATTGATTAATGCTGTCGTGTCCTTCAAATATGTGGACTGTGATTGTATCACCGACTGAAAAAAATGATCTAAATACTGTGAGACCTTATAATAAACAGAATCTCATGCTGATATTATAGTACGTCCCGGTGGCTCCTTCGCATTCTTGTGTACTTTAGGAATTGTATAGAAAACTGGTGCCACCGGGTAATCCTGTAATAGAGCATCTGCCACAATCTTTGTGATCACATTATCATCAACCGCTTGTACTAGCAATTGTCGCAATTCGTCATTATATTGGCAGGTGGGGTCCCTTTGCAACTGGCTATAGACCTCTACCTCATTCAGTTGCCTATACGCCTCCCTTCTATATTGCTGTATGTCCTGAACAATGACCCCCCCACCCTTATCTGCCGGACGAATTACGATTTGCTTGTCCTTACTCAGAGTCTGCAATGCCTCTCTCTCGCCCCGAGTTAAATTATCATACACCTGTTTCTGTTTGCTAACAGACTCCCTCACTTTGGAGTCCAACACTCTGGCAAAGCATTTTAGTGCAACATTGTTACTCTGAGGATCGAAAGTCGACCTGGGCTTAAGTTTCCCCGGGAGATCTCCCCCTGGTTCGGAGCCCAGACTGTGCGCCAAATGTTCTTGTAACCGTAATCTTCTGTTCATTTTATAGGTGTCCACCTTCCACTGGAATTCCTCAAATGTAGATACCGGGATAAATGATAGTCCTTTATTAAGAACTGAAAGTTCATCCGATGACAAGTTTCTTTGTGACAAATTGAAAACTATGTTGTTGTCTTCTTGGGTTTCGGACCTTTTTTTGTGGAGCCTTTGGCACTGTTTGCCCCGTCTTGTGTGGGATCTTTTTTGGGCCCACCATGGCCCTGGTGTTCACTCCTAAAGGGGGCTTGTCACCACGTTTGTTACCTGAGGTCTCGCTCTCACTCTGTGAAGTACCTTCTCCACTAGAGGTATCCAAAAAGCGGCCCCGGCGGGCTCTATGTTTGTTAAACCTTTTCGGTTGTGTGCCCCCCTCAGGGTTATTCACCCAACTGTAAACTCGCCCCTCCTGATAGTCCCTCTGGACCGTGCTCAGTTTCTGTCTCTTAAACTTGACCAGATCCTGTTTGTAGGCATCAACTTGATTAGTTAATTTATCCATCCACTTTGCTCCTTCATCTGCCTTAAGTAGGGGGACATATTTGGTCTAAAATGCAGTTGTCATCTCCTTCAGCAAATTTAATTCCCGTGTTGATTCCTCTATTACCAAAAGGATTAAATCTAGGCTGCATTTATTTAGGATGCCAATCCATTTACGGCAAAATTCTATGTTATGCTTGCCAATCGTGGGGGTATTCCGGACCCTGAACCCACGGGGTATTTGTCAATTCCTATGGTAGTCTGATAACGTAACCCCATGCATGTAGTAATCGACCTGTTTCTTGTGTAGCCGTAATAGTTGGACAAATAGGAGATCATTGCTGTCCGTGCCACCAGCTGTAGCTAAATCTTCCTTAAACCTGATGCTTTCTGCGTCAGCATCGGAGAATGACCAAGTATCACATGCCATGATGTCAACATGTCGAAATCCGCTTGTGTCGGTAGTCTCGCCCATCCAAGACATTATAGTGAATAACACCCGTGCCGTAAGAAAGTGAAGAAGAGTTCTGGACTGTAGATATAAATCGTCAAAAATCAACAACGGTACCTTGTCAATTCCGAATACCCAGTGATTTACACTGACCGTGAAAACCTACGGGTTACGGACACATAAACCTCCAAACGACCGGCACTCAGTATTCAAATCCACCTACCCCGGTGCCTTCCCTGGCTTGCAGGCCACAATATCCTTTGTATAACGGGTGGCACTCGTAAGGGGTTTTAACTAGCATCAAAAAATGACAGAGACAGCGCTCCGGTAACGTTTCAGCTGTATTATAGCTTTCGTCAGACCATACAGAGTAAGAAAACATTACAAACATTTACACCTTACCCCAAACCTCGTGTTACCCGCTCCCTCGTCCGGTGCGCCGGCGGGGGTTGATGACGTCACCACATCCCAGCTGACCAAACGCGCTCTACTCCCCTCTCCTGCATCGGTTGCCTAGGGAACCAACATAAACAATAATACAATGAATACCGCACAACACTGGATTGACATATATAAACATGATCGGCAATTAACAATATCTGCACAAACAGCTCATATTTATTCATAAGTTGTCAACAGCAACATGATATGATGAATGAATAAATATGAGCTGTTTGTGCAGATATTGTTAATTGCCGATCATGTTTATATATGTCAATCCAGTGTTGTGCGGTATTCATTGTATTATTGTTTATGTTGGTTCCCTAGGCAACCGATGCAGGAGAGGGGAGTAGAGCGCGTTTGGTCAGCTGGGACGTGGTGACGTCATCAGCCCTAGCCGGCGCACTGGGCCAGGGAGGATACGGTGTGGAACGCAGAGGTAACCGGCGCGCGGCAGGTGCTACAGCTGATCAGTGACGACGTCATCAACCCCCGCCGGCGCACCAGACGAGGGAGCGGGTAACACGAGGTTTGGGGTAAGGTATAAACGTTTGTAATGTTTTCTTACTCTGTATGGTCTGACGAAAGCTATAATACTGCTGAAACGTTACCGGAGCGTTGTCTCTGTCATTTTTTGATGCTAGTTAAAACCCCTTACGAGTGCCACCCGTTATACAAAGGATATTGTGGCCTGCAAGCCAGGGAAGGCACCGGGGTAGGTGGATTTGAATACTGAGTGCTGGTCGTTTGGAGGTTTATGTGTCCGTAACCCGTAGGTTTTCACGGTCAGTGTGAATCACTGGGTATTCGGAATTGACAAGGCACCGTTGTTGATTTTTGACGATTTATATCTACAGTCCAGAACTCTTCTTCACTTTCTTACGGCACGGGTGTTATTCACTATAATGTCTTGGATAGGCGAGACTACCGACACAAGTGGATTTCGACATGTTGACATCATGGCATGTGATACTTGGTCATTCTCCGATGCTGACGCAGAAAGCATCAGGTTTAAGGAAGATTTAGCCACAGCTGGTGGCACGGACAGCAATAATCTCCTATTTGTCCAACTATTACGGCTACACAAGAAACAGGTCGATTACTACATGCATGGGGTTACGTTATCGGACTACCATAGGAATCGACAAATACCCCGTGGGTTCAGGGTCCGGAATACCCCCACGATTGGCAAGCATAACATAGAATTTTGCCGTAAATCGATTGGCATCCTAAATAAATGCAGCCTAGATTTAATCCTTTTGGTAATAGAGGAATCAAAACGGGAATTAAATTTGCTGAAGGAGATGACAACTGCATTTGAGACCAAATATGTCCCCCTACTTAAGGCAGATGAAGGAGCAAAGTGGATGGATAAATTAACTAATCAAGTTGATGCCTACAAACAGGATCTGGTCAAGTTTAAGAGACAGAAACTGAGCACGGTCCAGAGGGACTATCAGGAGGGGCGAGTTTACAGTTGGGTGAATAACCCTGAGGGGGGCACACAACCGAAAAGGTTTCACAAACATAGAGCCCGCCGGGGCCGCTTTTTGGATACCTCTAGTGGAGAAGGTACTTCACAGAGTGAGAGCGAGACCTCAGGTAACAAACGTGGTGGCAAGCCCCCTTTAGGAGTGAACACCAGGGCCATGGTGGGCCCAAAAAAAGATCCCACACAAGACGGGGCAAACAGTGCCAAAGGCTCCACAAAAAAAGGTCCGAAACCCAAGAAGACAACAACATAGTTTTCAATTTGTCACAAAGAAACTTGTCATCGGATGAACTTTCAGTTCTTAATAAAGGACTATCATTTATCCCGGTATCTACATTTGAGGAATTCCAGTGGAAGGTGGACACCTATAAAATGAACAGAAGATTACGGTTACAAGAACATTTTGCGCACAGTCTGGGCTCCGAACCAGGGGGAGATCTCCCGGGGAAACTTAAGCCCAGGTCGACTTTCGATCCTCAGAGTAACAATGCTTCACTAAAATGCTTTGCCAGAGTGTTGGACTCCAAAGTGAGGGAGTCTGTTAGCAAACAGAAACAGGTGTATGATAATTTAACTCGGGGCGAGAGAGAGGCATTGCAGACTCTGAGTAAGGACAAGCAAATCGTAATTCGTCCGGCAGATAAGGGTGGGGGGGTCATTGTTCAGGACATACAGCAATATAGAAGGGAGGCGTATAGGCAACTGAATGAGGTAGAGGTCTATAGCCAGTTGCAAAGGGACCCCACCTGCCAATATAATGACGAATTGCGACAATTGCTAGTACAAGCGGTTGATGATAATGTGATCACAAAGATTGTGGCAGATGCTCTATTACAGGATTACCCGGTGGCACCAGTTTTCTATACAATTCCTAAAGTACACAAGAATGCGAAGGAGCCACCGGGACGTACTATAATATCAGCATGAGATTCTGTTTATTATAAGGTCTCACAGTATTTAGATCATTTTTTTCAGCCGGTGATACAATCACAGTCCACATATTTGAAGGACACGACAGCATTAATCAATAAACTGTCGGAATTACCGATTTTACCGACTAATTGTTTGTTGTGCACTCTAGACGTGGTAAGCCTCTACACCAACATCCCTCACGATAGGGGTGTGGAGGCTGCCAGATGTCTATTGTCCACAAGTGCTCTGTACAAGGGGCCAGATTTGATGATTTTCTTGGAGCTGCTCAGACTCACACTTATTCGGAACTATTTCTTGTTTGACGGCAAGTGGTTCGAACAGAGGCAGGGATGTGCGATGGGTAGTAGTGCATCCCCAGCCTTTGCAAACAGCTTCATGTTCGAAGTTGAGAGAGATATGTTTTTCACAGATCCAAATATTACGAGCAAGATTAAATTCTTTGTTCGCTATATTGACGATCTGTTTTTGATCTGGTTGGGCTCCCAAAGTGAGTTTGAGGCCATGTTGTTGGAGGTTAACCAAAAGGATGTGAATATCAAGTTCACGGCCAGCAGTAGCACACAACAGGTTAATTATTTGGATGTTAACATCTCTATTAGTGAGGGCCGGATACACACTAATTTGTTTAAAAAACCCACGGATCGAAACACACTACTGCATGCTGCAAGTTTCCATCCACCATCTACCAAATTCAGTCTGCCATATTCTCAATTCCTTAGGATCCATAGGATCTCGGATAATTTGGAAAATACTGAGAAGCAGATACAGGAAATGGCTCAGAGATTTAGTGCTAGAGGCTATGATTGGGGGGTATTGATGCAAACTAAGTCAAAGGTGCTTGGGATGGATAGGAATAATAAGAATTTACTTACCGATAATTCTATTTCTCATAGTCCGTAGTGGATGCTGGGGACTCCGAAAGGACCATGGGGAATAGCGGCTCCGCAGGAGATTGGGCACAAAGTAAAAGCTTTAGGACTACCTGGTGTGCACTGGCTCCTCCCCCCATGACCCTCCTCCAAGCCTCAGTTAGGATACTGTGCCCGGACGAGCGTACACAATAAGGAAGGATTTTGAATCCCGGGTAAGACTCATACCAGCCACACCAATCACACCGTACAACTTGTTATCTGAACCCAGTTAACAGCATGATAACAGAAGGAGCCTCTGAAAAGATGGCTCACAACAACAATAACCCGATTTTTGTAACAATAACTATGTACAAGTAAAGCAGACAATCCGCACTTGGGATGGGCGCCCAGCATCCACTACGGACTATGAGAAATAGAATTATCGGTAAGTAAATTCTTATTTTCTCTAACGTCCTAGTGGATGCTGGGGACTCCGAAAGGACCATGGGGATTATACCAAAGCTCCCAAACGGGCGGGAGAGTGCAGATGACTCTGCAGCACCGAATGAGAGAACTCCAGGTCCTCCTCAGCCAGGGTATCAAATTTGTAGAATTTAGCAAACGTGTTTGCCCCTGACCAAGTAGCTGCTCGGCAAAGTTGTAAAGCCGAGACCCCTCGGGCAGCCGCCCAAGATGAGCCCACTTTCCGTGTGGAATGGGCTTTTACAGATTTTGGCTGTGGCAGGCCTGCCACAGAATGTGCAAGCTGAATTGTACTACAAATCCAACGAGCAATCGTCTGCTTAGAAGCAGGAGCACCCAGCTTGTTGGGTGCATACAGGATAAACAGCGAATCAGATTTCCTGACTCCAGCCGTCCTGGAAACATATATTTTCGGGGCCCTGACTACGTCCAGCAACTTGGAATCCTCCAAGTCCCTAGTAGCCGCAGGCACCACAATAGGCTGGTTTAAGTGAAATGCTGAAACCACCTTAGGGAGAAATTGAGGACGAGTCCTCAATTCTGCCCTGTCCGTATGAAAAATTAGGTAAGGGCTTTTATAGGATAAAGCCGCCAATTCTGAGACACGCCTGGCTGAAGCCAGGGCTAACAGCATTACCACTTTCCATGTGAGATATTTTAAGTCCACAGTGGTGAGTGGTTTAAACCAATGTGATTTTAGGAATCCCAAAACTACATTGAGATCCCAAGGTGCCACTGGAGGCACAAAAGGAGGCTGTATATGCAGTACTCCCTTGACAAACGTCTGAACTTCAGGAACAGAAGCCAGTTCTTTTTGGAAGAATATTGACAGGGCCGAAATTTGAACCTTAATGGACCCTAATTTGAGGCCCATAGACAGTCCTGTTTGCAGGAAATGCAGGAAACGACCCAGTTGAAATTCCTCTGTAGGGGCCTTCCTGGCCTCGCACCACGCAACATATTTTCGCCAAATACGGTGATAATGTTGTATGGTTACATCCTTCCTGGCTTTGATCAGGGTAGGGATGACTTCATCCGGAATGCCTTTTTCCTTCAGGATCCGGCGTTCAACCGCCATGCCGTCAAACGCAGCCGCGGTAAGTCTTGGAACAGACATGGTCCCTGCTGGAGCAGGTCCTTTCTTAGAGGTAGAGGCCACGGGTCTTCCGTGAGCTTCTCTTGAATTTCCGGGTACCAAGTCCTTCTTGGCCAATCCGGAGCCACGAGTATAGTCTTTACTCCTCTCCTTCTTATGATTCTCAGTACTTTTGGTATGAGAGGAAGAGGAGGGAACACATACACTGACTGGTACACCCACGGTGTTACCAGAGCGTCCACAGCAATTGCCTGAGGGTCCCTTGACCTGGCGCAATATCTGTCCAGTTTTTTGTTGAGGCGGGACGCCATCATGTCCACCTTTGGTTTTTCCCAACGGTTCACAATCATGTGGAAGACTTCTGGGTGAAGTCCCCACTCCCCCGGGTGAAGATCGTGTCTGCTGAGGAAGTCTGCTTCCCAGTTGTCCACTCCCGGAATGAACACTGCTGACAGTGCTATCACATGATTCTCCGCCCAGCGAAGAATCCTTGCCACTTCCATCATTGCCCTCCTGCTTCTTGTGCCGCCCTGTCTGTTTACGTGGGCGACTGCCGTGATGTTGTCCGACTGGATCAACACCGGCTGACCCTAAAGCAGAGGTCTTGCCTGACTTAGGGCATTGTAAATGGCCCTTAGTTCCAGGATATTTATGTGAAGTGACGTTTCCATGCTTGACCACAAGCCCTGGAAATTTCTTCCCTGTGTGACTGCTCCCCAGCTACTCAGGCTGGCATCCGTGGTCACCAGGACCCAATCCTGAATGCCGAATCTGCGGCCCTCTAGGAGATGAGCACTCTGTAACCACCACAGGAGAGATACCCTTGTCCTTGGAGACAGGGTTATCCGCTGATGCATTTGAAGATGCGATCCGGACCATTTGTCCAGCAGATCCCACTGAAAAGTTCTTGCGTGGAATCTGCCGAATGGAATCGCTTCGTAAGAAGCCACCATCTTTCCCAGGACCCTTGTGCATTGATGTACTGACACTTGGCCTGGTCTTAGGAGGTTCCTGACTAGGTCGGATAACTCCTTGGCTTTCTCCTCCGGGAGAAACACCTTTTTCTGTACTGTGTCCAGAATCATCCCTAGGAACAGCAGACGTGTCGTCGGAATCAGCTGCGATTTTGGAATATTTAGAATCCATCCGTGCTGTCGTAGTACTACTTGAGATAGTGCTACTCCGACCTCTAACTGTTCTCTGGACCTTGCCCTTATCAGGAGATTGTCCAAGTAAGGGATAATTAAGACGCCTTTTCTTCGAAGAAGAATCATCATTTCGGCCATTACCTTGGTAAAGACCCGGGGTGCCGTGGACAATCCAAACGGCAGCGTCTGAAACTGATAGTGACAGTTCTGTACCACAAACCTGAGGTACCCTTGGTGAGAAGGGCAAATTGGGACATGGAGGTAAGCATCCTTGATGTCCAGAGACACCATATAGTCCCCTTCTTCCAGGTTCGCTATCACTGCTCTGAGTGACTCCATCTTGAACTTGAACCTTTTTATGTAAGTGTTCAAGGATTTCAGATTTAAAATGGGTCTCACCGAGCCGTCCGGCTTCGGTACCACAAACAGCGTGGAATTTTAAACTTTTACTCTAAGCAGCTCAGGAGAGCCACCTAGATTGCACCCTTCTCGTTCGGGCACAAAATCCCAACTGAGGCTTGGAGGAGGGTCATGGGGGGAGGAGCCAGTGCACACCAGCTAGTCCTAAAGCTTTTACTTTGTGCCCAGTCTCCTGCGGAGCCGCTATTCCCCATGGTCCTTTCGGAGTCCCCAGCATCCACTAGGACGTTAGAGAAAAATTATTACAGACATCTGTGAAAGATATGCCTATTATGCAAAACAAAATTCCCTCCGTGCAGAGATGGTCAACAGTAAGTAAGGAGGTGAGGAAACATGTCAGGGATAGTTGGCCGGTGGTTACTACGGATAAAGAGTTGGCCACCCTGAGGGATAAGTCCTTGTTACCAAGTTACACTAGGAACAGGAACCTAAAAGATCTCTTAGTGCACAATGATATCTCTAATTTCAAAGAGGCACCAACCAAAACGTTTCTTAGCAAGAAGCCAGGGTGTTACCGGTGCATGGGCTGCACCACATGCAGCTTTATGGAGATAGGACCAGGCTTTGCACACCCCCATACAGGTAAATTCATAAAAATTAATAAGGTTTTGACCTGCACTAACACTCATGTAATATACTTTATCCGCTGCCCCTGCTGACTTTTTTATGTGGGGAAGACAGTGAGACAGTTTCGTGAAAGAATGGCCATGCATAGGTCGGCAATCAGAGCTGCTATAGGGGGAGAAAGCCAGTCACAACCTGTAGCACGCCATTTTGCTAGATTCAGACACAATCTTTCTAGTTTGAAATATAAGATCATAGATCAACAGCCTGAAAGTGTTAGGGGTGGTAATCGACAGAAACTATTACTACAACGGGAGACGAAGTGGATACACTTCCTTAATACACAAGCACCGGCAGGACTTAATGAGCAGATGACTATGAACTGTTTTTTGTAGATTCAGGTTAGCCTTGTAGTTGGGATAGTAGGTTGTTGTCTCTAATATTAATAATAAGTTGTCAACAGCAACATGATATGATGAATGAGTAAATATGTGCTGTTTGTGCAGATATTGTTAATTGCCGATCATGTTTATATATGTCAATCCAGTGTTGTGCGGTATTCATTGTATTATTGTTTATGTTGGTTCCCTAGGCAACCGATGCAGGAGAGGGGAGTAGAGCGCGTTTGGTCAGCTGGGACGTGGTGACGTCATCAGCCCTAGCCGGCGCACTGGGCCAGGGAGGATACGGTGTGGAACGCAGAGGTAACCGGCGCGCGGCAGGTGCTACAGCTGATCAGTGACGACGTCATCAACCCCCGCCGGCGCACCGGACGAGGGAGCGGGTAACACGAGGTTTGGGGTAAGGTATAAATGTTTGTAATGTTTTCTTACTCTGTATGGTCTGACGAAAGCTATAATACATCTGAAACGTTACCGGAGCGCTGTCTCTGTCATTTTTTGATGCTAGTTAAAACCCCTTACGAGTGCCACCCGTTATATAAGGGATATATATATATATATATATATATATATATACCACTCTCCTTGGTCTGGCACTCCTCAATCCCACAGGGAATCTGCTCCGGTGCCCTCCTTAAGCAAGGTAGCTCTGGATATGGAACATGGAAGGCGGCACTCTGGAGACTTTCTTGAAAGTAGAAAACGTGCTTTTAATGTGTAACGTTTCGGGAGACGTACTCCCTTCCTCAAGACACAGCAATACAAGTGATCACAGTGAAAAACTGAACTTAAATACCTTACCAGTACCTAGCTCGGCCACCTCCGTCCCGGCCAGCGGCGTCCCGACCTCCGGAGCCCGCACTTCCGGTTTCGGCAATCCCCGCCCCTTCCGGGTGACGTGGCTTCGTTGCCGGGCGACGCGGCCGTGAGGAGGACCCACACGAGCAGGGAACCTGTATAGTCATGGCAACATGTTGCCATGACAACACAACAAAACACAGAAAAAATTACATACACATAGCTGAACTGTGAAAATCGGACCACTTGCGTGGATATCAACATATTTAAAAGACAATATTTAAAAGGCATGTCTAGTGTCAAAAAAGCACACAGTACTGTGTACCATAAATACTGTGAAAAACATATTGTGCTCGTGAGCCTGTGGGGTCTGTAGTGCATCCCCCCTAAAAATACTAACATACTTGGGTGAACAGTTAAAAACTTATAAATGCACATACTGCTGTCAGTTGTACTGTCTAATCGTAATAGATGTATATACAGTGGACTATCAGCTGGTCTGTCATTAACTGCGCTCTATAGATTCCATCCTCCTCAGTCAGCCGGCCATTGGAGGGGAAGCCACTACCACTCTTACAAATGCGAGGGTCCCCCTGTGTGCATCTGTCTGCAACTACTTAATGATTCCAGTGCTCAACCTTAGAGGCACTGTCTAATACATCCTAGATGACCCCTCACATATTGCTAGGGGAATGTGTGCTCTATGCTCAAACTTGCCTCTATATCCTACCTCAAAGAAAGCAGCTTAGGCTTAGGTGCTCATTTAAACCACGAGGATGGATCGTGTCTAATTTGTGGATCCATCTTGCCTCTAGTTGCAGTAATTTTTTTGCCCGGTTGCCACCTCGGATGGACTCAGAAACCTGGTCCACTATCTTATAGCGGACAGAGGCTAGGTTGTGCCGCATCTGAGCAAAATGTCGTGCCACAGGTTGTTCGCTGCTTCCTGACACCAGGGCCGCCCTGATCGCCGATCTGTGTTGGGCCATCCGCTCTTTAAATAAACATTGGGTCTTGCCCACATAATAGAGGCTACAGGGACAGATCAGCACGTAAATTACAAACGTGGAGCTGCATGTCAATGCTTTGGGGATCTTCAACTTCTTCCCATTATGTGGGTGTGCGATGGAGTCCCCTGTAAGCATGTAGCTACATGTAGTGCAGCCCAAGCATTTGAAGCAGCCTGCTTTGCGTGTCAAAAAATGTGTAGTGGGCCGTATCCTTGTGAAGCCCGTCACATCATTCTTAACTACAAGATCTTTGATGTTAGAGCTACGGGTGTAGCAAGGCATTATTCGACTATTCTTTAAGCTTGCTAAATTAGGGTCTGAAGTAATCATCGGCCATAGTTGCTTAATTTTCTTATTGGTCCTTCTGCTGGAGGTGTTAAACTGGTTTACCCATGCCATTTTAGGAGCAGAGGACACAGGGACTTTGGCCTGTAGCAGCTCCTGTCTGCTGAGGGACAGAGCTCTGGCGCGTGCATTCTTCAGAAGCTTAAGTGGATAACCCCTCTGTGTAAATTTGTTCGTCATAATTTCTAACTGTGTCTCCAACTCCTCAGGATCGCTGGTGATTCTGCACACCCTGAGGAATTGAGAATACGGCAACCCCTGGATTAGGGCTGGGGGGTGGAAGCTGTCGTATCTGAGGAGTGTATTGCGATCCGTGGGCTTTGAGTATAGTGTGGTATGTAGCTCACCTCCTCGTACCAGGATTTTAGTATCCAAAAAGCATATTTCTGACCTGTGTGTGGACACGGTGAACTTGATCGGACTAGAGGAGTTGTTGTGTTCCTCTATTAATTTGATCAAGGCTCCCTCATCTCCAGTCCAAAACAGCAACAGGTCATCTATATACCGAGTATATAGAAAAATGGACCTGGCTGTTTCACTGTCCTCAAAGAACGTTTGTCGCTCCACCTCCCACATGTACGTATTGGCTAGCGATGGGGCCACCGCTGACCCCATCGCACAGCCGGTCTTTTGGAGAAAAAAACCTGCCGTTGAACAAGAAATAGTTGTGGCTAAGGGTGTATTCTAATAATTTGACGAACAGGTCAACATCGGGGCCCGTGTATTTGGAATTGTTGGTGATGAGATGCCTCACAGCTGCCAACCCAGCCTGGTGGGGAATGCAAGTGTACAAGCTGGCCACATCCAGTGTGGCCAGCACCGTGCCTGTAGGGATGGAACCTAACTGTGCGAACTGTCTCAGCAATGTGTTGGTATCTTTCAAGTGGGTGGGCGTAGCTTGAATGCAGGGTTGCAGAAAAAAATCTAGGTATCTAGCAATCGGCTCACACAGTGATATAAAAGATGCTGTCTTTTATATATATATATATATATATATATATATATAAAACATGCCCAAAGAGACATTAGTCTACTGGGTTCTAGAGTCAACGCTATGTCGATTTCTGCTAGACGTGTCCTGTGGAACATGCAATGGACAGGTGATGCCGACTAAAAGAGGCATATGGAGGGTTTACCTTACAAGGCTGAGGAATTGTTTGGAGAAGGGCTCTCGGACCTGGTCTCCACAGCTATAGCTGGTAATTCTGATCTTTTGCCTTATATTCCCTCACAGCCTAAGAAAGCACGACATTATCAAATGCAGTCCTTTCGGTCGCAGAATAACAAGAAAGTACGAGGAGCGTCCTTTCTTACCAGAGGTAAGGGCACAGCTAGTTCCCAGGAACAGAAGTCGTCCCCGGCCTCTGCTACATCCACCGCATGACGCTGGAGCTCCGCTAAGGGAGTCCGTCCCAGTGGGAGCACGTCTTTGACTCTTCAGCCACATCTGAGTTCACTCACAGGTGGATCCCGGGGCAATAAAAATTGTTGCTCAAGGTTCCCCTCCTGCAACAAGGAAGGCGATATGACTCAACCTTGGCTGTAGTCCCGAAACCGTACGGTTCGGTCAGACCTATTTTAAAATTAAAATCTCTGAACCTATACGGGAAAAGGTTCAAATTTAAAGTGGAATCGCCCAGAGCGATCATCGCCAGCCTGGAAGGGGGGGATTTGATGGTGTATCTAGACATAAAGGCTGCATACCTTCATGTTCCCATTTATCCACCCCATCAGGCGTACCTGACAATTGCGGTACAGGATTGTCATTACCAATTTCAGGGTAATTGGCGGAAATAATGGTGCTCCTACGCAAGCAAGGAGTCACAGTTATCCCATACTTGGACGATCTCCTAATAAGGGCGAGATCAAAAGAGCAGTTGTCACTTTCGCTGTAGGTGTCACAGCAACACGGCTGGATTCTCAATTTCCCGAGGTCACAGTTGGTTCCTATAACTCGTCTGCCCTTCTTGGGTATGATTCTGGATACAGACCAGAAATGGGTTTACCTTCAGATAGAGAAGGCCCAGGAACTCATGACTCTAGTCAGGGACCTATTGAAACCAAGACAGGTGTCAGTGCATCACTGCACTCGAGTCCTGGGAAAAACATTCCCTTCGGCAGGTTCCATGCGAGGACTTCAAATGGGACCTACTGGACAAGTGGTCCGGGTCATATCTACAGATTCATCAGTTGATCACCCTGTCCCCCAGGGCCAGGGTATCTCTCCTGTGGTGGCTGCAGAGTGCTCACCTTCTAGAGGGCCGCAGATTCGGCATTCAGGACTGGATCCTGGTGACCACGGACGTGAGCCTCCGAGGCTGGGGAGCAGTCACACAGGGAAGAAATTTCCAAGGTCTTTGGTCAAGTCAAGAGACTTGTCCTCACATCAACATATTGGAACTAAGGGCCATATACAACACCCTACGTCAATCGGAGACCTTTCTTCGCGACCAACCGATTCTGATCCAGTCAGACAACGTCACTGCAGTAGCTCATGTAAACCGCCAAGGCGGCACAAGGAGCAGAGTGGCGATGGCGGAAGCCACCAGAATTCTTCGCTGGGCGGAGAATCATGTAAGAGCACTGTCAACAGTGTTCATTCCGGAAGTGAACAACTGGGAAGCAGACTTCCTCACCAGACATACGTCCTGGAGAGTGGAGACTTCATCAGGAAGTCTTCGCACAGATTGCAGTTTGGTGGGGACTGCCACAGATAGACATGATGGTGACCCGCCTCAACAAAAAGCTGCAGATTTATTGCGCCTGGTCAAGAGACCCTCAGGCAGTAGCGGTAGACGCCCTAGAGACACCGTGGGTGTTCCAGTCAGTTTATGTATTTCCTCCTCTTCCTCTCATACCCAAGGGTTGAGAATAATAAGAAAAAGGAGGAGTGAGAACAATCCTCAATGTTCCAGATTGGCCACGAAGGATCTGGTATCCGGATCTGCAGGAAATGCTTACAGAAGATCCGTGGCCTCTTCCTCTAAGGCAGGACCTGTTGCAACAGGGCCCATGTCTGTTCCAAGACTTACAGCGGCTGCGTTTGACGGCATGGCGGTTGAACGCCGGATCCTAGCGGAAAAAGGCATTCCGGATGAGGTCATTCCTACGCTGATAAAGGCTAGGAAGGACGTGACATCTAAACATTATCACCGTATATGGCGAAAATATGTTTCTAGGTGTGAGGCCAGGAATGCTCCTACGGAAGAATTCCATCTGGGCCGTTTCCTTCACTTCCTACAAACTGGAGTGAATTTGGGCCTAAAACTTAGGCTCCATTAAGGTTCAGATTTCGGCCCTATCCATTTTCTTTCAAAAAGAATTGGCTTCTCTCCCAGAATTCAGACTTTTGTGAAGGGAGTGCTGCATTTTCAGCCTCCTTTTGTACCTCTGGTGGAGCCCTGGGACCTTAACGTGGTGTTAAGTTTCCTTAAGTCACACTGGTTTGAACCACCTAAAACGATAGAGTTAAAATATCTCACTTGGAAGGTGGTCATGTTATTAGCCTTGGCTTCGGCTAGGCAAGTGTCGGAATTGGCGGCTTTGTCTCATAAAAGCCCCTATCTGGTTTTCCATGTCGATAGAGCGGAGTTGCGGACACGTCCTCAATTCCTGCCTAAGGTGGTATCATCCTTTCATATGAACCAGCCTATTGTGGTGCCTGTGGCTACGCGTGACTTGGAGGACTCCAAGTCCCTGGATGTGGTCAGGGCTTTGAAAATTTACGTAGCCAGAACGGCTAGAGTCAGAAAAGCAGAATCACTGTTTGTCCTGTATGCTGCCAACAAGCTTGGCGCTCCTGCTTCAAAGCAGACTATTACCCGCTGGATTTGTAACACCATTCAGCAGGCTCATTCTACGGCTGGATTGCAGTTGCCTAAATCGGTTAGGGCCCATTCCACTAGGAAGGTGGGCTCTTCTTGGGCGGCTGCCCGAGGGGTCTCGGCATTACAGTTGTGCCGATCTGCTACTTGGTCAGGTTCAAACACTTTTGCTAAGTTCTACAAGTTTGATACACTGGCTGAGGAGGACCTCTTGTTTGCTCAATCGGTGCTGCAGAGTCATCCACACTCTCCCGCCCGTTTGGGAGCTTTGGTATAACCCCTATGGTCCTTACGGAGTCCCCAGCATCCTCTAGGACGTTAGAGAAAATAAGATTTTAAACCTACCGGTAAATCTTTTTCTCGTAGTCCGTAGAGGATGCTGGGCACCCGTCCCAAGTGCGGACTACTTCTGCAATACAGGTTGAGTATCCCTTATCCAAAATGTTTGGGACCAGAGGTATTTTGGATATGGGATTTTTCCGTATTTTGGAATAATTGCATACCATAATGAGATATCATGGTGATGGGACCTAAGTCTAAGCACAGAATGCATTTATGTTACATATACACCTTATACACACAGCCTGAAGGTCATTTTAGCCAATATTTTTTATAACTTTGTGCATTAAACAAAGTGTGTGTACATTCACACAATTCATTTATGTTTCATATACACCTTATACACACAGCCTGAAGGTCATTTAATACAATATTTTTAATAACTTTGTGTATTAAACAAAGTTTGTGTACACTGAGCCATCAAAAAACAAAGGTTTCACTATCTCACTCTCACTCAAAAAAGTCCGTATTTCGGAATATTCCGTATTTCGGAATATTTGGATATAGGATACTCAACCTGTACTTGTATATAGTTAATGCTTCAATAAGGGTCATGTTATAGTTGCATCGGTCCTGAACTGATGATATGTTGGTTTCATACTGTTAACTGGGTAGTCAGTGGCAAACGCAGGATTTGCATGGGGGGGATTTCCAGAACTGGGTGGAGCCAATCACGGGGGTGGGGACTGAGGTGACCCAGTATATGCTGGGTCCGTAAAACTAGTGTGTCTGTATATATATACATATATATATATATACACATATGTATACCGTGTATATACACACACACATATATATATATATATATATATATATATACTGTAACACTGTAGGGGTGCAAGGCGCCTCTTCCTGGGGAATATGGCAGCACGCAGCAGCTGAGGAACAACACAAGTCCAGTGTCTGGTACAACTGGCCCCGGCCAGTTTTATTGAAACAGAAAATAAAACAAACACCAAAAGAAAATACCTTGCCTGTCCGGCACTAACTAAACACAAGATGTTCCTAACTATCACTAAACAAAAACACCGAGTTCTCCAGTACCCTGTATAGCTCACTTGTATCAGGAAGCATGTCTCTCACACAGAGATCCTGCAGTTTTCCCAGGCAGTCTGCACACCCTAATCAGGCCAGCAGCTCTATAACACTCTTACACAGCTGAAAGCCTGATTAGCCTTCTGTGAGGCCAAATACCCGAACTGGGCCCAATGTCTAGAACTCGCCTTATCTCTCTCTCAGAGCCTTTACCCAGCTTTTACAGCAAACTGAAAAGGTTCTGACAAAACAAAAGCATTTTTCCTAGAAGTTTCCATTTTCTAAAACATGTAAGACAAGAACCTGGGACAAACATACCTGCCCTCAAATACTATCCCAGTGTTCTTGTCACATATCCCCCTCCCCTGTTTCGACCTAGGGGCCGGAACACTTGTAGCCCCTAAACAGAAGATGCGAGACAATGCATCTGCGTTGGCCAATTGTGTTCCCGGTCTATGTTCGACAGTAAACTTAAAATCCTGCAACGCTAGAAACCATCTAGTTACCCGAGCATTCTTGCCTCTATTTACATACATCCATTTTAAAGGGGCATGGTCTGTCACTAGTCTGAATTGTCTACCCAAGAGGTAATATCTCAAGGTATCTAGTGCCCACTTAATGGCCAAAGCCTCCTTTTCCACAATGGCATACCTTTTTTCATGCTCATTGAGTTTCCTACTCAAATAAATGATAGGGTGTTCGTCCCCATCTCTGGTTTGGGACAGCACAGCACCTATCCCTACCTCTGAGGCATCTGTCTGTACCACAAATTCTTTTGAAAAATCTGGTGTTATCAACACCGGTTGTGAACACAAAGCCACTTTTAACGCTTGGAACGCTTTTTCTGCATCAGGGTTCCATTTCACCATATTTGGCTGCTTCCCTTTGGTAAGGTCTGACAACGGCACCGCTGTGGTCGCAAAATTGGGAATAAACCGTCTATAGTACCCAGTAATTCCCAAAAAAGCCCTTACCTGTTTTTTATTCACTGGACGAGGCCAGTTTTGAATAGCATCAATTTTATTCAACTGGGGCCTAATCAGACCTCTGCCTATGGTGAAGCCCAAGTATTTGACCTCCTCCATTGCAAGGCAGCACTTCTTTGGGTTAGCAGTTAACCCTGCCTCTCTGATTGAGTCCAGTACTGCTTGTACTTTAACCAAATGGGACCCCCAGTCTGTACTGTGAATTACCACATCATCCAAATAGGCAGCTGCATATTTTCTATGGGGCCTCAAAATTGTATCCATCGCCCGTTGGAAGGTTGCTGGAGCCCCATGCATCCCAAAGGGTAACATCTTATACTGGTACAGCCCCTCCGGAACCGAAAAGGCTGTTTTTTCTTTGGCGCTATCAGATAAAGGTATTTGCCAGTAACCTTTGGTCAGGTCCAACGTGGTGAGAAACCTGGCTGTTCCCAGCCTTTCTACAAGCTCATCCACACGGGGCATGGGGTATGCGTCAAACTTGGACACCTCATTTAACTTACGAAAGTCATTACAGAAGCGTATGCTACCATCGGGCTTCGGGATGAGCACTATGGGACTGGACCACTCACTGTTAGACTCCTCTATGACTCCAAGTTCTAACATGGTTTTAACTTCTTTAGAAATAGCTTCTCGCTGAGCTTCAGGAATCCTATATGGCTTTAAATGAACCCTGACCCCTGGTTCTGTGACAATGTCATGTTTTATTATGGTCATTCGGCCAGGCAGCTCTGAAAATATCTCCCTATTTTGAATGAGAAATTCTTTAACCTGATTGTTCTGATCAGCTGATAATGTCTCTGACACCTTCACTGCGGGAAGCAACCGGGGTGAAGACACCGAAGGGCAAGGCTCCGCTGACAGAGACAACCTATCTTTCCAGGGTTTGATTAAGTTCACATGGTAGATCTGCTCTGGTTTTCTCTTTCCCGGCTGGTATACTTTGTAATTAACCTCATTCACTTTTTCCCTAATCTTAAATGGACCCTGCCATTTAGCTAGGAATTTGCTTTCCACAGTGGGTACCAAAACAAGAACTCTATCTCCAGGAACAAATTCCCGTATATTGGCACTCCGGTTATAGACCCTCTGTTGAGCACTTTAGGCCTGTTCCATGTGCTCTCTGACAACAGGTACCACGGCTGCAATCCTATCCTGCATTTGTGTTATATGTTCAATAACGCTCCTATAAGGAGTGGGCTGTCCTTCCCACGTCTCTTTGGCAATGTCCAACAGCCCTCTGGGGTGTCTACCATACAACAAATCAAATGGAGAAAACCCTGTAGAGGACTGAGGAACTTCTCTGATGGCCATTAACAAGTAGGGCAACAAACAATCCCAGTTTTTCCCATCTCTCTCAACAATCTTTTTTAACATACTTTTTAATGTTTTATTAAACCTTTCCACCAACCCGTCAGTTTGGGGATGGTAGATGGACGTCCTGAGGTGAGTGACCTTGAATAATTTGCACAACTCTTTCATGATCCTTGACATAAATGGAGTACCTTGGTCAGTCAAAATTTCCTTTGGTATTCCCACTCTACTAAATACCTGCACCAGCTCCCTAGCTATCGCCTTGGTTGTGATAGTGCGTAAAGGGACAGCCTCAGGATATCGAGTGGCATAGTCCATAATTACCAGGATATACTGATGGCCCCGAGCAGACTTTAACAAGGGCCCCACGAGATCCATGGCTATTCTGTCAAACGGGACCTCTATAATAGGCATGGGAACTAGTGGGCTCCTAAAATGGGGTCTAGGGGCATGATACTGGCATTCAGGACAGGAAGAACAATATTCAGACACTTCTTTATAAACCCCTGGCCAAAAGAACCTTTGTAAAACTCTTTCAGTGGTTTTTTCTGCCCCTAAATGTCCTGCGGTAACGTGACTATGAGCTAAATCTAGTACCGTTCTCCGATAAGGCTGGGGAACTACCAGCTGTTCCACCACATCCTCACCCCTTTTGACAATGTGGTACAAGAGCTCATTACAGATGGCCATGTGGGGATATGTAACCCTGTCACCTGGTACCACAGGTTCCCCATTAACAATCTTAACATTCTCTCTAGCCTTTATTAAGGTAGGATCCTTTAACTGTTCAGACGCAAACAGATCCTTCTTTACCTCCAGGTCAGGCACGCTTTCAGTTCTAACTACTATGTCTCTGTTCCCAGCAAGAGGGTCCTCACTGGACTCCCCATCTGTCACTTCCCCAGCCAAACTAGCAAAAGGCAAAGGGTCAGAAAGTTCCGAAGACACACGTACATCCCTACAATCACCGGTATTATCAACTGACTCTTTACTTCTCACATCTGTTGATAACCGTGCTTCCCACAGTTTCCAAAAATGAGGAAAATCCCTCCCTATTATGGCCTCATGCACCAAGGTGGGGACCAGTCCCACTTCAACCATTGCTGACCCACAACAAGTTTCTATATTTACTTCAGCAGTGACATAATGTTGGGTATCCCCATGTATGCAAGTTACCCCAATAGGTATTTGCTGGACCTTTAAGGGGTTCACTAACCCAGCTTTCACGAGGGTAACTAAACTTCCTGAATCCAGCAAGGCCTCTACCCGGTTACCCTCTAAGAACACATCACACATTTGTTTTTCCAGCTCAGGTGAAGGTACCACAGTACAGGCTAACCTAGCAAAAAAAGACATTCTGCGACATTCAAAGGCAGCATCACATTGCATGGGTTCTTGCATGACTGGGCAATTGGCAATAACATGACCTGGCATACCACATCTAAAACATTTAACCACACGATTATCAACCCGTTTGGGCAACATAGACCGTTCTAGCCCCATTGGCCTGTCTCCAGGGCCAGTGTTTACAGTCTCTCCAGCCTTGCGTTCTCTTAACCGCCCAGCAACGTTTTCCCACGGAACAGTCTTACCAGTCTTTACTGAAGGGCGCTGTCGAGGATCTATGGGTTGCTGGGTGGTCATCAGTAGTTCCTCTGCTGCCAAATACCGCTCTACCATGTCCACTAATTGGTCAGCAGTACCCGGGTTTCCATGGCTCTCCCACTTGCGCAGGACCATGGGCAAAGATCTCAAGTAGCGGTCCATGACGACTCTTTCAACCATCTGAGGACCAGTTAATGTCTCTGGCTGTAGCCACTTTTTTGTTAGCTGAATAAGGTCGTGCATCTGGGAGCGCGGAGGCTTCTCCATGGCGTACACCCAACGGTGCACCCGTTGTGCTCGTACTGACAGCGTGACTCCCAGGCGGGTCAGGATCTCAGTCTTTAGTTTATCATAGTCCCGAGCCTCAGCAGGGCTTAAATCAAAGTAAGCTTTTTGGGGCTCACCTGACAAGAAAGGTGCCAGCAGACTGGCCCACTGTGCTTTCGGCCAGTTCTCACGCTCGGCAGTCCTTTCAAACGTGGTCAGATAGGCCTCCACATCATCAGCCTCTGTCATTTTCTGCAGGAAGTGACTGGCCCGTATAGAACTAGAGCTGGTCGGAGCACTGACGGCCACATCTCCAACCCGAGCTGCAAGTCTCTGCACCACTTCTGCTAAGGCCTCTCTATCCTGACGCTGTTGCCTGTAAAGTTCGTCAACAGCTGTCTGCTGTTGTCTCCTATTTTCCTCCATTGCCACCTGCTGCTGTCTTTTGGCCTCCTGCTGTAGTCTCCAATTTTCCTCCATTGCCACCTGCTGCTGTCTGTTGGCCTCCTGCTGAGCCGCTGTAGCTTGCAGCAAGGCTTTAAGCAGATCCTCCATGTCGACAGATTTTCCAGGCGGCTTTGTAGCTGCTTTCACCCAGGACATATATCAAACCCTCAGGGGTGAGTCTCAGTAACTTCCCACTGGGCTGTATCTGCATAAACCACCGTTTTCTGCAGGCCTCACAAAGCTGCTGCTTTCACTTATGCGCAGAACGGCATGCTCGCATTCTCCACCAAGTTGTAACACTGTAGGGGTGCAAGGCGCCTCTTCCTGGGGAATATGGCAGCACGCAGCAGCTGAGGAACAACACAAGTCCAGTGTCTGGTACAACTGGCCCCGGCCAGTTTTATTGAAACAGAAAATAAAACAAACACCAAAAGAAAATACCTTTCCTGTCCGGCACTAACTAAACACAAGATGTTCCTAACTATCACTAAACAAAAACACCGAGTTCTCCAGTACCCTGTATAGCTCACTTGTATCAGGAAGCGTGTCTCTCACACAGAGATCCTGCAGTTTTCCCAGGCAGTCTGCACACCCTAATCAGGCCAGCAGCTCTATAACACTCTTACACAGCTGAAAGCCTGATTAGCCTTCTGTGAGGCCAAAGACCCGAACTGGGCCCAATGTCTAGAACTCGCCTTATCTCTCTCTCAGAGCCTTTACCCAGCTTTTACAGCAAACTGAAAAGGTTCTGACAAAACAAAAGCATTTTTCCTAGAAGTTTCCATTTTCTAAAACATGTAAGACAAGAACCTGGGACAAACATACCTGCCCTCAAATACTATCCCAGTGTTCTTGTCACAATACATACATATACACATATACATAGCATATTAAACATGCATATATATATATATATATATATATATATATACATACAGTACACGTATATATACACACATATATCTGTGTGTGTGTGTGTGTGTGTGTGTGTTTATATGTACAGTATGTATGTATATACATGTGTATCTATGTATGCACATGGATATACTGTATATGTACTATAATTAAAATAAAGTAAACTTTTATAAAGCACTTGCAAGTGCCACCAGGAAGACATCAGGCTGCTAGACATCAGGACGCTAGACAGCCATTAATAATACTCATGCTCCCATTTAAAAAAAAAAAATAATATTTTTTTTTTAGTGGAGGGGGTTTCTGGGTGCTCGGAACCCCCCCTGGGTGCGCCACTGGTAGTTATCACAAGTTATACGGTGTGATTGGTGTGGCTGGTATGAATCTTGCCCTTGGATTAACAAAATCCTTTCCTCGTACTGTCCGTCTACTCTGGGCACAGTTTCTCTAACTGAGGTCTGGAGGAGGTGCATAGAGGGAGGAGCCAGTGCACACCCAGGTCTATAGACTTTCTTAAAGTGCCCATGTCTCCTGCGGAGCCCATCTATCCCCATGGTCCTTACGGAGTCCCCAGCATCCTCTACGGACTACGAGAAAAAGATTTACCGGTAGGTTTAAAATCTTATTTTACCTTATCTGTATACAAAGAAGGGCCCGAGATCGTTCTAGTCACATGATCGGGGTCCCTTGAGACATACGTTCATGCACACAGTCCAAGCCGCCCATGATTGGTTATTATAGTCACATGTTATAAGATTCTCCAATCAACTTTGTCAGTTCAGAGTCACACTGTTAGGTCACGTGGTCGCGCTGAGATCCGCGCGCATCACGTGACCGTACATATTAATATGTATACATATCTCCATGGTAATGTGGGTATAACACAACCCCATTCGATACACCCCATGGAGTTTCGGCTCACATGATATTATTCACATGGTCGTGCTAACATCAGCGCGAATCACGTGATTGTTTGTATTGAATTTTCTGTCACGTGGGTATTTCTGGTATTTACACAGCCAACCAGTGGGGGTGCGGGATCGGGCGGTGCCGGACTTAAAAAAAAAATTGCTATCATCACAATTGGCTTGAGTCAATTTCGTGCGGACAACTAAAAAGACTAAGAAGAAACTGCACAGATACAAAGGTGTTTAGAACACAAGCAACCGAAATGTGTGAAAAATTCAGAGCAAGTGGTTATGAGTCTGACATGATGAAGGTTAATCAAACATTAAAAGAAATAGAAGATACTGATAGAACCACAGTCCTTAAACAAAATACTACAGCAAATAAGGTTGAACAGAAAGATAATAAGTTTGAATGGGCATTCATCACTAACTTTAATTGCCAACACCAAAATATAGAAAAGATCCTAAAAAAACATTGGGGCCTATTAACAAAGGATCCCATTATAGGTAGTTCCATCCCAAAGAAACCAGTTTGTATCTATAGGAAAGCCCCAAACCTTAAAAATCAGCTGGTGAGAAGCAGATTACGCGGACCAATGAACAAAGGAATAATTACATCAAAAGGGTTCTATAGATGTGGCCTTTGCCAAGGGTGCAGGCATATTAAAGGAGAGGGACGCAGCAAAATTGACAAGATTAATATTAATGGGAAACAAATAGACATTAATCAGTTCATAACATGCAACAGCAAGAATGTTATTTATGCTGTAAAATATTCGTGTGAGAAATTTTACATAGGGAGAACATCCAGACCCCTGAAGGTGAGAATAGGGGAGCATTTGAGGAATGTAAAAAACAGTCTTGAAACACACGCTTTATGGGGGTCATTCCGAGTTGATCGCAGCCAGCAACCTTTTGCTACTGCTGCGATCAACTAGTACATGCCTATGGGGGAGTTTATTTTAGCTTAGCAGGGCTGCGATCACTTGTGTAGCCCTGCTAAACTAAAAAAAATTCAAGTAAAAGAAGACCAGCCCTATACCTACGATCTCTGCGATACTGGAGCTGGCTTTGACGTCAGACATCCGCCCTCCGTTTTCCTGGACACGCCTGCGTTTTCCTTACCACTCCCCGAAAACGGCAGCCAATGGTCCCGATCCACCCTGGAACGCCTTCCTCCTGTCAATCTTCTTGGCGGTCGGCTCTGCGACTGCTTCCCTCGTTAGACGAGACATAAACCGGCGACCCCTGTCGCCGGGCAACGTCGCACACTGCGTACGCCGCGCATGCGCATTCCGGACACGTTCGCACCGCAGCGATAAACCGCTGCGTGCGAACGGGTCGGAATGACCCCCCATCTCTTCATTTTAAACAAACCCATAAATGTTCACATTCACACATCCTTGGTTTTTATGGTTTATTCATAGTTGAATAGGACATTAGGAATAAAGATATTGCAAGTAGACTGGCAAAAAAAGAAATGTCCTACATTTATAACTTCAAAACCCTTATACCTAGTGGTCTCAATAATGATTTTGAGACCAAATGGTTTTTGCAAAATGCTGTTCATAATATTTATTGATTGGTTCTCATTTTTCTATATATTCCTTCAGTTACGAATACTTTTTATGGACTTTTTTTTTGTGGACTTCTCCTCAAAGGACAATTCAGATATGAACATCTATAACCTGATGCCGGAAAAGAAGTTGTATTGTTTAAACACTGGAAATATCCGATATAGTTTATGTTTTGGATTTAAAGAAATATGTAATCCAGCTGGAGGATGAATTGGGGAAACATAATGGATGTGGTAAAACCATACACCACTCCCCTATTTATTTATTTATTTATTTATTATGTATATATGCTCTCTGTAAAGAAGAGTGTTTGAGTTCCACTTCCTGTATTCATGGTGGAACGCAAATGCATTCCAACCACGTACGGTGTAGTTCCTGATTCAGGACGCTCCTTGTTGGACACGAGGTGAAGTGTGTGCGTTTTACCGCTATGCGCTTCCGCTATGTGTCATGTGGAACACATGCGGGTCACTGCGATGCACTTCCGTTTCCGCTGCGGCGGATGGAGTTCATAATTAATGGTTTTGAAAGTCTCTAAAACCCTTTTTCGGTACATATTAGCTTCTTGAAAGTTTAACTAATATCTCCATCCGGGTTGCATGTAAGAAAGTTATTTGAAAGATTTATAGGGGAGGTTTATTCAATGTGTGACCTCACTTCCTGTATCATTATGTATGTTGGTATAAATACCACCACATGGGCTCCCACACTGCAGGCCTTGGTAAAGGTCTCCTTTAGAGAACGAAACGCGTTGGCAGCAGAGAGGAGCACTTACCATTTGTGCTACACGGTCTCCCCGTTTGGATTTTGGACCCTGGAAGCCCTGACTAAGGTGGAACCCCGGAATCCGACTAACCAGGTGTTGGACACCAGCAGTCCTTTCCTTTCGGTGAGATCGTGCATCACTGCTCCCCATTTTTTATTTATTTTTGTAAATATTTTATTAGAGAACTGTACATGTTATACAACAGAGAGTGCATGTCATACAGAAGACATGAACAGTAGGAATGCAAGGTATAAAACTAAAGTAATAGGCATTACAAACAGCATTACTCATTTCACGTAGAGCATAATCAAGGGCTTATTTGTGTAGAAGGATACAAAGAAAAACAGGGACAAACAAGAGGAACAATAAACAATTGCATAATGGGCATTCAGTTAGAAAGGAGGGCTACCTGAGGTAAGTCTTTCCAAATTATACCAGTCCAAGACGTTAACGAAATAGCCTTTCGCAATGAATCCTTGACAGGTAATGGCAGAGAACGAATATGAGGTAACCAGACACTAAAAATATCTCTGTCATCCATCTGGGGGACGCTGCGCCGTTACTTGTGGGTTAGAGGTGTGTGGTAGTGGAGTTTGGCACAGAATCTATCAAACAAACTGCCTCCTCCCCCCTCTAACCCCTCCCATCTCCTTCCTGCCCAGCCATCAATTCAGTTTTAGTTTTGTGCCTGTGGAGTACAGACAGTGTTTCTTTCTCCTTAGATTTTTTTTTTTTTTTGGATTTTTGTTCTCAAAAGTACCTAGTCCCTGTTTACAGGTGACAGGTACTACTGGAGTGGGTTTAGTGTTCCCACTCTGAGATGCCGCTGGAGGCCACCACACTTTGGTCACTGGGGCCCATTGTTCTCTTCAGGATGCGGCAGAGATAAGGTACAGGACAGCCACAATCTGTCACTGACAGTATTGGGCTGTCCCCTCTATTGTTATTCTGCTTTTACCTTATTTTGCTGTGTGATTATGCGTCCCCCCCCCCCCCCGCCAGCCAGCCAGCCGCCCGCCCGCATCGAACCTCCCACCCCCACCCCGCAGTGAGGGTGAGCGGTCGTGTTGTGGGGACATACAATTGCTGCAGAATACTGAGCGGGGTCCGGGAGAGTGATGTGCACTCCCTGGGACCAACACACGCTGACCGCGACAGCCGCTGTGTGTAGCGGCGCGTGGGAGACCCGAACTTCCGGTTTCGGTAATCTCCCAGGGAGCAGCCGCGGCAGTTACGTCATGCTTGCAGGGACGGTTTCCCGCCCTGCTCTGCCCGCGCGCGCTGTTCTGCAGCTTCCTGAAGGCTCCGGGGCGCCATCTTCTCCGGCTGCATACTGGGGGACGCTGTGCTACTCAAGCACACACGGATACCGCTATCTTCTGGGGGAAGTTTTCATTAGAGACACACAACTTACTGCAAGTATATTGTGGACTAGCCCTAGTGGGGGATAGCAGTCAGCCTTCTTGGTGTCACTAAAATCGTGGGATAACTGCTAGGTCACCTTTCTAGGGGATTTATAGTGCATGTTTAGTGCTCTTAAATATTGAAAATAAATAAATAAAAATAGAATAAAATACGGACAAAGCTACAAAGGGCAAAACGGCCTCGGTAGTTTATTTTTCCTGTTCACAGTGTGGCTCAAAGCTGGCTAGGGGTAGTGCTGACGCAGGTACCCTCTGTACTTCGTGCTCTGGTGCATCAGTGGCGGATCAGCAGGGAGGTTCCACAGATCAGTCTATGCCCCCATGGGCCAAGAACATGGTGGATGCCATTTCGGATTTGCATCAGTCTAGGTCGGAGGCTGAATCTGCTCAAACTCAGGTGGAGCCTCTGTGGGCCCAGAATATGGGCAAGTGTCTTACTGATTTAACTCATTCTTTAAATAAGTTTGTAAACTCTGACAGCAGTTCCACTGCTACTAAACGACCACAACCGTTACCCGCTATAACGTTTCCGGGGGAGGAGTTGGATTCTCTCTACTAGCTCAGGTGTTAGATTGCTGATAGAAGCCATTCGTCAAACTCTTAATATTCAGGATGCGGCAGTGGCGGAGACTTCCTCTGCCTTTTTCAAACGACAGAAAAGACAGGTTACTGCCTTCCCTTCTTACTCTCACTTTGCGGATATTTTAAAAGAACCCTGGCATAAACTGGATTCTCGTTTCCAGGCTCCTAAGAAATTAAAATTTCTATATCCTTTTACGGAGGAAGATACAAAATTTTGGGAAATAGCCCCAAAGGTAGACGCTCCTATTTCACATTTGGCAAAAGCTACGGTTATTCCTTCTGTACAGTCCGTGACTTTAAAAGACCCTACAGATAGGAAGATAGAAGCAATACTAAAATCTATGTTTTCTTTATCAGGTGTCTCTCTACGTCCAGTTCTTGTGGGAGCCTGGGTCCTTAAGGCCGTGGATGAATGGATAGCACAGGTCGTATCTGGAATGCAATCGGACGATCCGTCGGAAGCCATTCAATTAGCAGAACAGATTTCAGAGGCTCTTACTTATGTGGGTGAGGCCTTGTTAGATTCTGTTGCGCTACAGTCCCGTGTTTCTGCCTTGACAGTGTCAGCAAGACGGTCTCTTTGGCTTAAGGTTTGGAATGCTGATTCGGACTCAAAGCAGACCTTGACGGCAGTTCCCTTTGAAGGGGAGTTTCTTTTTGGGTCGGAGTTAAAGAAGATTATTTCAGATACTACAGGAGGAAAGAGCCCCTTTCTTTCATCTGCTCCTCACAAACCGAAACCTACGAGGTTTAGGTCCTTTCGTACGCAGGGCAGAGGTAGTTTCCATTCCTTTCGTGCTTTCTCCAGATTTCCACGAAGAGGGTCATTCAGAGGTAGAGGATCTCAGGCTACTCGCAGACCTGCCAGTAAGCCTGCCGACAAGCCTGATGCATGACGTTTCAGGTCTTCCGGAGGGATCGATGAAGGTTGGGGCTCGGTTACTTCAGTTCAGGGAAGTGTGGCTCCTGTCGAAACCAGATCGGTGGGTAATGGGGGTCATATCCAGAGGCTATATGTTGGATCTCGAAGAAACAGTTCCATACCGGCTGTTCGTCACACCTCTCCCAGGCGATCCCTCCAGACGTCAAGCTCTTCTTCAGGCAACAGCAACCCTCTTACAAAATGGAGTAATCCTTCCCGTTCCCTCTCAACAGAGGGTTCGGGGTTTTTACTTGGGTCTTTTTCTCGTGGACAAACCGGACGGTTCGTTTCGACCCATTCTGAATCTCAAAGCCCTCAACCTGTATCTCTCAACCCAAAGCTTCAAAATGGAATCCATTCACTCAATTATCGCCGCCATGGAGCCAGGGGAGTATTTGGCTTCAATAGACATAAAAGACGCCTACCTACATGTCCCTATTTGGATAGGTCATCAATCTCTTCTGAGATTTGCAGTCAGACCGTGGCATTTTCAGTTTCAGGCTCTTCCCTTTGGTCTATCCACGGCTCCTCGGGTGTTTACAAAAGTCATGGGTCATGTCGTCGCGGTTCTCCGTTGTCAGGGGGTCAACATCACTCCATACTTGGACGATCTGTTGGTTAAGGCCCCGTCAGAGGCGATTCTCAATCAGCACCTGCGTCTAACGATAGAGACTCTGCAGTCATTCGGATGGATAATAAACTTTCCAAAGTCGTCTTTACTCCCTTCCCAGAAAATTATTTTCCTAGGACTTTTATTCGACACCAGCAGCCAGAAGGTGTTTCTTCCTACGGACAAGATTCAGGATCTGCAGTCCAGAATCCGGACCCTGTTGCACTTACCGGTAGTGTCGGTCCTCAGATGCATGCAGGTGTTAGGCAAGATGGTGTCTTCCTTCGAGGCAGTCCCATACGCCAGATTTCATGCCCGACCTCTTCAGGCTCAGATTCTCAGCTGTTGGACTCGGATGGAACCACGTCTCGAATTGCAGTTGATCCGCTTGTCGGTAAAGACTCGTCAGTCACTTCGCTGGTGGCTTCACAGTCACAATTTGAGAAAAGGAGCTCCGTTCACGATTTGGTCTTGGATGATGGTCACCACGGACGCAAGCCTCAGTGGTTGGGGAGCAGTGTTCCAGACTCATCACTTCCAAGGGCGCTGGAACAGTCAGGAGTCCAAATTACAGATCAACATTCTGGAGTTGAGGGCAATCCGGTATGCACTCCTTCAGATTCAAACCATGGTACAGGGTCATCCAGCTCGTGTGCAGTCCGACAATGCCACAGCAGTGGCTTACATCAACAAACAGGGAGGAACTCGAAGCTGGTCCGCCATGAGAGAAGTCGCTCAGATTCTCACGTGGGCGGAACGTTGGGTTCCAGTAATATCCGCAATTCACATTCCAGGAGTCGAGAACTGGGAAGCGGATTTTTTGAGTCGTCACACGATTCATCCGGGAGAATGGGAACTTCACCAGGAAGTGTTTCTCTCTCTAGTGGCCCGCTGGGGTATGCCCGACGTAGACCTAATGGCGTCTCGTCTCAACAAGAAGCTTCCTCACTACGGCTCGCGGACTCAGGATCCTCAAGCATTTCTGATCGATGCTCTAACAGCCCCGTGGCAGTTTCAACTGGGTTGAATATGTTTCCGCCAATTCCACTGATTCCACATCTACTTCAACGCATTCGGCGAGAAGGTCTCGCAATAATTCTGGTGGCTCCAGATTGGCTGCGCCGACAGTGGTACAATCTTCTGCGCAGCATGGTCGTCGGAGACCCCTTTCGTCTCCCCCTGCGACCAGATCTTCTTCTTCAAGGACCTTGTCGCCACCCAGATTTAAGTCGGCTGGCTTTGACGGCTTGGTTCTTGAATCCAACATTTTAAAAGCTAAAGGTCTTTCTCGTTCTGTTGTACAGACGATGATTCGGGCTAGGAAGCCGGTGACTTCTGGCATTTACCATAGGGTATGGCGTATTTACATTGCTTGGTGCGAAAAGCGGGGCTTGACTCCGCATTTGTTTAAACTTCCTCGCCTACTATCTTTCCTTCAGGAGAGTCTCGATAAGGGTCTGAGGCTTTCTTCACTAAAGGGTCAGGTTTCGGCCTTGTCGGTTCTTTTTCAAAAGAAACTAGCGATCATTCCAGAGGTTCAAACATTCCTTCAGGGAGTACTTCGGATTCAACCACCTTTTGTTCCTCCGGTTCCTCCTTGGGATTTAAACTTGGTCCTTACGGCCCTTCAAAAATCTCCATTTGAGCCTTTGGAATCTGTAGAACTACGTTATCTAACACTGAAAGTTGTTTTTCTTTTGGCTATTGCCTCAGCTAGACGAGTGTCTGAGTTGGCGGCTCTTTCTTGCAGGCCACCCTTGTTAGTTTTTCATGATAACCGGGTGGTTCTGCGGACTAAGCCTTCTTTCCTTCCAAAGGTTGTTTCGGCCTTCCATTTAAATCAGGACATTGTCCTTCCGGCATTTGCTCCGACGTCGTCTTCCGGGGAGAACTCCCATTTGGCCCTCCTGGATGTTGTCCGGGCCTTACGTATTTATTTGTCTCGCACGGAGTCTTTCCGTCGTACGGATACCTTGTTGGTATTGATTGATGCTCCCAAACGGGGTTGGGCGGCCTCCAAGAACACTGTGGCCCGTTGGGTAACTTCGGCCATCAGACAGGCGTACGTGTCTTCAAATGTTTCGGTTCCTGACTCAATTAGAGCTCATTCGACTAGAGCTGTTGGAGCCTCTTGGGCTGTTCGCGGTGGTGCATCTATTGAGCAGCTGTGCAGGGCGGCGACCTGGTCGTCAGTCCATACTTTCACAAAGTTTTACAGTTTTCATACTTTTGGTTTAGAGACTGCCTCTGTTGGGCGTTGTATTTTACAGACGGCTATGCCGTCAACGTCTCCCTCTTCTCATAAGCTTGCTTTGGGAAATCCCACAAGTAACGGCGCAGCGTTCCCCAGATGGATGACAGAGAAATAGGGATTTTTGTTTACTTACCGTAAAATCTCTTTCTCTGAGTCCATCTGGGGGACGTTGCGATCCCTCCCGTAGGTTTGTCTGGTTTATTTGGTTGGGTTTTTTTTTGTTCTGGTCTATCTCCTTTGGCTTGGCTAAACGTTAACTGAATTGATGGCTGGGCAGGAAGGAGATGGGAGGGGTTAGAGGGGGGAGGAGGCAGTTTGTTTGATAGATTCTGTGCCAAACTCCACTACCACACACCTCTAACCCACAAGTAACGGCGCAGCGTCCCCTAGATGGACTCAGAGAAAGAGATTTTACGGTAAGTAAACAAAAATCCCTATTTTTTCAACTTGCTTCTCTTTATTGAGAGACATTTCGAGCCAATCCATTGAGAAAAGGTAAGACACCCTAGGCAGGAGTAGAGATAACGTCAGAGGGTCTGGTGAAATCCATTGCGACAATATTGTTTTCTTTACAGCTGCTGCCAATTTGGCTAGAAACAACCTTTGTCCCAATGTTGGTCTATTCACAGCAGAGGACGTGTATATATCCCACATTGCCCACTCAGGATTTTGTGTAATAATAATGTCATATGTATCTTTGATATGTTGACCCACCAATACCCAAAATGTATGCACTTCTGGGCAACTCCACATGCAATGAAATAAATCCGCATTTGGTGCCGCACATTTGAAGCAGTGTGAATCAGTGGAAACGCCCATTAATAAGCGTAGTTTAGGGGTATAGCACGCTCGGTGTAATAGTTTATATTGCATTTCCATGTAAGATGCAGATACTAATGTCTTATTAAGACGTGTAAAAGCATCAAGCAGCGTCACCATGGGAACATCAGGTAGATCAACGACCCATTTAGCCATTCCCGTCTGTAAACCCGCAGGATTAATACATTGTTTAATGTGCATATATAACAAGGAGGTTGAGCACCTATTATCCGTAGCATTTCCAACCATAATATCAAACTCATTGGAGGCATCTTTGTCTGTTAGTTTAGAAAGCATACTACGGGTAAGGCTGCGGAGTTGGTAGTAAACAAACAGCGGTATAGACAAATCTGGGTATTTATCACGTAGCAAAGGAAGTGGTAATAATGTCAAACAATTCCATTGCAAAGTATGGAAAATAAAACTAAGGCCCCTCTTATGCCAAGACCGCGATAATGAAGAACCCCACAACAAAGGAGTACACACATTGGCCCTCATTCCGAGTTGATCGCTCGCTAGCTGCTTTTAGCAGCAGTGCAAACGCTAAGCCGCCGCCCTCTGGGAGTGTATCTTAGCTTAGCAGAAGTGCAAACGAAAGGTTAGCAGAACTGCTCGAAAAAATGTTCATGCCATTTCAGAGTAGCTCCAAACCTACTCCTACCTTGCGATCATTTCAGTCTGTTTAGTTCCTGCTTTGACATCACAAACATGCCCTGCGTTCGGCCAGCCACTCCCCCATTTCCCCAGGCACGCCTGCGTTTTTACCTGACACGCCTGCGTTTTTTAGCACACTCCCGGAAAACGCACAGTTACCACCCAGAAAAGCCCCTTTCCTGTCAATCACTCACCGATCAGCAGAGTGACTGAAAAGCGTCGCTCGACCTTGTGTGAAATTGCATAGTTTTGTGTGAAAGAATGTCACGCATGCGCACTGCGTACCATACGCATGCGCAGAAGTGCCGAATTTTAGCATGATCGCGGCGCTGCGACCGAAAGCAGCTAGCGAACAACTTGGAATAAGGGCCATTGTCGGTGGGGAAAGGGAAAAAAAAATTGTGTTGTAGGTTGATAGTTTTAGACCAGATCTAGCCAAATGCCAGGCGGTACAAGTAGTAGTAAGTAAAAGATTATCAGATACAGTAGGGGGGTGGTTTGTTGGTTTCATGTGTAACAAACTAGGCAAAGCTATATCCGGGCAAGAGGCTTGCTCCAGGGCAGTACAGGCATAGTTGCTAGTGTTATGAAGCCAATCCACCGCAAAATGATAGTTAGCCACCAAGGTGTAGCTGCGTATACAAGGGAGATTTATACCCCCCCAAAGAAGGGGGTTGGCTCAGTTTAAATAATGATATTCTTGGCTTTTTTCCTGCCCAAATAAATGTACTAATAGCCTTGTTTATAATTTTTAAATCTGAGTCTTTCAGTAAAATGGGGAGCATTTGTATGGCGTATAACAGCCTAGGAAATGATACCATCTTAATTAAGTAACATCTACCTATATAAGACAACGGTAAATGGCGCCAACGTTTAAAATCTAACATATCGCGCGCTATTAACCCAGGGAAGTCCGCCATATATAAATCAGCTGGTTTTATCATTATGTTTAAACCAAGATATTTAATGGAGGAGTCTGCCCATAAAAATGGGAAGCCTTCTGACCAATGATCTTTTGCACCTGGCTGTAAGGCTAATGTGTGTGTTTTTGTTTTATTAATTATAAATCCACAAATCTGCTCAAAATTATCCAGTATGTGTAGGAAGCCTGGGAATGCTTCCTGGGGGTTCGTAAAGTATAAAAGAAGATCATCTGCATAGGCTGAGACTATTAATGTTTGTTGGCCCACCTCAATCCCACGCCAGGGAGTGTGCAGGTGAAACAATCTAATCATGGGATCTAGCGCTAAGTTAAATAATAAAGGGGATAGTGGGCAACTCTGTCGGGTACCACGGGATAGAGAAAAGTTTAAAGTATTCAAGCCATTAACAGTCAGAAAAGCAGTAGGAGAGGCATATAGCTTACGGAATAAACTAATGAATCCCACCCCAAAATTTTGGAGATGCAACACTCGGAGCAGATGTTCCCAGGACACCCTATCAAAGGCTTTGTCCGTGTCACAATTAACCAATAAAGAATTGTGTCCTGAACCATGTGAAGATCGGGTTAATGCGGCCACCACCTGTCGAATATTATGCACTGATGAGCGGCCTTTAACAAAGCCATTTTGGGAGGGATGTAGTATATTTGGCAATATAGCTTGTAATCTTTGAGCTATTATAGTTGTTAGGAGCTTAAGGTCCTGATTTAAGAGAGATATGGGGCGATAGGATATGACCAGTGTGGGGTCTTTATCCGGTTTAGGTAATAAGATTATTCTGGCTTGTGTGAAATCACGTGGGGGTTCCCCTCCTGAGAGGATTGAATTGAATACATTTTGTAAGAATGGTAACAACTGCGGGGACAGCAATTTATAATAATCAGCATTAAGGCCATCAGGACCCGGGGCTTTACCTTTAGACAGTCGACCAATGGCTTGTTCTGAAATAGCGCTTACTAGCGCCTCACCCTCATCATCTGTCAAGGAAGGGGCTCCAGCCTTCCTAATAAAGTCCATACCCAACAAAGGACTGTCAGTGCGGGCCGTATATAAGCGTTTATAGTAATCTAAAAATGAAGCAGCAATATCAGGTGCAGACAACAAAGAGCCTGCGTCTGTAACTATTTTTGGTATGTGCGTTGGTTGTCGCTGGCTTCTTATCACAGATGCTAGTAATTTGCCGGCTTTATTACCCCATCTGAAGTAGCGATTTTTTTGATAATCCAATGAGTGCTGCGCCTTTTCGGTGCATAAGGAGTCATACATCGCCTTTGCGTCAGTATATAGTTGACGAGTGTCTGGAGTATTACTAGACAACATTGCAGCATAAAAATTGGAGACTGATAGACTAAGGTCCTGCAGCCTTTGGTTCAAAAATCTGCGTTTAGCTGCGACATATGCGATTATATGGGTCCTCATCACCGGTTTAGAAGCAGCCCAAAACAAATTGACATCTTCTATGTGTTGGATGTTATCATCAACGTAATTTAAAAAATGTTGTCCCATGGACAACTTAAAGTCTGGAGATTCTGATAAGTAGGAGGGGAATCTCCAATTAAAGGAGGATAATCTTGGAGAGGAGAGTGACAGAGTAAACCATGTTGGAACATTATCTGATACGGCAATATTTTCAATTCAGGAGTGATGAACTCTAACTAACAAAGAAGTGGGGATGAGCCAAAGATCAATCCTAGAAGAGGTATGGTGTGGATGCGAGTAGAAGGTATATTCCCTACCCACTGGATTTTGAAACCTCCACGGGTCAGTGAGATCTAAGGAGTCAATCAGTAAAGCAAGTGCAGTTGAAGGCGTATTGCGGGTGGCATTAGCGGCTTTGTCTAAGGACTGATTAAGAGTGGTGTTGAAATCTCCACCTAGGATTATGTGTCCCGCAGCCCAATCCTGCAATTTAACATAGACATCAGTGAAAAAGGTGTTATTAGGACCGGTTGGAGCATATAACGTTGCTATGGTATAAATTTCACCCTCCAGTCACATTTTCACGAATAGATAGCGCTTTTCTGGGTCACTTAATTTATCTAAAACCGAATATTGTAAAAATGTATTAATAATGAGAACCACCCCGCGTTCTTAGTAGTATAAGAAGCTGAGATATAATCGGAAAACCAAGTATCTCTCAGAGTATTAGGGTCCCCATCTCGCCAATGTGTTTCCTGTAACACTGCCACATCTGGTTTAAGCCGCTTCAGATGTTGCAGCACTTTTTTCCGTTTAAGTGGTGTGTTAAGGCCCTCTACATTCCAGGTCAAGAATTTGATATGCTCCTGTTTCATGAGCAACGAAGTCTCTGTATGTGTCATATTAACCAATACCTAGCTTTGGGAAGAAAAAAGATAATTCAATTAACGTGTAGGTGATCCCCCTTGTCCCAGCCAGCAGGGGTGCCACCAGTAAATGTCTCCTGCATAACACAGGTATTAAAAGCAATGTATAACAAAAACTACTATTTTCTTAATTTTTTGAACCCAAACTGTAGGCCAGAAAAGCCCAACAGGAACATCTGTAACTCTATTGAAACAAAAAGGGAGGGGAGGAAACTGGGGACAGAAGATAGAACAATCGCCAGTCAGGCGATACAAACAAGCGGTCCAAGTGGACCCATGTGACCATAATAACTTGCGCCTACAGCACAGCATTGGTGATATCTTTGTCAGAAACAATAAATGAAAGGTAAACAACAAACCTAACCATAATTACATTACAATTCACAGAACAGGTGTCATACTTGCGAACCAGTCCTGGAGTTAGTCCGTGTCATCAGACAGCGCATGTGGGTGTGTAGAAAGTGAAGCAAGAAATGACTTCACGGGCTGTACAGATTCAAAGAAATGATTTTTTCCATCCAGTTGCACCCTCAGCTTAGCCGGATATAGGAGAGCAAAATGAATACCAGCATCGAAGAGGGATTTACAAACAGGCGCAAATTATTTTCTTTCCATGGCAACTTGGTAGGAGAAATCCTGAAACAATAGAAGTCTGTCGCCATGGTAATTCAGATCACGAGATTTTCTATAGGCATCCAGCACACAGACGTTATCGACATAGTTCAGAAACTTGAAAATAACTGGCCTGGGTCTGCGACGATCATTTTGTCGGTCTGGACCTATGCGATCAACTCTCTATGAGCATGGCGCCCGATTTTGGTAAACAGCTCAATTCTGTAGGAAGCCACACTGATACCAACTCCATCAGGTCTTTTTGCTTGACCGATTTAGGTAGACCTATCATGCGAAGGTTGTTCCGATGATTTCTATTTTCAAGATCTTCTAATTTATCATGTATCGCAGTTAAGGATGGGAGGCGATAGTGGCTTTCGCAGTAAGCAGGTCATCTTCTACATTAGAAATTCATTGTTCAGCTTTGTCGAAGCGAGCACTGTGTTCTTTACGTTGAGTGACGGTAGATTCAATAGCCGCCTGTAGGCCAGCAAGTTTTTTATCTAAGAGAGGGGACAGTAAATCAGATATCTCCTGGGCTTTGGCTATAGATCCTGTGCTGTAAGCAGTGGGATCTGATACACCCTGCAGTACGTCATTGCCAGGCGGGGAGGATGGTGGGCTCCGTGCCGGCGTGGCATTGGCTCTTGTTTCCCGAGCTTTGGCATTCGTGCCGCCCCTACCGCCTCTCTGAGATTTAGCAACAAATTTATCCATAATTAGGAAATATATAAATGGCACCAAATCTTTTGGAAATAAGTAGAGAAAATACAGGCCAGCTGGAAGGCGTGTAAGGACTTGTAGCTTTAATAATAGCAGATGAGGGAAATCCAGCACTGCAGATCAAAGGAAGGATATTAACACGACTCCTCCTAAACACGTCACAGCGGCTCAGTGAGAGGGTGGAGGGATCCTCAGGGCAATACTCCAAGCTCAGGGGTAATGAATGAATTCCCACCCCTTAAGGTGCCTGTTGAAGCAGGAGGGTACAGAGCGGCTTGGCACGCAATGAAGAGGCAGGAGGATTATATGCAGGGGGGAGTAACAGGACAATGCCTGTGGTGTATAATATTCCCAGGTGGTGGGACTCCAGCCGGAGTAAAGCAGTCAATGATGGGAGATGGTGCAATGCCAGTGATACATCCAGCCACTCACCTCCAATATATTGTCCGCCCTCCAAAAGGGTGAGATTAACCAGTCACAGCTGTATCAGTGCAGGGGGGGAGGTATGGGTGCAGGGAGACGCGTCCCTCCTCAGGCACCGCCACTCCGACACAGGCAGTGCAGCCGCATGCAGGGGGAGAGAACGGTGGGTCAGAGCTTTGATTACGACCATGCACCGCCTGTCTCTTGTACCCTGCTAGGAGGACGGAGGATCGCAGCCACAGCCAAATCAGAGCAGGGGGGGGGAGATCGGGCACGGGAAGATGGCGCCCGCTGAGCAGCGTCTTCTTAAACGCCTCGGTTCCAGTGACAGCAGGGCGGTGGGGAGCTGGGGATGGCAGCCTCTTTCCCACCACTATCTCCGGTGCCCGGTAGGAACGTCCTCGGGCACTAATCCCTGTTGTAATTAGGTGTTTGTGGGCTGGGGAGCGGAGAGCTCTTTAAAATGCGGTCAGTCGCTTGATCCGCCCACCGGAAGTTGCTCCCCATTTTTTTATTGTTCACTTATTTTTATTGTTCATCCTTCTTGGGATTTTTATAAACATTTGGAAATTGTTTTAATGGAATAAACTACTTGAAGTCTCATACATCGCTTGGATTTCTGGATATTGAAAGATACCTTTATATGATTGCGAAAATCTGCTGAATTGTGAGTTGGGGTACGCTGTGATCCCTAAAAAATTTCTTAAAGAAACCCTTATGCATTTTGAATATCTCTAGTCACTGCGAGTTGGGGTACGCCCACTATATTGCTTTGGTGATTTAACATCCTCCTAAAGATACCTTTATAAGTCTTGAATACCTACAGTCATTGTGAGTTGGGGTACGCTTACCCTATTACATTTGGAATTTTACACATTGCGAGTTCCCATTTAACAAAAAGGGAAGAAACAGCACGGTCCCATATTTATGAACTTTTATTAAGGAAATGGTGGAGGTCAGTCACGAATGTAATCTTCACCTCAAACCCTTAAAACCACTTGGGTGAAGTGTGATATTGTTTTGAACATACTACACTATTGTATTGTTTTATTACTTTTCATGCATCATCTCAAATGGGAGTGAAAGAAGGAACCACTGGTCGGAAGAGAGAAAGAATCATCTTCCATAAGATCGTCCCTATATATAAGGGAAGGTTTGAGTTATTCCTTTTTCTCAGTGCTTGATGTTATGTGTTTGCTCATATTGTATATACTTGGAGATTGTTAGAGAGTGGTGTTCTCTCTGGAGCTACACATTTTTCAGCAGCTGGGAGCGCCCGAAATAGACCCACTCCCACTTTGTTTATATATTGAAAACTATAAGATAATTGGTTTTCAATGTTGGTGCTGTACTTTATTAAACAAAAAGAATTTTGTCAAATTGGTGCAAAATATCAAACAAATTCTTACATGAAAATATCCTGATTTATTTTACACAAGAAACTCATTTATAAAAACAAACAAAAAAATATAACCACTGCAAGTGGAAGGCGGGGTGCTGTCGTTACTGGTAGTCAGAGTTACCCTCCTAAGATGGTCAGGCTGCACTAAAGGTTCCGGATACCGTAGAAGTGCAAAGAGTAGCTTTAACGACCCAGGTCAGATCACCCTCAGTCCCAAATCACCAACTGCTCAACGCGTTTCGGACAGCTGCGGTCCTTCGTCAGTGTGATCTGACCTGGGTCGTTAAAGCTACTCTTTGCACTTCTACGGTATCCGGAACCTTTAGTGCAGCCTGACCATCTTAGGAGGGTAACTCTGACTACCAGTAACGACAGCACCCCGCCTTCCACTTGCAGTGGTTATATGCTTGTTTATTTTTATAAATTGTGAGTTTCTTGTGTAAAATAAATCCTTTGTCCCCCATAAGTGGATCGGCACCATGATCTTTTTTCTTTGTTTGAGATAAGGAAATTGATTCACAGAACCAAAGGGCATATGGATTACGGGACATTTAGAACACAGAAACCTCTTCATTAGGATTTTATCCTATTAAGCCTATCAGGATATTTTCATGTAAGAATTTGTTTGATATTTTGCGCCGATTTGACAAAATTCTTTTTGTTTACTATTTGTGGAATTGTTTGTGAAGGTTCCTATTGTTTTAATTGGCTGCATCATATCTTGGCAGCGCATTTATTTACTCCTTTTTTTCTGCGGTGCTGTACTTTATCACTTAGCCTATCTACCCCTCTTCATAGCCTATACAAAATCAAGTGCATGCATCTACAAAAATATACCTTGGTACCATGAACAACTTAGTGAGCTCAGAAGTCGTTTCCCAAAAAAACCCGGGTATTGTGTTACTCTTAGTTACACTGCACAGTGGCGTAACTACTGCCCCCGCAGTCCTCGCGGTGGCTTGGGGGCGAGGGGCTGCGGGGGCGCCACTGATTTAGAACAGATTGACATGCGGACGAGCGTCCGCATGTCAATCTGCGATCTCCTCTCCGGCTCTCCCTCCCTGCGGTGCCTGCTCCCCCGGCCCCCCCCCCCTATGTGTTGGAGGGACACGAGCGCATCGCGCGTCTCTCCTGTGTCCCTCCTGGCTCTCCCCCGGCTAGTCTAAGGAAGCATGTGCCGTTCGTGAGCTCTGATTGGCTCACGAACGGCACTTCCGTTATTAGACCAGCCGGGGGAGAGCCAGGAGGGACACAGGAGAGACGCGCGATGCGCTCGTGTGCCTCCAACACATAGGGGGGGCCGGGGGAGCAGGCACTGGGGCATATACCCGGCACTGGGGACATATACCTGGCACTGGGGGGGCAGATCTGGCACTGGGGACATATACCCGGCACTGAGGGCATGTACCTGGCACTGGGGGCATATACCTGGCACTGGGGGGGGCATATACCCGGCACTGGGGGCATGTACCTGGCACTGGGGGCATATACCTGGCACTGGGGGGGACATATACCCGGCACTGGAGGCATATACCTGGCACTGGGGGGGAAGCAGGCACTGGGGGGGAATATCTGGCACTGGGGGCATGTACCTGGCACTGGGGGCATATAACCGGCACTGGGGGGGCATATACCCGGCACTGGGGGCATATACCTGGCACTGGGGGGGCATATACCCGGCACTGGGGGCATATACCTGGCACTGGGGGGGAAGCAGGCACTGGGGGGGAATATCTGGCACTGGGGGCATATACCTGGCACTGGGGGCATATAACTGGCACTGGGGGGGCATGTACCTGGCACTGGGGGCATATACCTGGCACTTGGGGGGAATATCTGGCACTGTGGGAGAATATCTGGCACTGGGGGCATATACCTGGCACTGGGGGGGCATATACCTGGCACTGGGGGAATATACCTGGCACTGGGGGGGCATATACCCGGCACTGGGGGCATATACCTGGCACTGGGGGGGAAGCAGGCACTGTGGGGGAATATCTGGCACTGGGTGCATATACCTGGCACTGTGGGGGAATATCTGGCACTGGGTGCATATACCTGGCACTGTGGGGGAATATCTGGCACTGGGAGCATATGTGGCACTGGGAGCACGGCCCTAGCAACAAGCACTACCCCCTAGCAACGAGCATGACACCCAGTGCATGAAACCCCTGGCAACGAGCATGACATCCTGGCACCGTGCATGGAACCAAGAGCATGAAACCCCTGGCAACGAGCAGGTAATTTAAAAGTAATTGGTAGCCTTACTGTAGAACTTAATGTGTAATGGGCATTACGGTGTGTGGCATAATGTATCACGGACATTGCAGTGTGTGTCATAATGTATCTGGCATTACGGTGTGTTGTAGACTATGTCACGGGCATTGTGGTATGTGGTATAATGTCTCAGGATCATTGTGTTGTGTGTCATACTGTGTCACAGACATTGTATGTGCTATAATGTATCAGGGGCATTGCAGTGTGTAGCATAATGTATAACGGGCATTGCGATTCCTGTCATAATGTGTCACAGGCATTACGGTGTGTGGCATAATGTGTCGGGGGCATTACGGTGTGTGGCATAATGTGTCGGGGGCATTACGGTGTGTGGCATAATGTGTAGGGGGCATTACGGTGTGTGCATATTGTGTCATATGCATTATTGTCAGTGATCGCAAAAACGCGCTATGGCGCGTATTTTACCCAGAAACAGCCGCCCGGGACTCACATTTAGAAGATGAGCGGGTCCCACAGGACGCGCTCATCTGAATATGTGTTTGCATGTGTTAAGCCTGTCAGCGGAATGCAGGAGGTGACTGGCTGTTTCCTCGGCCAATCACCTCCTGTAGTCTCCATCCAATCACAGCCTGCAGCATCTCCCGCTTTGAATCCTGCTCCCCGCCAGCACATGAATCTGTGCTGCAGGGCTGACAGACTGGCCCCGCTCATCCGGCTCCACTGCCGCTCTGCCGCCAGCACCCTCCTCTGCGACTGGGAGTACAGCTCCGGATCTGCCCGCCGCCACCCCCCTACCCGGGACCCGCTCAACGCCCCACCGAGACCCGACAATTACCTTCCAGCAGGAGCCGGCCGGGCTGCGCAGCTCCTGCTGTTGGTAAGCAGTAGACAGTGCTGCATCGCCCCACTTCACCTGGAGTAGCTGGTGCAGATGCGGGATGTCCGGGGGCTGCAAGCTCCGTGTGTGCAATGTGAGGCCGCTCAGAGTGTCAGGGCCTCACTGACACCATTTTTCTGACAGCACAGTGCAGTGAGTGCACTGGCACAAGTAGCCAGCCGGCGCCGCAGCATGAAGGAGCTATCTGTAAAATCGCAAGCAGAGGCTGGCAAGAAGGAGCTCCTCCGATCGCTTCCCCTGACGGGCTGGCCACTGCTAAATATACCAGTAATCAGTACAACTGTGCAGTGACACTGACTTTCCCATTGCACCTGGGGCTCCACTACTTTGACACAGTTGGAACTGATTATCGGTATATTTAGCAGTGGCCAGCCCGTCAGGGGAAGCGATTGGACGAGCTCCTTCTTGCCAGAGAACAGCCTCTGCTTGCGATTTCACATAGAGCTCCTCCAGGCTGCGGCTACTACAGGCGCAGGCTGGCTACTTGTGCCAGTGCACTCACTGCACTGTGCTGTCAGAAAAAATGGTGAGTGTCAGTGAGTTGCTGCTGGGGGCGGTACCACTTGTGTCAAACGGCCCCTTCGTGCAACTGGAGGTGATAAGTGAGTGGTTACTGCAATGTGCCTCAGTGCTCTACCAGGCGCATTGTGTATAATAACGTGCTCTACCAGGCGCATTGTGTATAATAACGTGTTCTACCTGGCGCAATGTGTATAATAACGTGTTCTACCTGGCGCAATGTGTATGATAACGTGCTCTACCTGGCGCAATGTGTATGATAACGTGTTCTACCTGGCGCAATGTGTATGATAACGTGTTCTACCTGGCGCAATGTGTATGATAACGTGTTCTACCTGGCGCAATGTGTATGATAACGTGCTCTACCTGGTGCAATGTGTATAATAACGTGCTCTACCAGGCGCAATGTGTATGATAACGTGCTCTACCTGGCGCAATGTGTATGATAACGTGTTCTACCTGGCGCAATGTGTATGATAACGTGTTCTACCTGGCGCAATGTGTATGATAACGTGTTCTACCTGGCGCAATGTGTATGATAACGTGCTCTACCTAGTGCAATGTGTATAATAACGTGCTCTACCAGGCGCATTGTGTATAATAACGTGTTCTACCTAGTGCAATGTGTATTATAACGTGCTCTACCAGGCGCATTGTGTATAATAACGTGTTCTACCTGGCGCAATGTGTATGATAATGTGCTCTACCAGGCGCATTGTGTATAATAACGTGTTCTACCTGGCGCAATGTGGCTGATAACGTGCTCTACCAGGCGCATTGTGTATAATAACGTGTTCTACCTGGCGCAATGTGTATGATAATGTGCTCTACCAGGCGCATTGTGTATAATAACGTGTTCTACCTGGCGCAATGTGGCTGATAACATGCTCTACCAGGCGCATTGTGTATAATAACGTGTTCTACCTGACGCAATGTGTATGATAACTTGCTCTACCTAGCGGCAATGTGTATGCTAACTTGCTCTACCTAGCGGCAATGTGTATGATAACATGCTCTACCTGATGCAATGTGTATGATAACTTGCTCTACCTAGCGGCAATGTGTATGATAACATGCTCTACCTGGTGCAATGTGTATGATAACGTGCTCTACCTGGCGCAGTGTGTATAACGTGTTCTACCTGGCGCACTGTGTATGATAACGTGCTCTACCTGGTGCAAAGTGTATGACGTGCTGTACCTGGTGCAAAGTGTATGACGTGCTGTACCTGGTGCAAAGTGTATGACGTGCTGTACCTGGTGCAAAGTGTATGACGTGCTGTACCTGGTGCAAAGTGTATGACGTGCTGTACCTGGTGCAAAGTGTATGACGTGCTGTACCTGGTGCAAAGTGTATGACGTGCTGTACCTGGTGCAAAGTGTATGACGTGCTGTACCTGGAGCAAAGTGTATGACGTGATCTACCTGGATCAGTGTGCTTAGGAGGTTCTACCTGGTGCAATGTGTATAAGCGCCACTACTGTGTGGTGTAATGTGAATTGACACTATTATGTGGTCACGCCCCTTCCCTATGAAGCCACGCCCCTGAAATTTTGCGACGCGCCTACGGCGCGCACTACCTGTTCTTTGTGGTCTAAGTGGTCTAACACCAATTCACTTTCTGCCTAAGGGCACCAAAATGTCTAGTTACAGCTCTGGTGCAGGGTGTCCTGCATGCTACACAGCCCAGCAGCATTGTCACCCCATCCCCCCCATCTTGCAACACTTTTGTAGTGTCCAAACAAGATTAAAATTAATAAGAACCTTCATTCCGATGGGACCCAGAAAACGACCGGTAGGACCCCAATTTTTAAAAGTGAAGGGTCCCTGGGACCCACTTTTTTTTTGGCTCAGCGCGATCACTGATTGTGTGTGGAATAATGTCTAAGGACCATTGCAGTATGTGGCATAATGTATACTGGGCATTACTATAAGGAGGAAAAATGACAAATAATGTAAGGGGCATGAATCAGGATTATTTTTCTTTCCTGTGGTGGCCAACGTCTGGGCGTGCAGGTTACAAAACTGGGGTATAAGGTAGTCTTTTCCTGCAATGCCACGCCCTCCACGCCCATTTCGACAAAGCCACACACCCTTTTTGCCAGCGCGCGCCTGCGGCGCGCGCATTTTTCTACCTTTGCTAGTGCCAATTCCAATTACGGGGTGTATGAGGGGGGGGGGGGGGGGGCGCCGAAGGATTTTTTGGCTTGGGGGAGAAAAATTTCTAGTTACGCCACTGCACTGCAAAATTGTCATAACCCTTCATAAATGTTTATATATTTGCAAATATATTTTAATATAGTTCAGTGCACTAGGTCTGTATTTCCCAAGAGTACTAGGGTTGCGAGAAGTCTAAATCCTAGTGTGGATTGCTTGGCCAGTGGGGTAATCAGAAGTCTCCACTGTGGGCCAATAGTAGCACTATGGACGAAGCAGTTCCTCCCGTCACAATGCTCGGTTGTATCCAATATGTTTACGGGTCATGGGACTCTGGTGTGGAGATCTGAAGCTCAAAGAGTTGCTATCGAGGAGGAGCTCCCCTGTTCTACACGGACGGACTGTTGTAGGTCCCTAGTATGCATCCAATCCTGTCTCCTTTCCTAGTTCTTAGAGGATGCACTAGTGCGGGGTACCCCCTTTCAGTCAGAGGAGCATGTCCTGGGTAAACAGTCAATTATCTACTAGTATGATGGACATTAACTTGGTATTTCTCAACTGCCTAGCCACCTCTTTACATGTAGTTTTAGACTCCTGGAGCAGGATCGAGCTATCACTGTAATGACACTCTGTACTCCCTATTTCAGTTGGACTGCCTTCCAGTGTCCCCGGGGCGGCTGTGTGTGACGATCAGGTGAGTAAATGCTTTTAATCAGCAATCCTCCCCTTTATTCAATGGCTAAACTGTGTGCATCTGATATGACTGAGCTGCATAGAAGCAATCCTCAGATGCTCCCTTTGGATTTAGGGGTTAATGTCTCTGTCTACCTGGACCAATGTGAGTGGGTAGTTGCATATCACTCACGGTTACTGCTGTCAGTGCTACTGTATCCCTGTGCTGCTGAGGGGTGGCTCCACCTGCGCAGCTCTCCTCCCGCTGGGTGGCTCTGTCCCCGGCTGCTCCTATCGATGCCCGGCCCGTAGCTAGCAGGGTGGCTCCTTCGATACGAGTCTCCTCCTGTGGCTGGGTTCTGTCAGCCGTCACGCCAACCCAGCTATCGCTAGGGAGATGGGGGTGGCGCTCTGATCCCGGACACAACGCCTCAGGTGATTACACTAGCGGCTCTCACCAGCGCTGCTCCCCCGGCTATGTGATCTGTAGTAGCATTGCTGTGGCAGTAGTCACTCTCCTTCGCTCCATCTGCGCCACCAACCGCTGATCTCTCGTCCCCCTCATTCACGTGCCGTCCTCGCGCTGACTCTAGCATGCAACCTCCCACGGGCACAAGCTAGCTAGGCATGCGACTTCCATATGAATAACATATATATGCATCATCCACAGTAGCTGATCACGATACTACCTACAATTATTACAGTACCGGCAACACACATAAATACAACATGGTATGTCACCCACTTTCCTTTGCGCAGCCTTTGGCTAGGGCAAGGATATTTTTACTTTTCCCCCTGCCTTCTGGCTGGGGCTTATTTATTTATTTATTTATTTATTCACATGTGTCTGCAGCTTTTTTTGTACTTCACCACACCTTTTTGTGTTTTTCATTTGTGTATTCACATTTAGGTTAGACCCTTATGGGCCACCCTCTCCCCATGTAGCCGAGGCACTCTCCTTTTGGGGAGGGCTGAAGGTTTTTTGTTCCCCGGGGGGAAGCTTCGGCCAACCCTGGGGAGAAAGGGACGACCCCGAGCCATGAGGCGGAGGAAAGTCTGAAGACCCTTGCCCCCTAAGGGGCCTTTTGGCTCTGGGGGTCGGGGATGCGAGGGGTCCCTCTGCGCTTCAGCAAAGGGGGACCTGAAGACCCTTTTTCCCTCAGTACGCCTTTTGGCTCTGAGGGATTGGGGAGTTACGGGGCCCTTCTCCTTCTAGAGAGGGTCCAAGTCCTATGCCCCCAGCACGGTTTTTGCACAGACCACTGGGTGATGAAACCACACACCTTGGGCTTCAAGAAAAAAAATAATTACATCCTGCTTCATACACTCCTCTTATACATCCTCTCTGGATGGATACTCCCACTCTGTACAGAATTTGGCTCAAACAGCTGTCACTTTTCAGCAAATGTTACAAGGCTACAGATTGTTAGCCGCCAGAGCGCATAGATGTGCTGTAACTTCACCACTGTCTGCGCATGCTTCGAATTCTGAGGTTTTGTTGGATCAGGAGGTTGATGATACATATGTCTCTGATCCTGAATGTTCTGTTCTGGAAAATCATCACTCTAAGTGGATGTTCCAGCTTTAGTATGCATAGAGGAAGAGGAGCTGGGGAGCTGGCTCCAAAGTCTAAAAGCAGTTTCTATAATGGGTGCAGCGCACATGGGCCCATGGGTCGAGGGGGCCACACACACACCCATATTTTAATACTTAACTTTCCGGAGTCCAGTGTCTGTCGCTGCAGCAAACATGCCCCTTTCGCAAGAGCCATGTTTCCAGAGACCTGTGCACGCACAGTAGACTCCGGCACAGTGGGAGCAGTGACCAGTCAATGGTCCCTTCAGGCGTAAGACCTTCTCCACAGTCGACCTGGTCAGGTAAAAACCGACAATGCAACTGCGGTAGCCTACCTCAACCATCAGGGAGGCATGCAGAGGCTGACCACCATAAGAGGAGTGACACGCATCTTCACTTGGGAAGATTGTCATCTTCCGGCTACATTGGTGGTGTTCATTCCAGGAGTCCTCAACTGGATCTCATGGCCTCACATCACGACCACAGGCTGCCTGTGAACAGGTCCAGAATCAGGGATGCCTTCATGAACGTTCTGGCAGTGCTGTTGAACTTCAGTATGGCATACATCTTCCCTCCAGTCTCACTCCTTCCTAGAGTTCGTAAGTAAGGGAAGGAGGCACAGTGCTTCTCATATCTCCAGACTGGCCTAGGCGACATTGATTTGCAGACCTGTAGGGTCTCTCAATAGACACTTCTTTTTGCCTTCCTCTATGGAGAGATCTGCTTACGCAGGGTTCGTACACCCAGACCGGGCTCGTCTGTCTTTGATGGAATGGATCTTGAGACATCCCTCTTAAGATCTAAGGGCTTTTTATGCTCGGTCATTCAGATGATGCTCAAGGCTCATAAACCTACTTCAGCCAGGATTTACTACAGGATTTGGCACACTTACCTTTGGTGGTGTTCCCCCAGGGGCTATAATCCTCCTACCTTCAGAGTGATGAGAATGCCTTCTTCCAGACAGGCTTGGACTTAGAACTCCGTATGGCATCCCTCTAGGTAAAGGTATCTGCCCTGTCAGTTAGGTTCCAGTGAAAGATTGCTTACCTACCTGACGTTAAGATAATTTTTCATGGAGTTGTACACATTCAACCTCCGTGGGATTTTGTCCTTAATTCTCCAGGCCTTATAAGCACCACCGTTTGAACCTTTGGACACAGTGGACCTTAAGTGGCTGACATGGAAAACACTCTTCCTCTTTGCTATTGCCTCTGCCTACAGAGTGTCTGACCTTGGAGCTTCATCATGTCACTTCTCCTTTTTGGTTTTCCATCCAGACAGAGCCGTCCTTAAAACTAGGTCCGGCTACCTTCCTATATTGGTCTTCAAAGTTCATATAAATGAAGAGATTGTAGTACCATCTTTTCAAGCTCCGACTCCTTCCACAGATAAAGCTTGCTGGATGTGGTACAGATTTATATGGATCAAACCAGAGCGCTACGTAGATCGGATACTCTAATTGTGTTATACAGATTTCACAAAAGAGGCTATCCTGCTAACAAGCAGACATTATCTAGATGGCTTTGAATGGCTATTTGTCAGGCATACACAGAAGCAGACCTCCCGTTTCCAAATACTGTCAAGGCTCACTACACTAGATATGTGGGACCATCGTGGGCGACCATTCGTGGGGCATCTGCTGAACAATTGTGTAGAGCAGCCACATGGCCTTCGATCAGCACCTTTCTCTGTTTTTATTCAAGCTATACCGTTGCTTCCCAAAATGCTGCCTTGGGGCAACAAGTTTTCCTTACCACTTAGGAGCATCCTCTCCATTAGGGGAAACTGTTTTGGGACTTCCCCATGATAATTCCTGTGCAGCCTATGGACTCTGAAGAAGAAACAAGACTTATGCTAGACTTACCATTGTTAGCTCTGTTTCTTTGAGGTCCATAGGCTCCACAGAGCTCCCAACCTGGCGCACCTGGTTTATGGGTATTATTATTAGAAGGTCACTAGTTCTCCTCTTCTAATATGAGTGTGTTTCTTGAGTGTTCCATTCTTCCTTCTCATTTGTCCTGATCCTGCATTGGGCTTGTTTTACTAAACTAAATAGCCTGGGCCTGGGGGCGGGGTATATAGGAGGAAGCACCAGTGCACCCTGGGACTTGAAAGTTTAACTGTTTGGTGCTCAGTTCTCTCCAAACTACATATACCCCAAGGTTATTCCTGTGGAGCCTATGGACCTCCAAGAAATAGTTAACATTGGTAAGTCTACCATAACTCTTGTTTTTTGGGTACACTAATATCATTCTGCCTTGCTTGTTCTCTGTCCTGAAACACCTGCAGTTTGTATATCATAACTCTCCTGTGACAGATATAGTAAAATATGCTCCATTTCCCTACTGTACTCTCCTCTTAAATAACCATATTCATTTATCTCCATATGCCTTTACTTGTACCAGCCCTTAAAGACCTTTTAAAATATTATCAGACATTGATTATTTGGGGTACTCTTGTCCCAATACAAACTCTATACATTATTTTATACACCATCCTTCCTTAAAACATGTTAGGCTCAAAAGGAATGTTATAACTATGTTGATAATGCAGAGTTAAGGACAGGTGCAATTCCAGCCAGCTAAAGGCAGGGGCGTCACTGGGGTCAGTGACACCCGGTGTGCTAACAAGCCCCCCTCCTTGACCATAAGGGGGCGTGGCCTTGCAGCCCGACTCCATTTTCATCACTTGAGCCCAGCATTCCCGGAGATGCTAGGCTATACTTCCTTACGGTTTCCTTCTCCAGGTAAAAACCTGGAGACACTGCTAGCTACTTAAAAGGGTGTGTGTGTGTGGGGGGGGGGGTGTAGGACACATCCTTAAGCCCCGTCCACACCATGGTAATAATTCTGCAATTTGTGGGTCAACTGACCAGGGGTGATGCTTAATATCTCTGCCTCCTCCATAGAGCACCCTTGATTACAGTGCTTTTCTCCACATCCTGCCCACTTCACTAGGAAGTGGATAGGGGTGCCTACTCTTTCGGTGATGCTGGGAACTACCTGAAAAATTGTGAGTCCAGGAGAGTAGGCAATTATACTCTGGGCTACCTCCAGAGATTTGTCTGGCTGCACTGCCGGCTCCTACACTGTAACAGAAGCCAAGTGCTGCATGTAAGGTCGACTGAGACAGTCACTGAGGAGGAGTCAGCATTTTGAGTCACCCCTCGGAAGGTGATATCCGGGTGTAGCCCCCCCCCCCCCCTAGTGACGCCACTGAGGGCCGGCTCCAGGCACGTTCCAATAGAGCGGCCGAACAGGGCGCCACACTTAATGGGCGCCGCTATTCTTTCCACCATATTGGAGCCTGGAGCCAGCAGCAGCGTCTGTCCCGTAGCCCCCTAGCAGTGGCTGATAGCTGTGACAACGAGGGGGAGTGCTGTGGGTGGGCCAAAGCTATGTGTGCACTGTGCATCGCCAGCGTCTGATGTGAGACTCGGCACAGCAGCTGCACCACTTCCGGTGGGACACTGACTCTCCCGGTGCAACCTCATTAGAGGGGGGGGGGCTTCGAAATTTTCTTGCTCAGGGTGCTACCAAGCCTGGAGCCGGCCCTGACATCGCCACTGGCTAAAATCCCAATGGAGCCCTGTGTATAGATAAAGTCAATGCTCCCTGGACAATCCAGGCATGTGTAATCCACCTCTGTGATTACCTATGGCATGGTTTGAGCATGCACACTTTCTAACAATGTTTATCAATTCACTATTAATGCATTTCCAATGGTTTATAATTTGAAACAGCTTATCTATCTGTGAAAACAGGTAGGATAATTACTGACAACAAGTTATTGATTGTAACCTATGCACTATTATAAAAAGAATTTTTGCTGAGAATACATGAGAAGGAACTGGCATTGATAAATAGATCTACAGTATTCTGGGGTGATGTTTTGGTTTTTGGTGTCGTTTTCTTTGTAAAGTGATGGGGAATCCCAATTAGTGCACGGTGTACCCTCTCATGGCTTGTGAGTTTCGGGCAAGGTGCCTCGCTCCACTACCGCTGCGCTCGGCACAGGTTACCGTTCCCAATCGTAGTCCACGGGGATCGTAAAGTATGAAAAAGCAAAACAATTGAAAAAAAATGTGAAAAACTCACTTCGACCTTTTTTCATGCCTACTGACCATGTCGACCAATAGTGGTGGCCCTAATGACTGTCAACCTAAGTGCTGTCGACCTAATGACCGTATCCCCACACAATGCCATTAACCAAACTACACCAAGGTACATCTCGTCGCTTATGTCAAAATATCTCCCAACTCAACTTCTCCGCTCTTCACAAGATCTACATCTCATCTACACTCATTATTTGCTCCCATTCACGATTGCAGGAATTTCTTTGGGCAGCATCCACTCTGTTGAATGCCCTACCATGCACATTAAGCCTTTCCCCAGTCTCCAAACCTTCAAGCATTCCCTGAAAACTCACCTCTTCAGGCTAGCTTATCACGTTCTTGCAGAAAACCTACTTGTTTTTAATCGTTTTACGGTCACTTGGTCTATCAACCATAGTCCATGTACTGTTATCATTTAGTGCTGACAGCTCTGTATCAATTGCTGACTTCCACTTTGTCCAATCACTGCTTGACTTTGCTTCCTGTATGTTTTGAGGTTCACAGTAAGCTACAATATGTTTGCATACTCCTCACTATGGCCCTCATTCTGAGTTGTTCGCTCGGTAAGTTTCTTCGCATCGCAGCAATTTTCCGCTAATTGCGCATGCGCAATATTCGCACTGCGACTGCGCCAAGTAAATTTGCTAAGAAGTTAGGTATTTTACTCATGGCATTACGAGGTTTTTTTCTTCGTTCTGGTGATCGGAGTGTGATTGACAGGAAGTGGGTGTTTCTGGGCGGAAACTGGCCGTTTTATGGGAGTGTGTGAAAAAACGCTGCCGTTTCTGGGGAAAAAGCGGAAGTGGCTGAAGAAACGGGGGAGTGTCTGGGCGAACGCTGGGTGTGTTTGTGACGTCAAACCAGGAACGACAAGCACTGAACTGATTGCACTGGAAGAGTAAGTCTCGAGCTACTCAGAAACTGCAAAGAAATTTCTATTCGCAATTTTGAGAACCTTTCGTTCGCAATTTTGATAAGCTAAGATTCACTCCCAGTAGGCGGCAGCTTAGCGTGTGCAATGCTGCTAAAAGCAGCTTGCGAGCGAACAACTCGGAATGAGGGCCCGTGACTTGTTGTCTGCTTTGACACTCTCAGATTCAGACATGCTTTCTGCTGCCTGTATAGCTAGTAATACATTTTCTTGTTGCTCTACTGCTCCAGTTAGTGGTGCTATTTCGTAGAATACCACATCTCTGGATTTAAAAATACGTTTATTTGTAACATTCCAATGTATGTATCCTTTGCTTTCGTCGCAGTATCCGAGCATTATACATTCTATACATTTTGGATATAGCTTTCTCCTTTTCGCCTTTGGTATATGTGCAAAAGCTTTGCTCCCTTAGACACGAAGATGACTGACACTTGGCTTTTCTCTGGACCACGCCTACAGCGGCGTTTTGCCTTTGACAGCCACTGTAGGTGCACGATTCTTTAGGTATACTGCAGTAGATACTGCTTCTGCCCAAAATTTATTTTCCAGGCCATCATCACTTAACATAGTCCGTGCTCTTTCCACAATTGTGTGGTTTACCCGCTCACTCACGCCATTCTGTTCCGGTGTGTAGGCAATTTTTAGCTGATGCTTTATGCCATATTTTCTAAGGAATGCAGATAAGACTTTGTTATCATACTCTCCACCATTGTCTGATATCAGGATCTTTAATTTCGGACCCATCTGAGTCTCCACAGGGTTTTTGTATTACACAATTTTGTTGACAATTTCATTCTTTTCTTTAATGAAGTATACATGTGTCATTCTTGTGGCGTCATTAATGAGAGTCATGAAGTAACTGCACCCACTGATTTATTCTACCTCCATTGGACCACACACATCTGTGTGCACAAGAGCAAGTGGTGTCTTTGCTCTACTAACTCACTTTGGAAATGGGTTGCGAGTTTGCTTTACTTTTATACAGCTCTCACACATAGGTCTTTCCTCGTTACTCACTGTGATCCCCATTACCATTCCATCTAGCAGTTTCTGGACGTTGTCATATCCCAGATGACCCACGCGTTTGTGCAACAGCTCCATTGACTGTTTCTCATCAGTAGCCATCATTGCAGTACACTCCTCAATGTCCAGGACATATATAGTTGGTTGCACCGGATTGCTGAAGCAATAACAGTCCCTCTTTTATTTTGCACCATACACTTGCCCTTCTGAAATTGGACTCTATAGCCTTTCTTCTCTAGGACACTGATAGCAATGAGATTACTTCCTAAATCAGGCATGTACAACACATCTTGGATATCTGTAACAACTGTTTCTCCTCCAATTCTTAAACGTACTGTGATTGTCCCAGCTTGTGATGCAGTAAGGACCTTATTTCCAATCCCTGTAACTGTAGTGGGTACACACTGTGTTAAAGAATTGAACCAATGCTTATTGCAACTGAAATGTCTAGTGTCCCCTGAGTCCATGTACCAGCAATCCTTCCTGTGACTGTCTGCTACATTCAGTGCTGACTCGTTTGGCTTGTCACGCTGCTTCAGCGCACCACAGGAATTTCTCATTCTGCAATCTGAAGCTTTATGTCCTATCTTGTGACATACAAAACATTTGAATTTGTGCTTTTTGGACTTTGTGCCCTTTGTGATCAAGGCAGAACCCTCAGCTATGGTCTCGACAGGAATACGTTCTTGGAACTGTAGTAGCTTGGCCCTTACAATTTCTCTTGTCAGCTTAGTATCATTTGACTCTAAAGCAAGCACCAAAAAAATCAAATTCTGGCGTCAGATTCTGCAACATAGCCATTGCCACTTCTTCCTCATCCACCTGTGCCCCCTCAGATGCCAATTGCTGAGCTATCGACAATAACTTATCAATGTAATCATTCATGTCCTTGCAGGCACTCAGTTTCGTTCCATATAGCATGCATCTCAAACATATCCTTCTCATTAGACCTTTGTCTTTAATTATACACATTTTGCAGGGCTGTCCACATGTCCTTAGCTGACACTTTCCCACTGACTGTTGAATAGGTTTAGCTGTGAAGCAGCATGCCTATCGTCCCGATTGCTCTGTCTACGTCATCTGGGTTTGGACCTGCTCCTGGGTCTATGGTGACCTTCCAAAACTTTTCCCGCTTAAGCTGCATCTCCATGGCAAACTTCTATGTAGCATAGTTCACTGAACCTTTCAGCTTAGCAAAGTTCATACTATGTCCTGTGTTATACATCCTTTTTGCACTTGTATAAAATGTCACTTTAAACTTTATCTTTGTTAATACTCAAGAACACAGGGGTTAATATCTAGGCACGCAGGTCTGGGCACGCGGGTCTTCGATGCGGGACTGGGCCCATAACCTGTTGGCAGAGTATAGCGGATTGCCTGGTGTAGTGACGTCAGTCCACACACTAAATGAACTTAAACAGTAATGCAGGTTTATTCAGTAAACACACAGGTGACTTGGATGTATTATTGATTGACCCCCTTATATCATACAAGGTAACACAGCAGTGGTAGCGGTACAAGTGGAGTATAGGTGCCGCAGGAGAGAGTACTACGGCTGCATAAAAGTGAAGGACCAAGAACCGCACAAAGATAGATAAGTATAAGCCAGCTTAATTATTGTATAAGTGACATTGCTTGTCTTCTACTTTTTATTTTTGCTGCTTTTTCTTTGAGAGTAACAGGGAGTTAGACCTTACAAACAATATGGGAGGGGCTGTGATTGGGGACCTCACTCAGTGCATGTCGTGCAAGATGTATGCACACCTGGAGCTACCGGCCCAGTGTGATTACATCTGCACGAGGTGTGTGCGAACTGTTGCCCTGGAAGCCCAGGTAACTGATCTAGAGCAAACCGTTACGCGACTGAGGGAGATTCACAATCTCGAGCGTAGTTTAGACAGAACGGTGGAGGAGTTGCGGGAGGGGTCACTGGTAGAAGAGGATGATGATCAGGTAGCCAGTTGGGTCACAGTTAGAAGGAAGAAAAAGAGGGGGAGGCTCGACATCTCCGAACTACCAAACCCGAACAATTTTGCCCGATTGGACGAGGAATCGGAGGATGATAGTGAAGAAATGACGGTGTCAGAGGAGACTGCTCCCTCTAGCATCCAGAGGAGCTGTCCCTCTGGCACGGTTGGGATAAAAGATAGAGAGGTACCTAGTCAGATGGTGGTGGTAGGGGATTCTATCATCAGGAAGGCAGATAGGGCAATCTGCTACCGGGACCGTGATCGCCGTACAGTCTGTTGTCTCCCGGGTGCTCGGGTACGGCACATTGCGGACCGGGTAAATAGATTGTTGGGAGGGGCTGGGAAAGACCCGGCGGTCTTGGTGCACGTTGGCACCAATGACAAAGTTAGCGGAAGGTGGGATGTCCTTAAGAAAGACTATAGGGACTTAGGAAAGAAACTGAAGGCAAGAACATCTAAGGTAATATTCTCAGAATTATTACCCGTGCCACGCGCTAGTCAAGGGAGGCAGAGGGATATTAGGGAGGTAAATGTGTGGCTTAGGGATTGGTGCAGAAAGAGGGGTTTGTGTTCCTGGAACACTGGGCGGACTTCTCAGTCAGGCGCCATCTCTTTTGTCGTGACGGATTGCACCTGACTGAGGAGGGGGCAGCGGTGCTGGGGGGAAGTATGGTTAGAAGGTTGGAGGAGATTTTAAACTAGGAGCCTGGGGGGAGGGTTTAGCTAGAAACTACGGGTCATGCAGTGAGAATAGTGGGGATGGCGGTAGTAAACGAAATGGGGGAGAAGTTGGGGGGAGGGTAAGAGCAGGCGGTAAGGTTACTAACATGGGTACTAAAAGAGATTTTACCAAAGCACTAACCAATGACGATTACAGGTCATCATTGCTACATAAGGTGAAAGATGTCCCTAACGCAAGGGAAAATACTTATCTTAGTTGTATGTAAACGCCAGAAGCATTACTGGTAAAAAGGGTGAACTAGAAATACTTGCAGCAAGCAAACAGTATGATATTATAGGCATTACTGAAACTTGGTGGGATGAATCTCATGATTGGACAGTCAATCTAGAGGGCTATACACTGTTTAGGAGAGACAGACTAAATAAAAAGGGTGGAGGGGTGTGTCTTTACGTAAAGCCCTTTTTAAAACCTGATATACGGGAAGATATTCAGGAGGGGACTGTAGACACTGTCGAGACATTATGGGTAGAAATTGCATGCGGGGAAAAAGGAATAAAAAAGTTAGTATTGGGTGTATGCTATAAGCCGCCTGGTATCAACGCATCTGTTAAGGAATTGTTACTAAAGCAAATTGAAAGAGCAGCAGGAGTAGGAGACATAGTAGTGATGGGAGATTTTAACTATCCAGAGATAAACTGGAAAAACGATTCATGTGATACTGCTAGGGGCAATATGTTTTTAAACACACTTAATGATAACTACTTAGTCCAACTAATTGAGGAACCAACTAGGTACAATGCAATCTTAGACCTGGTATTAACAAACAATGGGGATTTGGTATCAGGTATTATAGTAGGGGAACCCATAGGAAACAGCGACCACAATATGGTCACATTCAATATCAGTTTCCATAAACAGCCCTATACTGGCTCAACTAGGACTCTAAACTTTAGCAAAGCAAATTTTGAAAATATGAGGGTATTTTTCAGGGATATTGAATGGGAAGGTTTGTTTTTAGGAAAAAATACTACGGAGAAATGGGAGGTACTAAAATTCCTGCTAGCTAAAAATACACTCAAATTTATTCCTATGAGCAGCAAAAAAAGGAATAAAAATCATAAACCGATGTGGCTTAACAAAAAGATTAAGGAACTTATGGGCAAGAAAAGGCGAGCATTTAAAAAATACAAATCTGACGGGGAAGCAGAGTCATTTCAGCACTATAAGAATTGTAACAAAATTTGCAAAAAGGAAATAAGAGCGGCTAAAGTAGAAACTGAAAAACTAGTAGCAAAGGAAAGCAAAGCGAATACCAAAAAATTCTTTAAATACATTAATAGCAAGAGATTAAAGAAGGAGAGTATAGGCTCTTTAAAAGACAAGTTGGGAGTCTTAAGCAAAAATGATAATGACATAGCGGACACACTAAATAAGTTTTTTTCAACAGTATTCACTAGAGAGGACCCAATTCAGGGACTGACACACAATCTCAATAATGAGAATATCCCACTGATAGGTACTTATTTAAGCGAGGAAGTAGTCTGTGACCGATTAAAACATTTAAAGATTAATAAATCACCAGGGCCCGATGGTATTCACCCAAGGGTTCTAATGGAGCTTCACTCTGAACTGGCAAAACCGCTATCTTTGATCTTTAAGGATTCAGTTATATCAGGTATGGTTCCCAAAGACTGGCGTATAGCGGAAGTAGTGCCTATATTCAAAAAGGGAAGTAAAGCTGAACCAGGTAATTATAGACCAGTTAGTCTTACATCTATAGTGGGGAAAGTATTGGAAGGTATTCTAAGAGATAGTATTCAGAAGTTCCTTGAAGTCAATAAGGTCATTAAAAGGAATCAACATGGGTTTATGAAGGACAGATCCTGTCAAACCAACTTACTTGGCTTTTATGAAACAGTAAGCGCAAACCTAGATCAGGGTTAAGACGTGGATGTAATCTTTTTAGACTTTGCCAAAGCGTTCGATACTGTACCACACATGAGACCTATCTACAAGCTACAAGAATCAGGGCTAGGAAGCACAATATGCACTTGGGTCAAAAACTGGTTAGATAATAGGGAGCAGCGCGTTGTGGTTAATGGATCTTTTTCAACTTGGACTGAAGTGCTAAGTGGTGTGCCGCAAGGCTCAGTATTAGGACCGCTATTGTTCAATATTTTCATTAACGACCTAACAGAAGGTCTAGAGAGCATGGTGTCAATTTTTGCAGATGATACCAAATTGTGTAAGGCTATAAATACAGAGGAGGATGCCGAGTCTCTTCAGAACGACTTAGTTAAATTAGAAGCATGGGCAGCCAAATGGAGAATGCGCTTCAACACAGACAAGTGTAAGGTAATGCACTGTGGTAACAAGAACAAAAATTACACCTACCTACTAAATGGGGTAAAATTAGGAGATTCTGTACTGGAAAAGGACTTAGGTGTCCTCATAGATAGCAAGCTAAGCAGTAGTACCCAAAGTAGGACTGCAGCAAAGAAGGCTAATAAGATATTAGCATGCATAAAACGGGGTATTGATGTTAGGGACGAGAGTATTATACTCCCGTTATATAAATCACTAGTGAGGCCACACCTTGAATACTGTGTACAATTCTGGGCACCGTACTACAAAAAGGATATCCTGGAGCTAGAAAAGGTACAGAGGAGGGCAACCAAACTAATTAAGGGCATGGAGACGATGGAATACAAGGAAAGGCTTGAAAGACTAGGCATGTTTACATTGGAAAAGCGGAGACTAAGAGGGGATATGATCAACATCTACAAATATATAAGGGGACAATACACAGAGCTTGCGCGGGACCTGTTTTTGGTTAGATCAACACAGAGGACTCGTGGACACTCGCTCAGGTTAGAGGAGAGGAGATTCCGCACAATACGGCGTAAAGGCTTTTTCACGGTAAGGACAATCCGTGTTTGGAATTCCCTGCCCGAGGGAGTTGTAATGGCGGAATCTGTCAACACCTTTAAGAATGGGTTAGATAAATTCCTAATGGATAAGGATATCCAGGGGTATGGTGCATAGTCATGCATTATAGTTACTATAAATAGGGATAAAATGCAACGGCTGACAGCAGCATCAGTCAGAAATTTTAGTCAAATCATCATGCATTGGAGACCACAAATAGGTTGAACTCGATGGACAATTGTCTTTTTTCAACCTCAGATACTATGTTACTATGTTACTATATCAGTCTGTTTGTGTGGCTGCGGTATCTCAGCAGAAGTTGTCTCCTGTGGTAAAGGGATGGAGGATTGCACGGCCGCTGTAGAGAAGGTGCGCCGCCCGGCTCTGTGATAGCTTCGGAGCCGCGGTACATGCAGGAACACTTTAAGTCTCTCACTTTGTTCACACACACTGTCACTAAGATGGAGGATCATAGCATTACACATACTTAGCTCCGCATCCGAGAGACACTGGCACAAGGGGATAAACACTAGGGGATGCGCCCATAGGCTTCTATGGTAGAAGGAGACAGGCACAGAGCGCATCATCTACTAACAGTTACATCCCCTCTGTACAGTCCACACTTTGCCTCACATATTTTCTTTCACTTTCCCTTCCTCCTGACTCTAGGCCAACATCACTGTGTGACAATATCATACAGCCCACCAAGAACCTTTGCAATCTGGTGGACAATTATGCAATAGATAGCACCTATCCTTGTGAATCAATGGCTATTCCCAATATTATTATTATCATTACTACCAGTTATTTATATAGCGCACACATATTCTGCAGTACTTTACAGAGAATATTTGGCCATTCCCATCAGTCCCTGCCCCAGTGGAGCTTACAATCTATATTCCCTACCACATGTACACACAGACACATTCACACTAGGATTAATTTTTGTTGGAAGTCAATTAACCTACCAGCATAGTTTTGGATTGTGGGAGGAAACCGGAGTACCTGGAGGAAACCCACGCAAGTACGGGGAGAATATACAAACTCCACACGGTTAGGGCCATGGTGGGAATCATGACCTCAGTTCTGTGAGGCAGTAATGCTACCCATTACACCATCCGTACTGCTTAATAGATTGTAAGCTTGCAAGCAGGGCCTTCCTACCTCTGACTGTTTATTACCCAGTTTTGTTTTATCATTGTTGTTTCCATTGTAAAGCGCATGGGAATATGCTGCACTATATAAGAAACGTAATAAATAAATTAATGACTTAAATACATTCCCTCTGAGACAAAGTAAACTGTTTTTATCGTCTAAAGCAGTGTTTCCCAACCTCGGTCCTCAAGGCACACTAACAGTCCTGGTTTTAGTGATATCCAGGCATGAACACAGATGACTTAATTAGTACCTCAGTTATTTTGATTTAACCATCTTTGCTGAAGCCTGCACTGTTGGTGTGCCTTGAGGACCGCGGTTGGGAATGCCTGGTCTAAAGAAGCAAAATATGTTATTAAGCAATAGGCAGTTTAAAGTAGAGATATTGTGATACTCAGTTGATAGTTGTCACTTTTTTAACCGTTTATAATTAGAACAATATGTATTCTCATTAAATGTGGCCCTAAATACTTATAAAGATCTATATGGCCATACAGCTGGAATAATACTGTTATACCTGAAATGTGTTCATTTGTGTTTGGTCCCTTCCGTTTTGTTACCTTGATTAAATTAGACATATTTGTGATCATTGTGATTGTCAGGTCTGGTTGAATACATTTTAAGGTAATGTACAGCATATAATAGAGAAGGCACTAAGAGGGCATTACGCACTACAGGTATAAGAGCAGCCTAAGAGGCACTGGGTACAGCCCGCTAATGAGTCAATGAAAATGCAGAGAGGAACAAACAGATGGTGAGACCTCTAAGTTCTTTGCATATTAAAATAAATGTTTACTTATCTTACATGGTAAAGATCTGTTCAGTGATCAAGGTTTTGGTACATAAAAAAAAATAAAAAACACTGCCTTATAATAGAATAAAAAGAACAGTCTAGCAACTGCATTAAGGAGAGATTGTAGAGAAGGTGGATGAAGGGAAGACTAGCAAGAAGATTGCCTATTTCCCAACAGATTGTAAACTTGCGAGCAGGGCCTTCCTACCTCTATGTCTGTCTGTTATTTCTCAGTTTTGTTTAATCACTGTTGTTCAAATTGTAAAGAGCAACGGAATATACTGCGCTTTATAAGAAACTGTTAAAAATAAATAATAAATTAGTAGATGAGAGATACAGTGAAGGGATACAGATAGATGTGTCCTCATACACCTATCTCTTTTGCATCATATGGAACAAGATGCCTGGTGTAAATTAGATGCTCTGCAATTAGCGATTATTGTGCTTCAGTACTTTTTCCTGACTTTTGCATTATTTCCGAATTGATATAAAGTTGCAGATTAAGCATAATGATGTGCTGTGCAAGGCATGGTGTAGATCACTCGTATCGGACCTCTGTCTTTTGCCTTTTTACCTAGGTTGAGAAAATGTTGGGACATCCAAGGGGAGCTAGTGGATAAACAGTTTGAATAAATGCATGAGAGGGGGGAAGGGGAAAGGTTGGGAGGAGGATAGGTAAATTGGCTGCCATCAGCATACAGATGCTACTGAAGACTGAAATAGCTGATATGTTGAAGAAATGAGCATGTGCAGAGTGAAAATAGCAGGGAGTTTAGGACTGAACTTTGAGGGACACCTACAGGAAGCAGTAATGGGAGGGAAGAAGTTGAGCATTGTGACAGAGGAGCAGTTAGAAAGATAGGAGCAAAACCAAAAGAAAACCATGTCAGTGAGACCAAGTGAGTGAAGAAAGAGGAGCAAAAGTGGAGAGGTACCTTTAACAAAGGCTGGAGTTAGGTCTAGAAGGTTGAGAATGTGACCCTTGGATTTAGCTGAGAGGAGGTAATTAGTCTGGAGGGAGGTGGAGGGGTGAGAGCTAGATTGAAGATGGTCAGGAAGGGAGTCAGCTGAGGGAACAGTGGAGAGGTGGGTGTAGACAAGTCTCACGAGTTTTAGAGGTGAATGAGGGTAGAAAGATTTGATGGTTGTTACAGAAGTGGGGTCTGGAGACGTTTTTGTTTTGGAATTGAAGACACAAGGGCATGTTTGAAGGATGGACAAATGCCACAGGAGAGCTAAAGATTAAAGAGATGGGAGAGCTGTATGCTGTAGAAGAAGGGGGAGTAGGGGCCTGGCATAAGGAAATTTCCTGAGCAAAACAAGAGATATAAGACCCATTGGTTCCTGTCATATATGTAACCACATTAATGGATATGAGATGGTCAGGAGGTGCTCGCTGGAATATTGTAAATTAGTATTCCAAAAAGAGGGATAGAAACAGAAGTGTGTTCCCATACCTCAAAGAGAGATTCTTTTTGTGCACTCAGGGTCTAATAATTAATATCACTACTAGGTAGCAAATAGATAGAATCAGATTAAAATGAACTTTATTAGGTATATGTTAAAAACAGAAAACTCCAATTATGGGGAAAAAAAGTGATATTAAATAATGAATGAAAAATGTCAACATAGATAAAATAGATAAAACAATAAACTCTAAATAAAGGGATTAAAACTCGTAGCTCAGCAGACCTTTAATATTAAAGTTATAATAACAATAATACCTGTGGGGTGATCAGTATCACCAATGTATTAATTTATTATTATATGTAATAAAAATATCTCCAAAATACCAATGTCTCTTCTGTCTTTGTTTAGTAAGGTCAAATACCTGGACATCCAATTGGGATGTTAAAGTCAATGAGGATGAGAGAGGGAATGTCAAAGGAAAGAAGAGGGGGAACCAGGCCACAAAGTTTTCAAGAAAGTAGGTTCACTGACCTGGTGGGTGGTGCCGCAACAAAAAGTTGAGTGGGAAGAAAAGGCGGCAATGAGGATGAGAGAGGGAATGTCAAAGGAAAGAAGAGGGGGAACCAGGCCACAAAGTTTTCAAGAAAGTAGGTTCACTGACCTGGTGGGTGGTGCCGCAACAAAAAGTTGAGTGGGAAGAAAAGGCGGCTAGAATGAACGTCAAAAGGGGAGAATTAGAGGGATTGTTTGGGTGGCTTTTGTAGAATGGGTGAAAAGAAGGCCCCCATAGAAGAGAGCAGGAAGAGATGTGGTGTCAGAGCGGGAAATCTAGGTTTCTGTGAGGGCCAGGAGGTTATTGAGTTGGGGAAAAAAAAGTCACAGGAAGGGGCTAGTTTATCTGGCATTCCAGGGGCACAGGAGAAGGGGAAGGAAGAGAGCATGGGGATGTGAATGGGTTTGACGGGGTTGGCAGTTCATGGTGAAGGTTCAAGCTGGGGTGGTAGAGTGAGTGAGGAGGAAGTATAATAATGGAGTACTGAGCAGGGGCGCCAGAATATTTTCAGGTTGATTGGACCAAGATAAAATTTCATTTCAGCACCTATAGTTATATATTAATTTCTGCCCAGATGTATTTAAAACCACATCCAGGGACAGGTGCTTCAATAGGACCTCAACGATCACTTTACTTAATGCTGCAGACCTACTGCGCATCTACAGTCATTAGTCTGTGGATTATGCTGTCATTAGATAATGCGTGTGGAAACTGCTATTATCGAGGAGGGATCCAGTGGATCTCCCATCCTGTATACAGAAATTGGGAAAAGAAAAACTCATATAAGCGCTACAAGTTGAAAAATAAAAGAAAATTATATGTTCCTCATGTATCTTTAGAATCCTGTTTCCTTTATCCTTTCCTTCACTTGAAAAGATTTCTCATTGATGAGTTATTAGGTTCGATGAGCATGCAAAAAAAGATACTTCAAACAATGTGTAGTATTGTAAAAAAAATATATATATAGGTAAGTCAGTCTTTATCCAGCCCTTAGAATCCCCAGGTATTGATGTGAAGGTAATCAGCAGCGTACCCCAACTCACACAAAAAATTTGTGGACTATTCCGAGTTGATCGCTCGCTAGCTGCTTTTAGCATCAGTGCAAACGCTATGCCGCCGCCCTCTGGGAGTGTATCTTAGCTTAGCAGAAGTGCGAACGAAAGGTTAGCAGAACTGCTCGATAATATTTTCATGTAGTTCCAGAGTAGCTCCAAACCTACTCCTACCTTGCGATCACTGCAGACAGTTTAGTTCCTGTTTTGACGTCACAAACACGCCCTGCATTCGGCCCGCCACTCCCCCGTTTCCCCTGGCACGCCTGCGTTATCTTCTGACACGCCTGCGTTTTTTAGCACACTCCCGGAAAACGGTTAGTTACCTCCCAGAAACGCCCCTTTCCTGTCAATCACTCACCTATCAGCCGAGCGACTGAAAAGAGTCGCTCGACCTTGTGTAAAACTGCAGTTTTGTGCGAAAGTACTTCGCGCGTGCATACTGCTGTCCATACGCATGCGCAGAACAGCCGGATTTTAGCCTGATCGCTACGCTGCGAACAACGGCAGTTAGCGATCAACTCGGAATGACCCCCCATATGCGTAAAGGTTTCTTTGCTCTTTAGAATCCCATATATCTATCACCAAGAGGAAGAGGAAGAAACATATTAATTGGGAGGTGAGAAGGGCACAGGGCCGGTCCCACAGGAGAGGCAAGCCCAAAGTAACTAGCCACTGTAGGGGTCAGAGCTAGGTGCAGGAGGGCCCAGGAGGCAGACAGAGGGGAGGGAGGAAGTGGAGCAGCTGGAAATGGGAATTTTTCCATCCATAGACTACAGACACACTGCCTGTAGTAACCATAGATGTGCCCCGCGATCCAGTACATTGATTGGAGCCTCTCAAATGATTGGTAGGGGATGGGGAATGCCCCCTTGCCCCCCTCGTTCCAACATCTTTAGTAATGAGGCATAGTTAGCTAAAAGAGAGGTGAGGGGAGTCCATAGTGTTACAAGGAGAGGGGTGTAAAGGGTAAAATATAACACAGTAATATGCGTAGGCGGGTGACAGCACAATATTACAGTACAGGCAGTAATACTCCAATACAGGCAATTACAAGTACAGTACTGGTAAGATTACAACTGGAAGTCGGGGGACAGGTAGCAATATGCACACAGTAAATGCTACAGATCAGGCAGGATGAGGGGGTATGCAGGAGCAAACTAAGGTAGTGTGAGACAGGGGACAAAGGGCCTGATCAATATTTGTGCGCAAACCCGATGGTTTGCGTACAAATACAATGTTTTGTGGGTTTGCGCAGGAGCAAGACCCATTCTGCTCATGTGCAGAACGAGGCTTGCAATGTCACTCGCAGTCCCCTGTCAGCAGCAGCATGATTGCTGCAACATTTGGGGTTCAGCACCTACCACCGTTCTTCAAGACGGGGGCATCAATTATGTAAGTAAAGGATTTGTTCCATATAATTGAGGGGTTCAGTGGAAAAGAGGCACCTGCCACATATACATACATTTAGAATATTTCTGCCATCAAAATAGCTTCTGCCATCTAGCATACTACTACACTAACTTCTATCATAGTGGTATGTGTCTATTTCTCACCAGCAGCATAATACAAATCCCTGGTATTATGCAGGACATATATAGTTGAATGTTCCTTTAGATAGTTTTAGCCCACATTTCAGCAGAAATATGGAAAATTCTGAAGGGGTCACAAACTTTCAAGCACCATTGTAGCATACTCATCGTTGATTGTGTCATACTAGACATAAGGTCCATTTGACCTTGACATATTCAAGGATACATTTAAAGTAGAGATGAGCTGGTCCGATTCTCAGAGAACCGAACCCAATTTCACAGAATTTCACTGTTCTGAGGGGATCCAAGTCCAGACTCGGGTCTTCCGCTCAGGTCCGTCTTAATAGCAGTGTAGGCCCCTGGGCACAGCAATGCACTGGGCCCTCTACCCATCCTCCAGTGGTAGGGGTGGGGGGTGGTACCAGCGGCAGCTTTGATGTCCCGCAGGCGGTAGGGGTTGTTCTATTTTCCGCTCAGCATGTAGGACCCGGAGCAGGAATTTCTGCTAATTACTCCTTTACTGCACAGATGGGGCTAAACTGTAGAAGGGGGCATTGGGCTGAATGAAGAAGCCCTGGTACATGACTTCCAGGGTGGTAGGGGGTGTTTAATACGTAGAGGAGGGGTGGATAGTGGAGTGGGCTTAATATTTATCATTTTCCGGTGGGAGGGCAGCTTGCTTGACTGCAGATATCTTAAGTTACTTAAAATATATTTCTTAGCTTTGAATGGGATAAAAAAAACTAGAGAGTCCCACCTTTCAGGAGATACTGGGGACTTGGGGATCAGAGATCAGGAGCCAGAACAATCCACCAACGAAAATCTAAAATTGCATATTAGGTGTGTGGAGCTGGAGCAGGGACCAGCTACTGGAAGGCTGATATCTCTGGTTCTGGGCATAGTAGAGACAAGCTGCCAGTGTCCACCAAAAGGGGAGAGTCACAGGTTTTGGATTATACCATCAGAAAAAATCTAACTCAGATAGAACCCAAGATATCTGGCTGGGAAGAGCAATTAACAGGCTTGGATGGGGACCACTGCTTTCAAGTCGGATATCTCCGGTTCCCCAAGGCCGATTTACAAAAATCTGGTACCCCTGGAAAGAAGGGACCCTCAGCTATCAGCCGAAGGCCCTTATACTCCTGGTGCCCTTGGGCAAGAGCCAATTGGGCCCATACGAAAAGACGGCCCTGCTTTCGCCTGACTTGGATCCCAAAACGCCATCTTCCCAGCTTCGTATCCCGTGTGTTTTGGATTCAATATAAGTCCCTTTCACAGTTTTAAGGGGCGCCATTTCACTCTGGAGAGCTGACGGTTAGGATGTAGACAGGTAGGGCTCTTCATGAAAGCATTTTTAGTTAGTTTGCTTAGCAGCAGCAGCTAAACTACTGCACAGTGGCCCTCATTCCGAGTTGATCACTAGCTGCTTTCGGTTGCAGCGCAGCGATTAGTTGAAAAAGCGGCATTTCTGCGCATGCGTACGGGCCGCAGTACACACGCGCGAAGTACTTTCACACAAAACTATGCAATTTTACACAAGGTCTAGCGACGCTTTTCTGTCGCTCTGTTGATCGGTGAGTGATTGACAGGAAGTGGGTGTTTCTGGGTGGTAACTGGCCGTTTTCAGGGAGTGTACTAAAAAACGCAGGCGTGACAGGTAAAAATGCAGGCGTGTCTGGGAAAACGGGGGAGTGGCTGGCCGAACGCAGGGCGTGTTTGTGACGCCAAAGCAGGAACTAAACTGACTGAGGTGATTGCAAGGTAGGAGTAGGTTTGGAGCTGCTCAGAAACTGCATGAAAATTTTTACGAGCAGTTCTGCTAACCTTTCGTTCGCACTTCTGATAAGCTAAGATACACTCCCAGAGGGCGGTGGCTTAGCGTTTGCACTGCTGCTAAAAGCAGCAAGCGAGCGATCAACCCGGAATGAGGGCCTGTGTCCCTTAAAGTTTATAAAGTATACGGGTGCAAGGGTACTGTGTCTGTGTGTGTTCAAGCAGGCTGGCCCACTATACACTAATAAAAATAACACAACAATAATAACACTAATGGTCAGTAGGTCCTGCGTTACCACCTTAATATCTGCACAGCGAGTCTCAGTTGCAGTTAAAAAAAACTTGAAAAAAAAACCCTTTTTTTTTCTTCATTTGTGTGTGTTCAGTGAACTTTAGGCAGGCAGTGATACAGTGGTTGATAACATTAACAGTCATCGCTTTAATATCTGTGAAGTGAGTTGCAGTTAAAAAAACCTGACTTATTGAGGTTAATACTGTAGGAACAATAACAGGTCCATCATTTAAAAAATAATAATAATACAGATCTAAAACGAAAACACTTGATGGTGGTTTGCAAAACGAGAACCAAAACTTGACAATGAATATGAAAACAGATCCAAAACCAACACACGGTGGTCCGTGCACAGCCCTACTTCCCTACTTTAAAGTAACCCATTCAGCGATGGAGAGAGAACTTTTTTTTTACTTGATAATATATTGTGGCTTGATGTATCACATTTGCACCATCTTCCTTTAGAACCATATTTTGGTTGCTTACCATGGCAATCCTGTTGCTTTTTAAACAGTACTTTGTGCAAGTAAATATGTGCTTTCATACATGAATGGCAGGTATAGAGAGACATAGGAATCATTGTTACTGCTATTCTCTCTCAGTAATTGCAGGGGGGGGGGGTTAAATCACATTTTACTACAGTGTTCAACAAATCCTTAGAATATGAAATTATGTAAAATAATTAATATATAAAATAATACTACATAAACGAAAGATACCTAGACAGGATTAAAACGTGCCACAATGGCTGTGTATGAATTGAAATACACTATCATGAATAAAGGTAGTATTGGCACAGCATTCAGGGCCGGTTCAAGGGCGCTCTGCGCCCCGGGCAGGAAATGGGGCATGGCCTAATACAGGGGGCGTGGTCAATTACGCCCCCTGTACATTAAAAGCGCCGCTTGAATGCCGAGCGGTGCGCGATGACGTAATCGCGCACCGCACAGCAAAAGGTCCTCTCCAGGAAGGGAAACTAGACGCATAGCGTCTAGTTCCCCTTCCTGGAGAGTAACTTTGCTGTGCGGTGCGCGATGACGTCATCGCGCACCGCTCAGCAAAGTTACTCTCCAGGAAGGAGCGTCTAGTTCCCTTCAGGAGGCGGACGGGGACGGGGATGGGGACGGGAACGGCAGCGGGCAGCGGAGGCGGACGGGGACACAGCGGGCAGCAGTGGCGGATCTTGCCACGGTGCGGCGCCCTCCGGATGGCGCCAGCGCCCTCCGGAAGGCGGCGCCCCGGGCAAAAGTCCTGCTTGCCCGTGGCAAGATCCGCCACTGACAGCATTATTACATATTAAATAAAAACAGAGATCCAAAAATAAACCTAACAAAAGTAAAAAAAAAAATACATGTTTGTTTGCATGTGGATGGAACAATAGCAATATACTGGGAGGAGGAGGGTATTGGGGGAGTAGGGGTGGCATTGTGAAAGTTTGTCTAGGGTGCTTAGAAACCATGCACCATCCATGCTGAAGGTTTTTAAGTTGCAGAGGGGTTTACCCTATACAAAGGTGCTTGCATGTAGCACAGGTACTGACTTGGAGCAAATTGGGCTTCTTAAAATACTTTTAATGGGATGCATATTGCAGGTATGGTAAGAAGTAACTTTTAGATGCACTTTGATTAATGTAATGATTAATATAAACAATACATTAGGCTAAACCAAGAAATATATGAGAGAGAAAAGAAACATGCTTACTTTCATAATTATTTTTTATAAACCTCTTTTGAGAGTGGAGATGACATGAAAACCTTGCTCTGGGCAGTTTGCACTCTGGTCAAAACGAGTGCAATTCTTAACTAAGGATCATCTGATGGTGTCATTATATCATATTGCACTAAAATCATGTTTATCACTTACATTAAAATTGAACAACTTGTGGGGTCTATGGGTCTAATTCATGTTTGTGCACTAATGCATTAGCAAGTACGATTTTCTAGGCTACGGAATTGCTAATGTTAGCAAGTGAAGCTGCCACCCAGAAATGAAAAGAGATGCCCACTGGAGCCATCACAAGCTCAGTCACAATTGCAAACACATTAGCAAACTATACGCAATTATGGAGAAGATCAAAGCTAAGGGTTGGTCTGTGGTTACATAAACTGGCCACAGCAGTAGTGACTCAGACACGTACGATCATGCAGCCATCATAAGATACATGCCCCAAAAACAGTCATGGCACCCCTGCGTTTTCCCAACCACTCCTCTTAAAGGGGTCTATTCATGAAGCAGTTAAAAGAGAGGAGAAGTGAGCCTGTGGAGAAGTTGCCCGTGTCAACCAATCAGCTGCTCCGTACAATTGTATAGTATGCAAATTATAAATGTTACTTCAATGCTGATTGGTTGCCATGGGCAACTTCTCCACTGGCTCACCTCTCTACCCTTTTCACTGCTTCATGAATAGACCCCAAATTCCCAATTAACACCTCCAAACTGCCACTTCCTCACACCCTCGCACATGTGCATTGCGATCACAGCACATGCGCAGTTTGCAGGTAATCGCTTCGCATTAAATGCATTTTATAAATGTAAAAAATGTAGAATCACCTATCATACATGAAATTCAGGCCATGGCAATCAAGGCTCATTGTGATATGATCTACATTTTAACTAGAACTAATGTTTCCCCAAATGTAACTACATTTCTGCTGCGGGGTACACTGGGCTCCACAAGTCTGGACATTGGGGTGTAGAGTAGGATCTTGATCCGAGGCACCAACAGGCTCAAAGCTCTGACTGTTCCCAGAATGCACAGCGCCGCCTCCTATATCACCCCGGCTCCCAGCACAGGAGCTCAGTTTGTCAGTTGGTGCTGCAGTAAGCAGGCACTTAACAGAGGGGCTGCTCCAAGCAGCCCTGAGAAAAGCTTTTTATGAGGTAAAAAGTGAAGACTTCAAGGGCAGCAGCAGGGGTAAATGTCTTGTGACATTCACTGCTGCAGCTCCAGCTCTCCCCAGCGGCACTGTACACTCCCGAGCCCTGGTTGCCGGGTACTTACAGTGGAGGCTCCGGTTTTCTTCATGTTAGACACACACGGCTGGGGCTCTCCAGGATCGCGTGACCGCACTTCGGGAGGTGGTAAGTGGGTCCCGCTCGCGGGACCCGGTCTTTATCACGATCCGGCGCGGTCAATGGGAGGCGGGCCGCACGCGCTGGCGGTGGACACTGTGGATACAGGCGATCCCACTAGATCACCAGGGCATGGGCGCAGGTCAGGTTTTCTCTTAAAACCAATTTTAATATCGCCCACAGTACCTGGTGGTTTTGCCAGCAAGGGGGATAAGGCTTAGACCTGAAGCCCCTCCCCCAGCCCCAGGGCGCCATTTCCAGCAAGTGTTCCCGCCCTGGAGCTGCATCTGTCTTTTCCTCACTCCCTGTCAGTGTCTGCGGCGCCATTACTCCTCAGCTCACTGTTCCTGGGACTGCTTGGGCAAATCCTCCTATGTAAAGCCGCCTGGTTGTCAGCGCTGTGCCTTTACATGACACTTAAGTATTCTACCTGCCTTTTTAGTCAGTGTTAGTAAGAAAGAGTGCATTTAGTCAGGGGTTTATAGTACAATTACCCTGTGATATATATCCAGTTTCTTACTGTGTAGTGTTATATCTATTGACTATATAGCTGTGTAAGCTAGTCCAGTGCAGTATTATTGTCTGTAATAACCTCTGCATTGTACAAACTGTGACTATTTGTGTGTGCATTGATAGCTGAGTGGTGTCCATCTCGTGTCTTTCACTCAACTTGCTATCCCTATATTCTATAACCTGAGGGGGCTTGGTGCGTCAGGTGTTATTTAATATAGGATTTTCACAAAGATATACTGTATTACGTATTTTTCTCTGTGATTTAGGGGTCTATTTACTAAGCCTTGGGTGGTGATAAAGTCGCTGGAGATAGAGTACTAGCCAATCAGCTCCTAACTGTCATTTTTTAAACACAGCTTGTGACATGGTAGTTAGGAGCTGATTGGCTGGTGCTTTATCTCCAGCATATTTATCTCCATCCAAGGTTTAGTAAATAGACCCCTTAGTCACCATATCTCTCCTTTATCTCTGCTGGTGCTGACTACACTGCACAGGGGTTTGGGTTTAGGGATATAGTGCTGCTAATAATTGTACTGTGTTACCTCATACTGCAAGTTATATCATGTCTGCTTCTGAGGGTAACGGTTCTGGGGCGGAGCACACTGCTGGTGTTGCTGAAGCCACAGGCACATATGTGGAGAATATAGCAGCTTTGGGCTCTGGTTCTGGGGGCTCCTTGCTCCCCAGTGGGACTGTGGCAACGGAGGCACATACTGACCCTCTGTGGGCCGCTTTTTCCACGCTTCTGCATACGCTAGTTCATAAACTAACACCCCCTATGGGACCCCCAATGCCGGTACAACCGTATGTGGTCCCTGCAGCTAACCCGCCGTGGGCGGACGATTTATCTGCTCAATTAAAGAAGTTGAACCAGTCCCTGACTACTAAAAAGTCTGACCATCGCTCGCCTAAGTCCAAGAGGTCCCCTAAGCGAGCGCTCGTCTCCTCACAATCCACTGCTGTCACTGACACCTCGTCTGATGAAGACAGCACATACACTGACCCCACAGGTTCTGACTCAGATACGGCTGATGGGGAGGGTAGTTCACACGTGGATGTTCCTGATCTTTTGGAGGCTATTAAATTCATTCTGCAGATTACGGATGATCCCGAGCCATCCGTTCCTCCTAAGAAACCAGATAGGTTCAAGCGTCAGAAGGTGATTAAACAAGTTTTACCTCACTCTGACCACCTAGTGGATATACGTCAGGAACCCTGACAAAGCCCAGGTACGAAGTTTGTGCCTCAAAGGAAGATGCTGGCTCACTATCCCCTCGCGCCAGACCTGTCTAAGAATTGGGAAACGCCTCCTCCAGTAGACTCACATGTGGCTAGGATGGTGGTTTCCTCAGCTCTACCTGTCACTACCGTCACGTCTCTAAAAGAGCCTACGGATAAACGTGTCGAGGGTTGTCTAAAAGCGATTTACACCCTCACGGATGCTGCACAAAGGCCCACTATTGCAGCTACATGGGCGGCAGAGGCTATTGAAGCATGGGCCTTGGAGTTAGAAGCTGAAATCTCCTCTGACCATGCTAGACAATGCTTGTCATATATTGTCACAGCTTCTCGCTATATTAAAGAGGCGGCTTCTGATGCCAGTATCCTAGCAGCCAAGGCCTCTACTACGTCAGTCCTGGCTCGCAGGATATTGTGGCTGAGATCCTGGTCTGTGGATCTGGACTCTAGAAAAACCCTGGAGGTACTCCCTTTCAAGGGGGATATTCTGTTTGGGGAGGACTTAAATAAGATAGTGGCTGACTTGGCTACTGCCAAAACTGCCTGTCTGCCTAATACAGCTCCTTCTGTGTCGAAGGCCAAAGGCACGTCCTTTCGTCCTTCAGGTAAAGCAAAAGGTCAGGCGTACCATAAGCAGGCCCGCACTTCCAAACCTGGCAAACCGAAGCCCAAAAGAGCCTGGGCAGCCCGTCAGCCAGCAGCCAAGACCGATAAGCCTGCCGCATGACGGGGCGGGCCTCCCCCTGGGGGATCCCAGGGTTGGGGGCCGGCTTCTAGGGTATACCCAGGAATGGTTGAAGACCACTTCAGATGCCTGGGTACGGGAAGTCGTCACTCGAGGTTACGCCATAGCCTTCAAAAACCGACCTTCTCATGGATTTTGCCAGACAGACGTCCCGTCGGAGCAGACAAAGGCAAACACTCTGCATTCGGTGGTACAGACCCTCCTGGATACAGGAGTCGTAGTACAGGTGCCTCTTGCTCAGAGGGGCCGGGGGTACTATTCTCCGCTGTTTCTAGTCCCGAAACTGAATGGGTCCTCCCGGCCCATTCTCAACCTCAAGGCACTGAACAAGTTTGTGAAGGTTTCCAAGTTCCGTATGGAAACCCTTCGCTCTATAGTTCTGGTCTTGGAACCTGGGGACTACATGGTCTCCCTGGACATACAGGATGCTTACCTGCATATTCCTATAGCAGTGTCACATCAACAATACCAGAGGTTCGCTATTGGCAACCTCCATTACCAGTTTCGGGCGTTTCCTTTTGGTTTAACAACGGCTCCGCGAGTCTTCACCAAAGTTATGGCGGTGCTGATGGTGGTACTCCGCCGTCAAGGGGTCAGGATACTGCCGTATCTGGACGACTTGTTAATCCTGGCAAATTCCCCAGATCTTCTCCTGCGTCATCTGGATATGACGGTCCGGTTTCTACAAGCCCACGGGTGGCTCATCAACTGGAAGAAATCCTCCCTGGTCCCTGCTCAGAGCATGGTGCATCTGGGAGCGCTGTTGGACACTCACAACCAGAGGTTGTTCTTTTCTCAGGAGAAAGTCCTGAAACTTCAGGACAGGATTCGTTGCTTCCTTTCTCGTCCGCAAGTGTCGATACATTCGGCAATGCAGGTGCTGGGCCTCATGGTATTAGCATTCGACATGGTGGAGTATGCTCAATTCCATTCTCGCCCCCTCCAGAAGCTGATTCTAGCCAAGTGGGACGGCCTGCCTCGCCGGATCAGGTCTCAAATGATCTCTTTGACTCCGGAGGTCCGTCTGTCGCTGCTCTGGTGGCTCCAGGACTGACAATTGTGCAGAGGCCGTCCCTTCTGGATATCCAACTGGGTCCTGTTGATGACAGATGCCAGTCTAAGAGGTTGGGGAGCGATGCTGGAGCAGTACTCCTTGCAGGGTCGGTGGACCAAGGAGGAATCTCTCCTCTCGATCAACATTCTGGAATTGCGGGCAGTCTTCAATGCGTTGAACCTAGCCCAGCATTTGATTCAGAACCGTCCTGTCCAAGTACAGTCGGACAACGCCACCACAGTGGCTTACATAAATCATCAAGGCGGCATTCGAAGTCGTTTGGCAATGAAGGAAGCCTCACGGATTCTACGTCGGGCAGACCGCCATCTACCGGCAATATCGGCAATATTCATTCCGGGAGTCCTGAATTGGGAAGCGGACTTTCTCAGTCGTCAGGACGTGCATGCCGGCGAGTGGGGCCTCCATCCAGAAGTGTTTCAACTCCTTGTGGAAAGGTGGGGTCTTCCAGATGTGGATCTGATGGCGTCTCGACACAATCACAAGGTTCCGGTCTTAGGAGCAAGGACAAGGGATCCTCAAGCAGCATTCGTGGATGCGCTGGCAGTGCCGTGGAGGTTTCGGCTGCCGTACGTGTTCCCTCCGGTGTCACTCCTGCCCAGGGTAATTCGGAAGTTCAAGCAAGAAAAAGGAAATCTGCTTCTCATAGCTCCGGCATGGCCCAGACGGCACTGGTTCTCAGACCTGCAAGGCCTATCGTCAGAGCGTCCACTTCTACTTCCACAATGCCCAGACCTCCTCGTTCAGGGCCCCTGTGTCTACCAGGACCTAGCCCGGCTGTCTTTGACGGCGTGGCTCTTGAAGCTTCCATCTTAAGAGCTAAGGTTTTTTCTGAAGAGGTCATTAAAACTATGTTGCGGTCCCGGAAACCGGCATCTGCTCGGATTTACCATCGGGTCTGGCATTCCTACTTTGTTTGGTGCGCATCTAACCATTATGACGCTTCCAAGTTTAGTACAGCCAAACTTTTGGCTTTTCTACAGCAGGGCCTAGATTTAGGCCTGCGTCTGGCCTCCCTCAAGCTTCATATTTCTGCCTTGTCTGTGTGGTTTCAGAGAAAAATTGCGACTTTACCTGATGTTCATACTTTCACTCAGGGTGTGTTGCGTATCCAACCTCCCTATGTCCCGCCTGTGGCTCCTTGGGACTTGTCTGTGGTTTTGGAGGCGTTGCAGGAGCCTCCATTTGAACCTCTTGGTTCAGCTGACCTTAAGTGGCTTTCCCTTAAGGTGGTGTTCTTGCTGGCTATTGCCTCTGCTAGAAGAGTGTCGGATTTGGGTGCCTTGTCTTGTAGTTCCCCATATCTGATTTTTCACCGTGACCGGGCGGTTCTTAGGACTCGTCCCGGATATTTACCTAAGGTGGTTTCTTCATTCCACTTTAATCAGGAGATTGTGGTTCCAGCTTTTGTCTCTCCTGATTTGTCTCCCAAAGAGCGGTCTTTGGATGTGGTACGGGCTCTCCGTATCTATGTGAAGAGAACAGCTTCTATTCGAAAGTCTGATTCTCTTTGTTTTGTTTGGATTTCACAAACGTGGCTGGCCTGCTCACAAGCAGACCCTGGCCAGGTGGATTAGAATGGTGATTGCGCATGCTTATGTGAAGGCTGGTCTGTCAGCTCCTGTTCACATTACGGCCCATTCTACTCGGTCTGTTGGACCTTCTTGGGCGGCCCAACGTGGTGCGACCCTTGATCAATTGTGCAAGGCGGCTACGTGGTCCTCTAGGAACACGTTCATAAGGTTCTATGCCTTCGATACTGCCGCTTCCCAGGATGCTTCCTTTGGACGCCGGGTTCTTGTGCCCGCTACAGTGCGTCCCCTCCCATAAGGAACTTCTTTAGAAAATCCCCATTGTCCAGACTTGTGGAGCCCAGTGTACCCCGCAGCAGAAAACGAGTTTTATGGTAAGAACTTACCCTTGTTAAAACTCTTTCTGCGAGGTACACTGGGCTCCACAAGGCGCCCACCCCGACGCACTTAGCTTCTTTGGGTTGATATGGCATTATCCGCTGACACTTCTCTTGTCGTGAAAGTGTGGTGTATGTGGCTACTAACCGTTGTCGTCTCTTTTCCTGCTACTGCATTGGGCTGGTTAACTAAACTGAGCTCCTGTGCTGGGAGGCGGGGTGATATAGGAGGCGGCGCTGTGCATTCTGGGAACAGTCAAAGCTTTGAGCCTGTTGGTGCCTCGGATCAAGATCCTACTCTACACCCCATTGTCCAGACTTGTGGAGCCCAGTGTACCTCGCAGAAAGAGTTTTAACAAGGGTAAGTTCTTACCATAAAACTCGTTTTTGTTCACTGTTTCCAGCAAGGACCATGAGAACACCATAGAAGGAGCACTATGTATATTTTAATTCATTAATTTGTGTAATAACAATTCTCAGCAAAACCTTGTTCAAAGCATGTAATAAGAACAGAAAATCGGCTTAAAAAATAAAAAAAATAATGGAAACGGGTACTGTGGTTAAGTCTGACACAGAATTCACAATATTGGGGGTAATTCCAAGTTGATCGCAGCAGGAATTTTTTTAGCAGTTGGGTAAAACCATGTGCACTGCAGGGGAGGCAGATATAACATTTGCAGAGAGAGTTAGATTTGGGTGGGTTATTTTATTTCTGTGCAGGGTAAATACTGGCTGCTTTATTTTTACACTGCAAATTAGATTTGCAGATTGAACACACCACACCCAAATCTAACTCTCTCTGCACATGTTAAATCTGCCTCCACTGCAGTGCACATGGGCCCTCATTCCGAGTTGTTTGCTCGCTAGCTGCTTTTAGCAGCATTGCACACGCTAAGCCGCCGCCCTCTGGGAGTGTATCTTAGCTTAGCAGAATTGCGAATGAAAGATTAGCAGAATTGCGAATAGAAATTTCTTAGCAGTTTCTGAGTAGCTCCAGATTTACTCCTACATTGCGACCAGTTCAGTCAGTTTCGTTCCTGGTTTGACGTCACAAACACACCCAGCGTTCGCCCAGACACTCCCCCGTTTCTTCAGACACTCCCGCGTTTTTACCAGAAACGCCTGCGTTTTTTCGCACACTCCCAGAAAACGGACAGTTTCCGCCCAGAAACACCCACTTCCTGTCAATCACACTACGATCACCAGAACGATGAAAAATCCTCGTTATGCCGTGAGTAAAAAACCTAACTTTTGTGTAAAATAACTAAGCGCATGCGCTCTGCGAACCTTGCGCATGCGCAGTAAGCGACTAATCGCAGTATAGCGAAAATCGGCAACGAGCGAACAACTCGGAATGACCCTCATGGTTTCGCCCAACTGCTAAAAAAATTCCTGCTGCGATCAACTTGGAATTACCCCCTTTGGACTAGTTATTTAACAAGAATTGTAAGGATAGAACAAGTTGTGTCTTCTGTACATATTTTAAATCTGTTCCTATTGTTGATGTTTTATCTCAGCTATAATCAAAATGAAAACATTGCAAAACACAATTTTGTACAAAATGCAGGAGGTTCCCCTGCTCTCCCTGAGTCCGCTGTGTAATTGAACACAGTTGGCTTCACTTAAATGAAGGGAAGAGAGGGATGCAGCAGGAGAATTTTGCTTTCTCCTCCAGACCATAGGGGACACTGGAGTCCTCTCACGATTGGGAAATAGGTGGTGACAGATAGGAGCCGGCACTTTAAATTTTACGATTATGACAGGCTCCTCCCCCTCTATTTCCCCCCCCAGACACCAGTCTTAAGGGCCCCATACGCTTATGCGACCACCCCGGCAGCCTCCCGGGGGGCAGGATCACCCAAAATACATTGTATGCTGTCCTTTTGCATACAATGTATCTTGGGCGATCCTGGGAGATCACAGCCATGCCCCCAAGTCAGACCTGATTGAATGTGCAGCACATTCAATCTGGAGGATCCGATCCGATGCTCACGGGAACGCGCATAGGATCGGAAACGCCTCCAAAATGCCCGATTTAATCTGATATATCGGGCCGAATGCCCGAAATCGGGCATTATCGCTCTAGTGTTTGGGGTCCTTTAGTTTGTGCCCGATAGAGTTGGTACCCTAGGCTTGGTCTCTCTATTAATATTATTTATTTATTTTCTTTCCTTCTTCACATGGAGGACAGGCAGACAGCGTTACATGCTGTCTGCCTGCGACGTGGGAAAGCTGGGAGGAGACTTAGCAGCTCTGCCTGCAGCGCACCCCAAGCCTCCGGCTGCTGGGACCACTGCCCCGGAGACCCACCGCAGCTGCTTGCAGCTAGTGTTATGGGTCCGTGGCTGCACCGCCGCACACCCGGAGAAGACGTCCCGAGTAAGAGGGCATCCGCCCACCGCAGTGGAGCCTGTCAGTGGAGCGCGCCTGGCAGAAGAGATCAGCAGCCTTGCTCCAGATTCATGGTTATTATTTAAAATAGCCCGCCCGTGGACCGCTCGGTGGGACCGTAAGGGGGCAGAGCTACACATTGGCGTTCTCTCTAAGCAGGCACCATCTTCACCCATAGGCTGCAGATCAGGCACATTGCTCAGCTACAGACTGTGCATAGAGGCCACCAACACGACCCTGTCAGGGCTGAGTGTTTTTGTGAATCCGTTAACCCTGGACCAACCAAAGGTGTAGGTGTTGGGGTATGATGAAAGCAGGGAGGACGAAGAAAGTTCCATTTCATATATTTATTAAAAGCAACAATTTCAGTAAGGAGTTAAATGACAATTATTAGTCACCATATGTATACTGACGTATTGCAATGAATGGTATAATGATAAACAGGAACAGTCTTAAAGATGCATTGAAGCAATGTTCATACAACTGAGTTTAAACAGGCTTGTGAAGAATTGTCCAAATGAAGCAATGACTGGTGCCTAACTGTAAGGAGTGTAAACTGTATATTGCAGACATAAATGAATAACTGTAGAGACTTGTACTGAAGCTTAAAAGGTTAAACTGGAAGGCTGTGAAGAATTGTCCTTGATTGCAGCAACAATGAAAATACAATACTGAATAGAATACTTGCAAATTGTGAAGATAACACTTGAAGCACTGTGAAACTGCAGCAGACGACAATGGTGAAGAATGAGTTAAACTGAGAGCTGATTAAACGAGCACTTGAGTTTAGTAGAATCTTCCAAAGGCTGTGTGAAGCAGGCAGACAAGGTAACCTCTCACAAGACTCGGGAAATCCACTTGTTGCCACTGGGAGAGCGATTGACTGACAGCACAGCAGGGAGCTGGTGGATCTTTTGCAGTGAAGGCTGCAGGCAGACTTCTGGGAGCAGAAGCGATATCTGGACCACTGGAAACACACGGAAGTCCCCAGGAAGAGCACAGAGCTAGGGTACAGAGTAGCTACAACAAAGCAATGGCTCAGAGTAACATAATCCCAGCCTACTTAAAGGCAGCACAAGCACGGGATTGGCTAACACTTAGGGCTGTAACACACACTCCGGTTTTTCCCGGATGGCAAAAAGCCAGACAAACTTTGTCCAGCTTTTTGCCATCCGGGAGAAACCGGCAGTGTCTGTCACACAGGACGGCTTTGAGCCGTGTGTTATGCTGTGCGCATGCGCAGCATCAGACACGGCTTCAGAAAAAACCGTTGTGTGTGAAAGCTCCCCTTCACACACACGGTTTACTGGCTGCAAAGACGGCCCGGCAGCCGGACCTTCCAGTGGTGAGACCCGGCTGCAACCTGGCAGCCGGGCCGGGGCCGTGCAGTGTGAAGGGACCCTACCCCTCACCGTCCGGCTTTTTCCCGGCCGGCAAAAGCCGGGTAGTGTGTTTTAGCCCTTACCCACAGGTGTTTCACAAGTGCTCTCAGGTGCTCATTTGGTCTCCAACATGGCCGCTTCCTATACTGCAGACACACAGCGGTGCCTTTGGCCATTTGGTACCTGAACTCCCGTCTCCCAGAACCTGCATCACCTCTGCCGCTGACCACGCCGTGTCCCCACACGGCCGCACAGCACCACGAGCAACCGCGCCAGAAACGGACGGACCCCAGAACCCGCAGAGGTGAGTGATCGATTCGTGACAGTCCCTGCTACAAGTCAAAGGGGACTGTGAGTCTTTCCTTGTGGGGGATATGTTTCTAAGGGAGGGCAATTAAGCAATTAGGGGTCTGTGTGACAGTGCTTGTCCACCTCTGTTGCCTCCCTGGTTACTTGTGTGTGCGTGTGTTTAATATATGAGCATGGCCACTAGGGCAGTTTCTAAAGGCTCTCAAAAGCTTTTCTCCTGCAGTCAGATTTTTCTTACAGACGGCCATAGAAAGACTGCTGACCTCCAGGGTTATCCAACTCGTGCCCACTTCCGAACGTGGCCAAGTTTATTTTTCAAATCTTTTCGATGTCCCCAAGCCAGATGGATCAGTTTGTCCCATCCTCAACTTCAGCCAGTATCTTCTTTACAGCAAGTTCAAGATGGAGTCCGTCCAGTCAGTCATTGCGGGCCTAGAACCGCAGGAATTCCTGGTGTCGCTGGATATAAAAGACGCGTACTTACATGTCCCGATATGGCTGCCGCATCAGGCTTTTCTGCGGTTCGCAGTGCGGGAAGACCAAAACCAATCCATGGCTCTTCCATTCGGCCTATCTTCTGCATCAAGTCTTCACCAAGATCATGGCGGTCATGGTGGGGAAACTTCGAATGCAGGGGATTACGGTCATCCCATACTTGGACGACCTTCTCCTAAAGGCCCCTTCCTCTGGAACAGCTTCTCCGTGATGTTTATCAAGTGTACGAGTTCTTACTGCGTCACGGTTAGATTATAAACTTCAAAAAGTCACAATTGACCCCATCACAATGCCTCTTATTCCTGGGCCCCATCTTCGACACTACTCAACAGATGATGTATCTACCTCAGGACAAGATACGCTCCATTCAACAGCTGGTAAAACAGGTACTCGGCATTCACAAGGTGTCTATTCACCTGTGTATCTGCCTCCTGGAGGCCCTGCCCTGCGGCCGGTTCCATTCCAGGATTTTCCAGCCTACATATGCATCGATTGGTATGTCTGTCATCCGAGACAAGATTGTCTCTCCACAGGTGGCTGCAGTCCAACCATCTTCAGTAGGGCTGTTGATTCGGAATCCTGGACTGGACCCTGCTAACGACAGATGCCAGCCTCAGAGGCTGGGGAGCAGTGGTCCTAAACCGCCAGTATCTAGGGCAATGAACGCAACAGGAAGCGCAGCTCTCGATCAATGTCCTGGAACTTTGAGCAGTTGCAAACGCTTGAGAAGAGCGGATTCCCTTCTGAGAGGAAGGGTGATCCGCGTTCAATCAGACAACGCCACAGCGGTAGCATACATAAATCGCCAGGGAGGAACAAGAAGTCGGATGGCCATGAGAGAGGTCCGCCACATTCTTCTTTGGACGGAAAGATACGCGATAGGTCTGTCGGCTGTCTTCATACCCGGTGTCAACAACTGGGAAGCAGATTACCTCAATCAACAAGAACTACATCCGAGGGAGTGGGCGCTTCACCCATCTGTGTTCCACCAACTCACACTGAGGTGGGGCCTGCCCGAAATCGATTTGATGGCGTCCAGGCTCAACAAGAAACTTCTGAGGTATTGTTCCAGGTCAAGAGATCCAGCGGCGACAGCTGTGGACACGCTATCGATTCCCTGGAGTTTCCGAATGGTGTATCTGTTTCCACCCCTACCACTTCTGCCGAGGGTCCTCAAACGCATAAAGAGAGATGACGTATCAGTGATTCTCATTGCTTCGGCCTGGCCTCGCAGAGCATGGTATACGGATCTACGAATGCTGCTAGCGGACGAGCCATGACGCCTTCCGCTTCAAGAAGATCTCCTCCAGCAAGGACCATTCATCTTCCAAAACTTAAAACAGCTTCGTTTAACAGCGTGGCTGTTGAAATCACATTGTTAAAAAGATGGGGCATCCCGCGTGCAGTCATTCCAACTATGCTGCGAGACAGGAAACCGGAAACGTCTGCACATTATCATCGCATCTGGAAGTCCTATATATCCTGGTGTGAAACACGTCATTTACTTACTACAGTGTTCTTTCAAGCAGGTCTGTCGGCAGGTCTTCGGCTGGGCTCCCTTAAGGTCCAGATTTCGGCCTTGTCTGTTTTTTTCCTTAACCAATTGGCTCTTCTCCCAGATGTTCAGACCTTTTTACAGGGAGTCATGCGACTACAACCGTCGTTTGTCGCACCTACATAACTTTGGGATCTGTCTCTTGTTCTCTCATTCCTGTAGTCGGAAGTATTTGAACCGTTCGAATCTGTGGAGCTCTGTTTTCTTACCTGGAAGACGGTCTTGTTTCTAGCATTGCCATCAGCAAGACGGGTTTCGGACCTCAGCGCCCTGTCTTGATATTCCACGAGGATAGAGCGGAACTGCGAACTCGTCCGGACTTCTTCCCAAAAGTTATGTCCGCCTTCCACATCAACCAGCCCATTGTGGTTCCAGCGTTGTCAGGAAACTCTGGTTCCCTGGATGAAGTGCGCGCCTTGCGCACCTATGTGGACCGAACAGCGTCCTTCCGCAAGACTGATGCTCCCTTTGTTTTGTATGATGCATTTAAACGTGGTTGGCCTGCTTCCAAACAGTCCTTAGCTCGTTGGAATCGACTGACTATTGACTATCCATCAGGCGTATATGGCTGCTTCGCAGCAGCCTCCTACATCAATTTCTGCTCATTCTACTCGCTCGGTGGGCCCTTTCTGGGCTGCTGCGCCTGGGGTCTCCCTTACCCAATTGTGCCGGACAGCCACTTGGTCTGCCGCGAACACTTTCATTTTGTTTTACAGGTTCGACACTTTTGCAGCTTCTGCATCCCGCTTTGGTCGCTTGGTGTTATAGGGGTGTCAGTGCTCTCCCACCTGCAGGGGGTAGCTTTGGGATGTCCCAATTGTGAAAGGGCTCCAGTTTACCCTATGGTCTGGAGGAGAAAACAGGAATTTGGTACTTACCGATAATTCCCTTTCCCCGAGGCCGTAGGAGACACTGGATGCCCGCCCAGCCAGTGGCGTAACTACCACCCCCACAGCCACTGTAGAGGCACAGGGCTGCGGGGGCGCCGCCACTGTTTGCTGCTGTGCTGTCCGGAAAGGAGGGTACAGCATGCGCATCTTCTGTGTCCGTCCTGACTCCTGTGTCTCCGGCGGTGGCGTCTGTCAAATGAAGTGCTGGTTTGTGAGCCAATCAGGAGCTGCAGCTGCTGGTCTGCGAGCTTTGATTGGCTCACGCCCCGGAGCTTCATTTGACAGACACACCGCCGGAGACACAGGACGGACACAGGAGAGGCGCGCTGTGCTTTCCTTACCGGACTGTACCCTCCTTCCCTGACAGCACAGCAGCGGTGAGCAGTGTATACCTGGCACTGGAGGGGCATATTTGGCACTGGGGGCATATGTGTAGCTGGCACGGGGAGGCATATGGGGCACTGGGAACATATGTGTATTTGGCACGGGGGCATATTTGGCACTGGGGGCATAAGTGTATCTGGTACTGTGGGGGCATATGTGGCACTGGAGGCATATGTGTTTCTGGCACTTTGGGGGCATATTTTTATCTGGCACTGTGAGGGAATATCTGGCACTGGGGGCACACCCCTGGCAACAAGCATTACCCCCTGGTAACAAGCATGACACCCAGCTCATGAAATCCCTGGCAACAAGAATTACCCCCTAGCAACAAGCATGACACCTAGTGCATGAAACCCCTGGCAACGAGCATGACAACCTTGCACATGGTACCACTGGCAACAAGCATAACACCTAGCGCATGAAACATCTGGCAACGAGCATGACAACCTAAGCACGAAAACCCCTGGCACCGTGCATGGAACCAAGAGCATAAAACCACTGGCAACGAGCAGGTAATTTAAAAGTAATTAGAAGCCTTACTGTAGGACTTAATGTGTAATGAGCATTGCGGTGTGTGGCATAATGTATCACGGACATTGCGGTGTGTGGCATAATGTATCACGGACATTGCGGTGTGTGTCAAAATGTGCCACGGACATTGCGGTGTGTGTCATAATGTGTCACAGGCATTACGGTGTGTGGTATACTATATCACGGGCATTGTGGTATGTGGTATAATGTCTCAGGGGCATTGCAGTGTGTGGTATAATGTAAAATGGGCATTGCGGTGTGTGGCATAAGGTATAACTGGCATTGTGGTGTGTGTCATGTGTCACAGGCATTACAGTGTGTGGTATACTATATCACGGGCATTGTGGTATGTGGTATAATGTCTCAGGGGTATTGCAGTGTGTGGCATAATGTATAACGGGCATTGCGGTGTGTGTCATAATGTGTCACAGGCATAATGGTGTGTGGTGTACTGTATCACAGGCATTGCATGTGCTATAATGTCTCTGGGGTATTGCAGTATGTGGCATAATGTATAATGGACATTGCGCTGTGTGTCATAATGTGTCACAGGCATGACGGTGTGTGGATTACTGTATCACAGGCATTGTATGTGCTATAATGTCTCAGGGGCATTGCAGTGTGTAGCATAATGTATAACGGGCATTGCGATGTGTGGCATAATGTGTCACAGGCATTACGGTGTGGCATAATGTGTCAGGGGCATTACGGTGTGTGGCATATTGTGTAATGGGCATTATTGTGTGTGGCTTAATGTCTAAGGGACATTGCAGTATGTGGCTTAATGTATACTGGCCATTACTATAAGGAGGAAAATGACAAATAATGTAAGGGGCATGAATCAGGATTACTTTTTCTTTCCTGTGGTGGCCAACGCCTGGGTGTGCAGGTTGCAAAACTGGGGTATAAGGTAGTCTTTTCCAGCAATGTCATGCCCCTTTAAGCAAAGCCACACCCATTTCAGGACGGCCATGCCCCCTTTTTTGTGGTTTCATCACTTTTCTAGTGGCAATAAAAAAAAATTGGGGGGGGGGGGGGAGGGGGGTGCGGCGCCAGAGAATGTTTTGGCTTGGGGAGAAAAATTTCTAGTTACGCCACTGCGCACAGCGCTGCTTTTCTGTTACAGTATGTCACAGTATGTCTGTGCCTGGGTGGCTGGAATAGGAGGTTCCCCTCTTCGGATCCTTTTCTGTCTCCTCCTGCTTCCTTCCTCACAGGAGATTACCTGGTCTCCGACTCCTCTCAGGCACCTTTCTAAGACTGGTGTCTGGGTGGGAAATAGAGGGGGAGGAGCCTGTCATACTTGGGAAATGTAAAGTGCCAACTCCTATCTGTCACCACCTATTGCCCAATCGTGAGTGGACTCCAATGTCCCCTATGGCCTCGGAGAAAGGGAATTATTGGTAAGTACCAAATTCCTGTTTTCTTCAGCTCCTTGTTTTTTTTTAGTTACCATATGATCAGGCCAGGTACATGCATGGGGCAGCACTGAAACACATTTTTGCCCATATTTTCAGGGTCTTTTTTAATCTATGCTTCTTTTATAACTGTTGGGGTCTATTCATTAACATATTCACCTACTTCTATATAAATGAAATGTCAAGGTTATTCATCATTTCTGTAATCCAGAATATATCACTGATATCTCCTCTTGAGATGGCGTACAGCCTCCAACAGTCTTCACAGGATGCCGTTTACACTGCAGATTGTAAAAGAGAGCAGCTCCCGCAGCCCCCCCCCCCCCCCCCCCCCCCCTTGATACTCCTGGTGCCCCAGCTTTGTCAGACGGCCGGGTACGCACTGCAAAGCCTCTGTGCCGGCCCCTTTGCGGCCTCCTCCTGAACCCGGCAATCAGCTGCCCCCACCCCCCCATTATTCAGAACAATTTTTGGAATTACAGCCAGATCTGGAGGCAGGGCCTGTGTGTCGAATAGCTGAATCCCTCTGCCTGTGTAGCTGACCGCACATGCATGTGATGAGAACAGCACATGCTGGGAGGCGAATATTATCGAAAAGGTGGGAACTGAAGATGAGAAGCCCCAAACTTCTGAAAAAACGAAATCCGCTAAAAGAGCAGCTTTTCAGAAGTTATCCTTTAGGTTATGAGGCATGATGAATGCCTCTAAAATCATATTTGACCTCGCTGCTAATAATTTATTTTTGGCTTTTACCAACCACTTATATTTTTTTAGTAAAAACAAAGGAAACAGGGTGTTGGAGTGAGGGTATGAGCATCTGGAAGCACACAATTACTAGGGGGCACACATTCAGAATGCCTAAAGCTAAGTACATACTATACAATTATTGAGCCGATTTGCCAGTAATCGGGAGATCGGCACAAATTATTGTATAGTGTGTATGAAGGATTGTTTCTGCGTTTCAACGATAAATCTGGAAAATCTTGTCATAACCAAGGAAAAGACATTTTCCAATCTATCGTTCCAAAGCAAAAATCACGGCCACAATCTCCACATATTGGCCAGTGTGTGCATTCTCAATACTCTGCCCATATGTCCAGGTGGAAAAATTGGGTATTGTGTGGGTGAGGCCGATTTTCTCCATTTCCACCCCCCCCCCCCCCCCCCCCTCCATTTTTTCCATCCATTACGATTTCACAAGATTTTATTAGAAATCGGGCGATTTGTTCGAGGATAAAATAAAGCGTGTAGCACAGATATTCTAGGCGAATAATTGGCCCAATTGTCGGCCCGACCAAAAGTATCTGCCAGTGTGTGCTTAGCTCAAGACAGCATTATCTCAACTTCCTTGTGTGCTGTACACTCCTACACAGTTTCCAGTTAACAAATAGCAGTCTCCTTGTGTCATATGGCCTAGGAATCCATTCATAACTTCAGACTCAACGATTCTGATATTCCAGAAATATTTATAGAAATATTAGTAATCCCAAGGTGAGGGTTATAATTAGAGATGAGCGGGTTCGGTTTTACTCGGATTTACTCGGTTCTCAAAACGGCACCTTATTGGCTCACGGATGTCACGTGTTTTGGATAGCCAATAAGAAAAATCCGGATAAAACCGAACTGGCGTTAATTCTGGCGTTAAATCCGAACCCGCTCATCTCTAGTTATAATAGGTCTTTGTGTCTTCGTGGAGATGTAGTCTCTTTCTGTGTGTTCAGATGAATCTAAACCAAGGCAAAGAAACACAAAATAAAATTATAAAAAAATCCCAAACTATACACAAGGAAACCAGATACACTCCATTCTCTGTTATTTCTAAGTACAGGTTGAGTATCCCATACCAAATATTCCGAAATACGGAATTTTTTTGAATTAAACTGATATAGTGAAACCTTTGTTTTCTGATGGCTCAATGTACACAAACTTTGTTTAATACACAAAGGTATTAAATGTATTGTATTAAATGACTTTCAGGCTGTGTATAAGCTGTATATGAAACATAAATGAATTGTGTGAATGTACACACACATTGTTTAATACACAACGTTATTAAAAATAATGGCTAAAATTATCTTCAGGCTGTGTGTATAAGGTGCATATGAAACATATATGCATTCTGTGCTTAGACTTGGGTCCCATCGCCATGATATCTCATTATGGTAATTATTCCAAAATACAGAAAAATCTGATATCCAAAATACTTCTGGTCTCATGCCTTTTGGATAAGGGATACTCAACCTGTATTGTTTCCTGTCCTTGGTTTTCATATCTGCAACAAAACGCCAAACTAAAGTTATCCATCATACTATCTCAGCTGCCAACTAGCCGCAGATTGGAAATCCCTTTATATATTTGATGTGTTGTTATTTATACCCATTCCCTAGAATTCGCCCCACATCTTGCTCTTCCCTTTCAGTCACTTATTTTCTCTTGTCATTTCTCTACTGTTCAAACTTAAGAAAATCCTTTTGGGGAAAATGTAATAGGGCGTGAGAATCAAAAAGTGAGAGATTTTGTAAGATTTCTCCTGTTTTTTAAAAGTGACAATTATTTACATGGCAAAATCTCTCACTTTCTGATTCTCACACCCTAGTACATTTCTCCCATGTGTCTTTTCTTCATTTCATGTAAAACTTGCTGTATTTTTCACCTGTCTCTCTTTTTTTTTTTTTGTCTGATGCAGTACAGTTACAAAGGGGGTAATTCCGAGTTGTTCGCTCGCTAGCTGCTTTTAGCAGCATTGCACACGCTAGGCCGCCGCCCTCTGGGAGTGTATCTTAGCTTAGCAGAATTGCGAACGAAAGAGTAGCAGAATTGCGAATAAATAATTCTTAGCAATTTCTGAGTAGCTCGAGACTTACTCCTACACTGCGATCAGCTCAGCCCGTTTTGTTCCTGGTTTGACGTCACAAACATGCCCTGCGTTCGGCCAGCCACTCCCCCATTTCTCCAGACACTCCCGCGTTTTATCCTGGCACGCCTGCGTTTTTCCGCACACTCCCAGAAAGCGGTCGGTTTCCGCCAAGAAACACCCACTTCCTGTCAATCACACTCCGATCACTTCAACGATGAAAATTCTTCGTTCGGCCGTGAGTAAATCTACTAAGTTTTGTGCTAAAATACTTAGCGCATGCGCGCTGCATACCATGCGCATGCGCATTTTTGCCTTATTCGCTCCATTGCGAAAATCGGAATGACCCCAAAAATATTGTATGATTGTGCACAGAAGTGAGCCGGTATGCAGGGCCGGCAACAGAAACCTTGGGGCCCCATACACTGATATCTCTGGGACCCCCACCACTCAGTCTGTAAATGCCACTGTCACACACCTGTACCCCGGCACTGGCAGGAGGCAGGGCTGGTTCAGGCATGCTCCTCATTATATATATATACAAGAGCTGTTTTTTGCTCATAAAGGGGAACACAATAAGGAAAATAATAGAGCAAATTATAATTTTTAAAACACAAAGGTTTAATAACAAAACACACTTACAAACACAGAAGATAAAAGCGCATAGCAAAAATCCCTCTCAGGCAATAGCAGCATCAAGTTTGGAGACTCCTCTTTATCCCCTGTTGTATTTGGGTTGGCTGTACCGAGCTCCGGAACAAGATGACAGCAGGATACCCAAAGTAGCAGCCCTGACATGGGATGGTATCAAGCAGGAGAGCAGTACGCTTAACGTGTTTCAGACAGCATCGTCCTTCGTCAGAAGGATGGGCAGGCGCAGCGCCATAGTCATGATGTCGCGACAGCTGCATGCGTCACTGGGACGGGACCAAATGAGTGAAGATTGTGCAGCCAGACACTTAGTTTTCGAAATTTAAATATTGATAATCCTTGGTAAACTTGAAATCTTACTAAAAACCGAGACCAGGCATTGGTTAGATAAAATGTTATTAACTAAATATAAAAGTGAGAGGATGATACCCAGAGGGCTTAGAGTTTTTAAATCTTCTTTTAAAAATGACGATGAACTTACAAAAAAATGGAATAATATCTTAGATGATTGTTCCTTCTCCCTAATAGATTTGCTGATCTCACATCGGGAGGCAAAAGTGCAATCCACTTCTGTGGAAGTGAGCAATATTCAAAAATTGCTCAAACCCTTCGATGTGAGATCAATTGTAAAATTGAGGAGTATGAACAAACTTTATTTGACACAAAAAATAAAAAAATCCAGAGAGATCAATTTGATTATAAACAGGGCCAAGTTAGAACATACAATAGGGCCCCCACATTCGATACGTTCAGACCTAGGGACCATTCTAATAGGTCCAGATCGAATAATAGATTCCAGGACTCCAAGAGACATCAGTCTTATGGAGAGAATCCTGATTACAAAAGGAAGTCTGTGAACAATTCCAAACACCATCAAGTATCTAGAAGTGTTACAAATAGTAATCCTCCTGCTGTCACTTCTCCTCTCAAACAGAGAACCAGTCCTAGCATACAAACGCAGATCATTTATCGGGGAGCTAGACCTAAGGCACAACAGAATACTAAAAGAACAAGCACAGGCCATTTTTTAGACCAGGACCTATATCCCATTTGGAAAAACAGGAACAGATTCAGTGTGTTACAACAGAATTCTCCAAAGAGAAAAGAACTAGAGATAGAGGAAACAGAGGAGGCAGAAGGAAATGCCAGTGCTTCAAGTTACAACCCTGTTGTAGGTGCTTTAGGATTGTAAGGGCTTGTATTTTAAAGTGCTGCTTGGATTTGTAAGTGTGAGTTGGTAACAGCAAAAGGTGAGTTCTGATTATTCTCTGTCTATCCATATAGAGATAGTAATATTGTGAGAGAAAGTTAATCTAAATCTGATTGTTTGTATCTATACTGGTTTTTTCTCTAACGTCCTAAGTGGATGCTGGGGACTCCGTAAGGACCATGGGGAATAGCGGCTCCGCAGGAGACTGGGCACATCTAAAGAAAGCTTTAGGACTATCTGGTGTGCACTGGCTCCTCCCCCTATGACCCTCCTCCAAGCCTCAGTTAGATCTCTGTGCCCGAACGAGAAGGGTGCACACTAGGGGCTCTCCTGAGCTTCTTAGTGAAAGTTTTAGATTAGGTTTTTTATTTTCAGTGAGACCTGCTGGCAACAGGCTCACTGCATCGAGGGACTAAGGGGAGAAGAAGCGAACTCACCTGCGTGCAGAGTGGATTGGGCTTCTTAGGCTACTGGACATTAGCTCCAGAGGGACGATCACAGGCCCAGCTTGGATGGGTCCCAGAGCCGCGCCGCCGGCCCCCTTACAGAGCCAGAAGGCAGAAGAGGTCCGGAAAATCGGCGGCAGAAGACGTCCTGTCTTCAACAAGGTAGCGCACAGCACTGCAGCTGTGCGCCATTGCTCTCAGCACACTTCACACTTCGGTCACTGAGGGTGCAGGGCGCTGGGGGGGGGCGCCCTGAGACGCAATAAAAACACCTTGGATGGCAAAAAATGCATCACATATAGCTCCTGGGCTATATGGATGCATTTAACCCCTGCCAGAATCCATAAAAAAGCAGGAGAAAAGTCCGCGAAAAAGGGGCGGAGCCTATCTCCTCAGCACACTGGCGCCATTTTCCCTCACAGCTCCGTTGGAGGGAAGCTCCCTGTCTCTCCCCTGCAGTCACTACACTACAGAAAGGGTTAAAAAAAGAGAGGGGGGCACTAATTAGGCGCAGTATTAACTATACAGCAGCTATAAGGGGAAAAACACTTATATAAGGTTATCCCTGTATATATATAGCGCTCTGGTGTGTGCTGGCAAACTCTCCCTCTGTCTCCCCAAAGGGCTAGTGGGGTCCTGTCCTCTATCAGAGCATTCCCTGTGTGTGTGCTGTATGTCGGTACTTTTGTGTCGACATGTATGAGGAGAAAAATTATGTGGAGACGGAGCAGATTGCCTGTAATAGTGATGTCACCCCCTAGGGGGTCGACACCTGAGTGGATGAACTGTTGGAAGGAATTACGTGACAGTGTCAGCTCTGTATAAAAGACAGTGGTTGACATGAGACAGCCGGCTACTCAGCTTGTGCCTGTCCAGACGTCTCATAGGCCGTCAGGGGCTCTAAAGCGCCCGTTACCTCAGATGGCAGATATAGACGCCGACACGGATACTGACTCCAGTGTCGACGGTGAAGAGACGAATGTGACTTCCAGTAGGGCCACACGTTACATGATTGAGGCAATGAAAAATGTTTTACACATTTCTGATAATACGAGTACCACCAAAAAAGGGGTATTATGTTCGGTGAGGAAAAACTACCTGTAGTTTTCCTGAATCTGAGAAATTAAATGAGGTGTGTGATGATGCGTGGGTTTCCCCCGATAACAACGGATAATTTCTAAAATGTTATTGGCATTATATCCTTTCCCGCCAGAGGTTAGGGTGCGTTGGGAAACACCCCATAGGGGGGATAAAGCGCTCACACGCTTGTAAGGGCTCTACCTTCGCCTGAGATGGCCGCCCTTAAGGATCCTGCTGATAGAAAGCAGGAGGGTATCCTAAAAGGTATTTACACACATACTGGTGTTATACTGCGACCAGCAATCGCCTCAGCCTGGATGTGCAGTGCTGGGTTGGCGTGGTCGGGTTACCTGACTGAAAATATTGATACCCTAGATAGGGACAGTATATTTTTGCCTATAGAGCATTTAAAAGATGCATTTTTATATATGCGTGATGCACAGCGGAATATTTGCCGACTGGCATCAAGTCTAAGCGCGTTGTCCATTTCTACCAGTAGAGGGTTATGGACACGTCAGTGGTCAGGTGATGCGTATTCCAAACGGCATTTGGAAGTATTGCTTTATTAAGGGAGGAGTTATTTGGGGTCGGTCTTTCAGACCTGGTGGCCACGGCAACAGCTGGGAATTCCACGTTTGTACCCCAGGTCGCCTCTCAACATGAGAAGACGCCGTATTATCAGGCGCAGTCTTTTCGTGGACAAGCGGGCAAAAGGTTCCTAATTTCTGCCCCGTGACAGAGGGAGAGGAAAAAGGCTGCAGAAATCAGCCAGTTCCCAGGAACAGAAACCCTCTCCCGCCTCTGCCAAGCCCTCAGTATACGCTGGGGCTTTACAAGCAGAATCAGGCACGGTGGGGGGCCCGTCTCAATGATATCTCAGGGGTACAAATTAGAATTCGAGACGTCTCCCCCTCGCCGTTTCCTAAAGTCGGCTTTACCGATGTCTAATTCTGACAGGGAGACAGTTTTGGAAGCCATTCACAAGCTGTATTCCCAGCAGGTGATAATCAAGATACCCCTCCTGCAACAGGGAACGGGGTATTATTCCACACTGTTGTGGTACCGAAGCCGGACGGCTCGGTGAGACCGATTCTAAATCTAAAATCTTTGAACACTTACGTACAGAGGTTCAAATTCAAGATTGAGTCACTCAGAGCAGTGATTGCGAACCTGGAAGAAGGGGACTACATGATGTCTCGGGACATCAAGGATGCTTACCTTCATGTCAAAATTTACCCTTCTCACCAAGGGTACCTCAGGTTTATGGTACAGAACTGTCACTATCAGTTCAGACGCTGCCGTATGGATGGTACACGGCACCCCGGGTCTTTACCAAGGTAATGGCCGAAATGATGATATTCCTTCGAAGGAAGTGAATTTTAGTTATCCCTTCCTTGGACAATTCCCTGATAAGGGTAAGATCCAGGGAACAGTTGGAGGTCGGTGTAGCACTATCTCAGGTAGTGTTGCGGCAGCACGATTGGATTCTCAATATTCCAAAATCGCACCTGGTTCCGACGACGTGTCTTCTGTTCCTAGGGATGATCCTGGACACAGTCCAGAAAAAGGTGTTTCTCCCGGAGGAGAAAGCCAGGGAGTTATCCGAGCTAGTCAGGAACCTCCTAAAACCGAGCCAAGTCTCAGTGCATCAATGCACAAGGGTTCTGGGTAAAATGGTGGCTTCCTACGAAGCAATCCCATTCGGCAGATTCCACGCAAGAACTTTCCAGTGGGACCTGCTGGACAAATGGTCCGGATCGCATCTTCAGATGCATCAGCGGATAACCCTGTCACCAAGGACAAGGGTGTCCCTCCTGTGGTGGTTGCAGAGTGCTCATCTTCTAGAGGGCCGCAGATTAGGCATTCAGGACTGGGTGCTGGTGACCACGGATGCCAGCCTGCGAGGCTGGGGAGCAGTCACACAGGGAAGGAATATCCAGGGCTTATGGTCAAGCCTGGAGACATCACTTCACATAAATATCCTGAAGCTAAGGGACATTTACAATGCTCTAAGCTTAGCAAGACCTCTGCTTCAAGGTCAGCCGGTGTTGATCCAGTCGGACAACATCACGGCAGTCACCCACGTAAACAGACAGGGTGGCACAAGAAGCAGGAGGGCAATGGCAGAAGCCACAAGGATTCTTCGCTGGGCGGAAAATCATGTGATAGCACTGTCAGCAGTATTCATTCCGGGAGTGGACAACTGGGAAGCAGACTTCCTCAGCACGACCTCCACCCGGGAGAGTGGGGACTTCACCCAGAAGTCTTCCACATGATTAAAAACTCGACAGGTATTGCGCCAGGTCCAGGGACCCTCAGGCAATAAGCTGTAGACGCTCTGGTAACACCGTGGGTGTACCAGTCAGGGTATGTGTTCCCTCCTCTGCCTCTCATACCCAAGGTACTGAGATTGATAAGATGGAGAGGAGTAAGCACTATATTCGTGGTTCCGGATTGGCCTAGAGATGAGCGCCTGAAATTTTTCGGGTTTTGTGTTTTGGTTTTGGGTTCGGTTCCGCGGCCGTGTTTTGGGTTCGAACGCGTTTTGGCAAAACCTCACCGAATTTTTTTTGTCGGATTCGGGTGTGTTTTGGATTCGGGTGTTTTTTTCCAAAAACACTAAAAAACAGCTTAAATCATAGAATTTGGGGGTCATTTTGATCCCAAAGTATTATTAACCTCAAAAACCATAATTTACACTCATTTTCAGTCTATTCTGAATACCTCACACCTCACAATATTATTTTTAGTCCTAAAATTTGCACCGAGGTCGCTGTGTGAGTAAGATAAGCGACCTTAGTGGCCGACACAAACACCGGGCCCATCTAGGAGTGGCACTGCAGTGTCACGCAGGATGTCCCTTCCAAAAAACCCTCCCCAAACAGCACATGACGCAAAGAAAAAAAGAGGCGCAATGAGGTAGCTGTGTGAGTAAGATTAGCGACCCTACTGGCCGACACAAACACCGGGCCCATCTAGGAGTGGCACTGCAGTGTCACGCAGGATGGCCCTTCCAAAAAACCCTCCCCAAACAGCACATGACGCAAAGAAAAAAAGAGGCGCAATGAGGTAGCTGTGTGAGTAAGATTAGCGACCCTAGTGGCCGACACAAACACCGGGCCCATCTAGGAGTGGCACTGCAGTGTCACGCAGGATGTCCCTTCCAAAAAACCCTCCCCAAACAGCACATGACGCAAAGAAAAAAAGAGGCGCAATGAGGTAGCTGACTGTGTGAGTAAGATTAGCGACCCTAGTGGCCGTCACAAACACCGGGCCCATCTAGGAGTGGCACTGCAGTGTCACGCAGGATGTCCCTTCCAAAAAAACCCTCCCCAATCAGCACATGATGCAAAGAAAAAGAAAAGAAAAAAGAGGTGCAAGATGGAATTGTCCTTGGGCCCTCCCACCCACCCTTATGTTGTATAAACAAAACAGGACATGCACACTTTAACCAACCCATCATTTCAGTGACAGGGTCTGCCACACGACTGTGACTGATATGACGGGTTGGTTTGGACCCCCCCCAAAAAAGAAGCAATTAATCTCTCCTTGCACAAACTGGCTCTACAGAGGCAAGATGTCCACCTCATCTTCACCCTCCGATATATCACCGTGTACATCCCCCTCCTCACAGATTATCAATTCGTCCCCACTGGAATCCACCATCTCAGCTCCCTGTGTACTTTGTGGAGGCAATTGCTGCTGGTCAATGTCTCCGCGGAGGAATTGATTATAATTCATTTTAATGAACATCATCTTCTCCACATTTTCTGGATGTAACCTCGTACGCCGATTGCTGACAAGGTGAGCGGCGGCACTAAACACTCTTTCGGAGTACACACTTGTGGGAGGGCAACTTAGGTAGAATAAAGCCAGTTTGTGCAAGGGCCTCCAAATTGCCTCTTTTTCCTGCCAGTATAAGTACGGACTGTGTGACGTGCCTACTTGGATGCGGTCACTCATATAATCCTCCACCATTCTATCAATGTTGAGAGAATCATATGCAGTGACAGTAGACGACATGTCCGTAATCGTTGTCAGGTCCTTCAGTCCGGACCAGATGTCAGCATCAGCAGTCGCTCCAGACTGCCCTGCATCACCGCCAGCGGGTGGGCTCGGAATTCTGAGCCTTTTCCTCGCACCCCCAGTTGCGGGAGAATGTGAAGGAGGAGATGTTGACAGGTCGCGTTCCGCTTGACTTGACAATTTTGTCACCAGCAGGTCTTTCAACCCCAGCAGACCTGTGTCTGCCGGAAAGAGAGATCCAAGGTAGGCTTTAAATCTAGGATCGAGCACGGTGGCCAAAATGTAGTGCTCTGATTTCAACAGATTGACCACCCGTGAATCCTTGTTAAGCGAATTAAGGGCTGCATCCACAAGTCCCACATGCCTAGCGGAATCGCTCCCTTTTAGCTCCTTCTTCAATGCCTCCAGCTTCTTCTGCAAAAGCCTGATGAGGGGAATGACCTGACTCAGGCTGGCAGTGTCTGAACTGACTTCACGTGTGGCAAGTTCAAAGGGCATCAGAACCTTGCACAACGTTGAAATCATTCTCCACTGCACTTGAGACAGGTGCATTCCATCTCCTATATCGTGCTCAATTGTATAGGCTTGAATGGCCTTTTGCTGCTCCTCCAACCTCTGAAGCATATAGAGGGTTGAATTCCACCTCGTTACCACTTCTTGCTTCAGATGATGGCAGGGCAGGTTCAGTAGTTTTTGGTGGTGCTCCAGTCTTCTGTACGTGGTGCCTGTACGCCGAAAGTGTCCCGCAATTTTTCTGGCCACCGACAGCATCTCTTGCACGCCCCTGTCGTTTTTTACAAAATTCTGCACCACCAAATTCAAGGTATGTGCAAAACATGGGACGTGCTGGAATTTGCCCATATTTAATGCACACACAATATTGCTGGCGTTGTCCGATGCCACAAATCCACAGGAGAGTCCAATTGGGGTAAGCCATTCCGCGATGATCTTCCTCAGTTGCCGTAAGAGGTTTTCAGCTGTGTGCGTATTCTGGAAAGCGGTGATACAAAGCGTAGCCTGCCTAGGAAAGAGTTGGCGTTTGCGAGATGCTGCTACTGGTGCCGCCGCTGCTGTTCTTGCGGCGGGAGTCCATACATCTACCCAGTGGGCTGTCACAGTCATATAGTCCTGACCCTGCCCTGCTCCACTTGTCCACATGTCCGTGGTTAAGTGGACATTGGGTACAACTGCATTTTTTAGGAGACTGGTGAGTCTTTTTCTGACGTCCGTGTACATTCTCGGTATCGCCTGCCTAGAGAAGTGGAACCTAGATGGTATTTGGTAACGGGGGCACACTGCCTCAATAAATTGTCTAGTTCCCTGTGAACTAACGGCGGATACCGGACGCACGTCTAACACCAACATAGTTGTCAAGGACTCAGTTATCCGCTTTGCAGTAGGATGACTGCTGTGATATTTCATCTTCCTCGCAAAGGACTGTTGAACAGTCAATTGCTTACTGGAAGTAGTACAAGTGGGCTTACGACTTCCCCTCTGGGATGACCATCGACTCCCAGCGGCAACAACAGCAGCGCCAGCAGCAGTAGGCGTTACACGCAAGGATGCATCGGAGGAATCCCAGGCAGGAGAGGACTCGTCAGACTTGCCAGTGACATGGCCTGCAGGACTATTGGCATTCCTGGGGAAGGAGGAAATTGACACTGAGGGAGTTGGTGGGGTGGTTTGCGTGAGCTTGGTTACAAGAGGAAGGGATTTACTGGTCAGTGGACTGCTTCCGCTGTCACCCAAAGTTTTTGAACTTGTCACTGACTTATTATGAATGCGCTGCAGGTGACGTATAAGGGAGGATGTTCCGAGGTGGTTAACGTCCTTACCCCTACTTATTACAGCTTGACAAAGGGAACACACGGCTTGACACCTGTTGTCCGCATTTCTGGTGAAATACCTCCACACCGAAGAGCTGATTTTTTTGGTATTTTCACCTGGCATGTCAACGGCCATATTCCTCCCACGGACAACAGGTGTCTCCCCGGGTGCCTGACTTAAACAAACCACCTCACCATCAGAATCCTCCTGGTCAATTTCCTCCCCAGCGCCAGCAACACCCATATCCTCCTCATCCTGGTGTACTTCAACACTGACATCTTCAATCTGACTATCAGGAACTGGACTGCGGGTGCTCCTTCCAGCACTTGCAGGGGGCGTGCAAATGGTGGAAGGCGCATGCTCTTCACGTCCAGTGTTGGGAAGGTCAGGCATCGCAACCGACACAATTGGACTCTCCTTGTGGATTTGGGATTTCAAAGAACGCACAGTTCTTTGCGGTGCTTTTGCCAGCTTGAGTCTTTTCAGTTTTCTAGCGAGAGGCTGAGTGCTTCCATCCTCATGTGAAGCTGAACCACTAGCCATGAACATAGGCCAGGGCCTCAGCCGTTCCTTGCCACTCCGTGTGGTAAATGGCATATTGGCAAGTTTACGCTTCTCCTCCGACAATTTTATTTTAGGTTTTGGAGTCCTTTTTTTACTGATATTTGGTGTTTTGGTTTTGACATGCTCTGTACTATGCCATTGGGCATCGGCCTTGGCAGACGACGTTGCTGGCATTTCATCGTCTCGGCCATGACTAGTGGCAGCAGCTTCAGCACGAGGTGGAAGTGGATCTTGATCTTTCCCTAATTTTGGAACCTCAACATTTTTGTTCTCCATATTTTAATAGGCACAACTAAAAGGCACCTCAGGTAAACAATGGAGATGGATGGATTGGATACTAGTATACAATTATGGACGGGCTGCCGAGTGCCGACACAGAGGTAGCCACAGCCGTGAACTACCGCACTGTACTGTGTCTGCTGCTAATATATAGACTGGTTGATAAAGAGATAGTATACTCGTAACTAGTATGTATGTATAAAGAAAGAAAAAAAAACCACGGTTAGGTGGTATATACAATTATGGACGGGCTGCCGAGTGCCGACACAGAGGTAGCCACAGCCGTGAACTAGCGCACTGTACTGTGTCTGCTGCTAATATATAGACTGGTTGATAAAGAGATAGTATACTCGTAACTAGTATGTATGTATAAAGAAAGAAAAAAAAACCACGGTTAGGTGGTATATACAATTATGGACGGGCTGCCGAGTGCCGACACAGAGGTAGCCACAGCCGTGAACTACCGCACTGTACTGTGTCTGCTGCTAATATATAGACTGGTTGATAAAGAGATAGTATACTCGTAACTAGTATGTATGTATAAAGAAAGAAAAAAAAACCACGGTTAGGTGGTATATACAATTATGGACGGGCTGCCGAGTGCCGACACAGAGGTAGCCACAGCCGTGAACTACCGCACTGTACTGTGTCTGCTGCTAATATATAGACTGGTTGATAAAGAGATAGTATACTCGTAACTAGTATGTATGTATAAAGAAAGAAAAAAAAACCACGGTTAGGTGGTATATACAATTATGGACGGGCTGCCGAGTGCCGACACAGAGGTAGCCACAGCCGTGAACTACCGCACTGTACTGTGTCTGCTGCTAATATATAGACTGGTGGATAAAGAGATAGTATACTCGTAACTAGTATGTATGTATAAAGAAAGAAAAAAAAACCACGGTTAGGTGGTATATACAATTATGGACGGGCTGCCGAGTGCCGACACAGAGGTAGCCACAGCCGTGAACTACCGCACTGTACTGTGTCTGCTGCTAATATATAGACTGGTTGATAAAGAGATAGTATACTCGTAACTAGTATGTATGTATAAAGAAAGAAAAAAAAACCACGGTTAGGTGGTATATACAATTATGGACGGGCTGCCGAGTGCCGACACAGAGGTAGCCACAGCCGTGAACTACCGCACTGTACTGTGTCTGCTGCTAATATATAGACTGGTTGATAAAGAGATAGTATACTCGTAACTAGTATGTATGTATAAAGAAAGAAAAAAAACCCACGGTTAGGTCACTGGTATATACAATTATGGACGGGCTGCCGAGTGCCGACACAGAGGTAGCCACAGCCGTGAACTACCGCACTGTACTGTGTCTGCTGCTAATATATAGACTGGTTGATAAAGAGATAGTATACTCGTAACTAGTATGTATGTATAAAGAAAGAAAAAAAAACCACGGTTAGGTGGTATATACAATTATGGACGGGCTGCCGAGTGCCGACACAGAGGTAGCCACAGCCGTGAACTACCGCACTGTACTGTGTCTGCTGCTAATATATAGACTGGTTGATAAAGAGATAGTATACTCGTAACTAGTATGTATGTATAAAGAAAGAAAAAAAAACCACGGTTAGGTGGTATATACAATTATGGACGGGCTGCCGAGTGCCGACACAGAGGTAGCCACAGCCGTGAACTACCGCACTGTACTGTGTCTGCTGCTAATATATAGACTGGTTGATAAAGAGATAGTATACTCGTAACTAGTATGTATGTATAAAGAAAGAAAAAAAAACCACGGTTAGGTGGTATATACAATTATGGACGGGCTGCCGAGTGCCGACACAGAGGTAGCCACAGCCGTGAACTACCGCACTGTACTGTGTCTGCTGCTAATATATAGACTGGTTGATAAAGAGATAGTATACTCGTAACTAGTATGTATGTATAAAGAAAGAAAAAAAAACCACGGTTAGGTCACTGGTATATACAATTATGGACGGGCTGCCGAGTGCCGACACAGAGGTAGCCACAGCCGTGAACTACCGCACTGTACTGTGTCTGCTGCTAATATATAGACTGGTTGATAAAGAGATAGTATACTCGTAACTAGTATGTATGTATAAAGAAAGAAAAAAAAACCACGGTTAGGTGGTATATACAATTATGGACGGGCTGCCGAGTGCCGACACAGAGGTAGCCACAGCCGTGAACTACCGCACTGTACTGTGTCTGCTGCTAATATATAGACTGGTTGATAAAGAGATAGTATACTCGTAACTAGTATGTATGTATAAAGAAAGAAAAAAAACCCACGGTTAGGTCACTGGTATATACAATTATGGACGGGCTGTCGAGTGCCGACACAGAGGTAGCCACAGCCGTGAACTACCGCACTGTACTGTGTCTGCTGCTAATATATAGACTGGTTGATAAAGAGATAGTATACTCGTAACTAGTATGTATGTATAAAGAAAGAAAAAAAACCCACGGTTAGGTGGTATATACAATTATGGACGGGCTGCCGAGTGCCGACACAGAGGTAGCCACAGCCGTGAACTACCGCACTGTACTGTGTCTGCTGCTAATATATAGACTGGTTGATAAAGAGATAGTATACTCGTAACTAGTATGTATGTATAAAGAAAGAAAAAAAAACCACGGTTAGGTGGTATATACAATTATGGACGGGCTGCCGAGTGCCGACACAGAGGTAGCCACAGCCGTGAACTACCGCACTGTACTGTGTCTGCTGCTAATATATAGACTGGTTGATAAAGAGATAGTATACTCGTAACTAGTATGTATGTATAAAGAAAGAAAAAAAACCACGGTTAGGTGGTATATACAATTATGGACGGGCTGCCGAGTGCCGACACAGAGGTAGCCACAGCCGTGAACTACCGCACTGTACTGTGTCTGCTGCTAATATATAGACTGGTTGATAAAGAGATAGTATACTCGTAACTAGTATGTATGTATAAAGAAAGAAAAAAAAACCACGGTTAGGTCACTGGTATATACAATTATGGACGGGCTGCCGAGTGCCGACACAGAGGTAGCCACAGCCGTGAACTACCGCACTGTACTGTGTCTGCTGCTAATATAGACTGGTTGATAAAGAGATAGTATACTACTAATATTATATACTGGTGGTCAGGTCACTGGTCACTAGTCACACTGGCAGTGGCACTCCTGCAGCAAAAGTGTGCACTGTTTAATTTTAATATAATATTATGTACTCCTGGCTCCTGCTATAACCTATAACTGGCACTGCAGTAGTGCTCCCCAGTCTCCCCCACAATTATAAGCTGTGTGAGCTGAGCAGTCAGACAGATATATAATATATATAGATGATGCAGCACACTGGCCTGAGCCTGAGCAGTGCACACAGATATGGTATGTGACTGAGTCACTGTGTGCTGTGTATCGCTTTTTTCAGGCAGAGAACGGATTATAAATAAAAGTGGTGGTCACTGGTCACTATCAGCAAAACTCTGCACTGTACACTACTGAGTACTCCTAATGCTCCCCAAAATTAGTAAATCAAGTGTCTAAACGGAGAGGACGCCAGCCACGTCCTCTCCCTATCAATCTCAATGCACGTGTGAAAATGGCGGCGACGCGCGGCTCCTTATATAGAATCCGAGTCTCGCGATAGAATCCGAGCCTCGCGAGAATCCGACAGCGTCATGATGACGTTCGGGCGCGCTCGGGTTAACCGAGCAAGGCGGGAAGATCCGAGTCGCTCGGACCCGTGAAAAAAAACATGAAGTTCTGGCGGGTTCGGATTCAGAGAAACCGAACCCGCTCATCTCTAGATTGGCCAAGAAGGACTTGGTAACCGGAACTTCGAGAGATGCTCACGGAGGATCCGTGGCCTCTACCTCTAAGAAGGGACCTGCTCCAGCAAGGACCCTGTCTGTTCCAAGACTTACCGCGGCTGCGTTTGATGGCATGGCGGTTGAACGCCGGATCCTGAAGGAAAAAAGGCATTCCGGATGAAGTCATCCCTATCCTGATCAAAGCCAGGAAGGATGTAACCGCAAAAACATTATCACCGCAATTGGCGAAAATATGTTGCGTGGTGCGAGGCCAGTAAGGCCCGACGGAGGAAATTCAACTGGGTCGATTCCTACATTTCCTGCAAACAGGAGTGTCTATGGGCCTGAAATTGGGGTCCATTAAGGTTCAAATTTCGGCCCTGTCAATTTTCTTCCAAAAAGAACTAGCTTCAGTCCCTGAAGTTCAGACGTTTGTAAAAGGGGTACTGCATATACAGCCTCCTTTTGTGTCTCCAGTGGCACTTGGGATCTCAATGTAGTTTTGGGTTCCAAAAGTCACATTGGTTTGAACCACTTAAATCTGTGGAGTTAAAATATCTCACATGGAAAGTGGTCATGCTGTTGGCCCTGGCCTGGGCCAGGCGCGTGTCAGAATTGGCGGCTTTATCCTGAAAAAGCCCTTATCTGATTTTCCATTCGGACAGGGCGGAATTGAGGACTCGTCCTCAGTTTCTCCCCAAGGTGGTTTCAGCGTCTCACCTGAACCAACCTATTGGTGGTGCCTGCGGCTACTAGGGACTTGGAGGCCTCCAAGTTGCTAGACGTTGTCAGTGCCCTGAAAATATATGTTTCCAGGACGGCTGGATTCAGGAAATCTGACTCGCTGTTTATCCTGTGTGCACCCAACAAGCTGGGTGCTCCTGCTTCTAAGCAGACTATTGCTCGTTGGATTTGTAGTACAATTCAGCTTGCACATTCTGTGGCAGGCCTGCCATAGCCAAAAATCTGTAAATGCCCACTTCACAAGGAAGGTGGGCTCATCTTGGGCGGCTGCCCGAGGGGTCTCGGCTTTACAACTTTGCCGAGCAGCTACTTGGTCAGGAGCAAATACGTTTGTAAAATTCTACAAAATTGATATCCTGGCTGAGGAGGACCTGGAGTTCTCTCATTTGGTGCTGCAGAGTCATCCGCACTCTCTCGCCCGTTTGGGAGCTTTGGTATAATCCCCATGGTCCTTACGGAGTCCCCAGCATCCACTTAGGACGTTAGAGAAAATAAGAATTTACTTACCGATAATTCTATTTCTCATAGTCCGTAGTGGATGCTGGGCGCCCATCCCAAGTGCGGATTGTCTGCAATACTTGTACATAGTTATTGTTACAAAAATCGGGTTATTATTGTTGTGAGCCATCTTTCAGAGGCTCCTCTGTTATCATGCTGTTAACTGGGTTCAGATCACAGGTTATACGGTGTGATTGGTGTGGCTGGTATGAGTCTTACCCGGGATTCAAAATCCTTCCTTATTGTGTACGCTCGTCCGGGCACAGTATCCTAACTGAGGCTTGGAGGAGGGTCATAGGGGGAGGAGCCAGTGCACACCAGATAGTCCTAAAGCTTTCTTTAGATGTGCCCAGTCTCCTGCGGAGCCGCTATTCCCCATGGTCCTTACGGAGTCCCCAGCATCCACTACGGACTATGAGAAATAGAATTATCGGTAAGTAAATTCTTATTTTTTTGTTTGTATCTGTACTGGTTTTTGTTGTTTTTTTTGGAGGAAAAAAAAGTGTGAGGAGAAAGCCAGGGGGAGGGGGTTGAATCAGGTGTGAGTAATCAGGAGGAGGAGGGTCTGACTAAAGCAGCTGGCTGAGCCTATATAATCAGTGTTTAGGCTCATTGGAGCTTGCTCATTGTAAGGGCTTGTATTTTAAAGTGCTGCTTGGATTTGTAAGTGTGAGTTGGTAACAGCAAAAGGTGAGTTCTGATTATTCTCTGTCTATCCATATAGAGATAGTAATATTGTGAGAGAAAGTTAATCTGAATCTGATTGTTTGTATCTATACTGTTTTTTTGTTTTTTTGTATCTGTACTGGTTTGTTTGTTTTTTGGAGGAAAAAAAAAGTGTGAGAAGAAAGCCAGGGGGAGGGGGTTGAATCAGGTGTGAGTAATCAGGAGTAGGAGGGTCTGACTAAAGCAGCTGGCTGAGCCTATATAATCAGTGTTTAGACTCATTGGAGTTTGCTCATTGTAAGGGCTTGTATTTTAAAGTGCTGCTTGGATTTGTAATTGTGAGTTGGTAACAGCAAAAGGTGAGTTCTGATTTTTCTCTGTCTATCCATATAGAGATAGTAATATTGTGAGAGAAAGTTAATCTGAATCTGATTGTTTGTATCTATACTGTTTTTTTGTTTTTTTTGTATCTGTACTGGTTTGTTTGTTTTTTGGAGGAAAAAAAAAGTGTGAGAAGAAAGCCAGGGGGAGGGGGTTGAATCAGGTGTGAGTAATCAGGAGTAGGAGGGTCTGACTAAAGCAGCTGGCTGAGCCTATATAATCAGTGTTTAGGCTTATTGGAGCTTGCTCATTGTAAGGGCTTGTATTTTAAAGTGCTGCTTGGATTTGTAAGTGTGAGTTGGTAACAGCAAAAGGTGAGTTCTGATAAATCTCTGTCTATCCATATAGAGATAGTAATATTGTGAGAGAAAGTTAATCTGAATATGATTGTTTGTATCTATACTGGTTTACTTTTTTTTGTATCTGTACTGGGGGTTTTTTTTTGGAGGGGGAAAAAAAAGTGTGAGGAGAAAGCCAGGGGGAGGGGGTTGAATCAGGTGTGAGTAATCAGGAGGAGGAGGGTCTGACTAAAGCAGCTGGCTGAGCCTATATAATCAGTGTTTAGACTCATTGGAGTTTGCTCATTGTAAGGGCTTGTATTTTAAAGTGCTGCTTGGATTTGTAATTGTGAGTTGGTAACAGCAAAAGGTGAGTTCTGATTTTTCTCTGTCTATCCATATAGAGATAGTAATATTGTGAGAGAAAGTTAATCTGAATCTGATTGTTTGTATCTATACTGGTTTTTTTTTGTTTGTATCTGTACTGGTTTTTATTTTATTTTTTGGAGGGGAAAAAAAAGTGTGAGGAGAAAGCCAGGGGGAGGGGGTTGAATCAGGTGTGAGTAATCAGGAGGAGGAGGGTCTGACTAAAGCAGCTGGCTGAGCCTATATAATCAGTGTTTAGACTCATTGGAACTTGCTCATTGTAAGGGCTTGTATTTTAAAGTGCTGCTTGGATTTGTAAGTGTGAGTTGGTAACAGCAAAAGGTGAGTTAGAATACAGAAACAGGTGAGTTTAATAATACACAATCAGGAACACACATATTTCAGTACCATTAAACTTCTGGTGATGCTGCAAGGGGCTGACCTTGTGAGTGAGTGAGAGGGTCTCTTACTTGGAGTAGCAGAGGGGCTGTGATTGTGCATGGGTGAGGGGCATTTTTTTAATTTATTTTTTTAGCAGGAGCTGTAAGCCGAGTGAAAAGGAGGTGCAGTGAGCTGGAACAACTGCAACTGCTAAGTGGAGTATGGCTGCATAAAAGTGAAGGACCAAGAACCACACAAAGATAGATAAGTATAAGCCAGCTTAATTATTGTATAAGTGAGATTGTTTGTCTTCTACTTTTTCTTTTAGCTTCTTTTCTTTGAGAGTAACAGGGAGTTAGACCTTACAAACAATATGGGAGGGGCTGTGATTGGGGACCTCACTCAGTGCATGTCGTGCAAGATGTATGCACACCTGGAGCTACCGGCCCAGTGTGTTTACATCTGCACGAGGTGTATGCGAACGGTTGCCGTGGAAGCCCAGGTAACTGATCTAGAGCAAACCGTTACGCGACTGAGGGAGATTCACAATCTCGAGCGAAGTTTAGACAGAATGGTGGAGGAGTTGCGGGAGGGGTCACTGGTAGAAGAGGATGATGATCAGGTAGCCAGCTGGGTCACAGTTAGAAGGAAGAAAAAGAGGGGAAGGCTCGACATCTCCGAACTATCAAACCAAACAAATTTGCCTGACTGGACGAGGAATCGGAGGATGATAGTGAAGAAATGACGGTGCCGGAGGAGACTGCTACCTCTAGCATCCAGAGGAGCGGTCCCTCTGGCGCAGTTGGGATAAAAGATAGTGAGGTACCTAGTCAGATGGTGGTGGTAGGGGATTCTATCATCAGGAAGGCAGATAGGGCAATCTGCTACCGGGACCGTGATCGCCGTACAGTCTGTTGTCTCCCGGGTGCTCGGGTACGGCACATCGCGGACCGGGTAGATAGATTGTTGGGAGGGGCTGGGAAAGACCCGGCGGTCTTGGTGCACATTGGCACCAATGACAAAGTTAGCGGAAGGTGGGATGTCCTTAAGAAAGACTATAGGGACTTAGGAAAGAAACTGAAGGCAAGGACATCTAAGGTAATATTCTTCGAAATATTACCCGTGCCACGCGCTAGTCCAGGGAGGCAGAGGGAGATTAGGGAGGTAAATGTGTGGCTTAGGGATTGGTGCAGGAAAGAGGGGTTTGTGTTCCTGGAACACTGGGCGGACTTCTCAGTCAGGCGCCATCTCTTTTGTTGTGACGGATTGCACCTGACTGAGGAGGGGGCAGCGGTGCTGGGGGGAAGGATGGTTAGAAGGTTGGAGGAGATTTTAAACTAGGAGCCTCTGGGGATGGTTTAGCTAGAAACTACGGGTCATGCAGTGAGAATAGTGGGGATGGCAGTAGTAAACGAAATGGGGGAGAAGTTGGGGGGAGGGTAAGAGCAGGTGGTAAGGTTACTAACATGGGTACTAAAAGAGATTTTACCAAAGCACTAACCAATGACGATTACAGGTCATCATTGCTACATAAGGTGAAA